>NC_037357.1:135263471-135575610 GCF_002263795.3 Bos taurus | reverse complement strand
AAGGCAAGTGCTGTAATAGTTATAGTGGATTTGTATACTAGTGAATTAAATTGTGTGAGGATGTCAGCACCCTGGGTACTTCCTGTCTCTAAGGAAAACGTGAAATGTAGCAATTCAGAATAAGTAAAACACCAGTACACATACCTGTAGGAGCTTCCCGGGCGGCTCAGTGGTAAAGAAGCCACCTGCCAATGCAGGAGACCTGAGTTTGATCCCTGGGTGGGGAAGAATCCCCTGGAGGAGGAAACAGCAACCCACTTCAGTATGCTTGCCTGGAGAATCCCATGGACAGAGGAACCTGCGAGCTGCAGTTCACGGGGTCAAAAGAGTCGGACGTGACTGAGTGTGTACACACAGGTGAAGTCTCAGTTATCACTGGCTGTGCGTCATTGTTTGAACAAACTAGGTATGACCCTCTTCCAATCCTTTTTTTTTTTTTTTGTCTGCCAGTCTCTAGCATCAGAGCCGGTTAAACGATTACCAGACCAATCGTCTGATGCAGTTTTTCAACCTTGGGACTGCCGATGAGTGAGAACACCTCGTTCGTTGTGGCAGGGGATGGGGATGGTCATGGCGTCAATTGTCCTGTGCTTCATGAGATATTTAGCAACATCTGTGCCCTCTCCCCTCTGGGGGCCAACAGTAGCCTCCCGCTCCATGTCTGAGTTTCAGAAATGCCTCTAGGCATTGTCTACTGACCCACGTGGGGCAAAATCACTGTGGCTCAGAATATCCCGCTGTTATTCTGCAAAGTGCCCTCTGAGTGTGGGCTGTTTGGCTTCCGTTTTGTCTTTTCCCTCTCCTGGTCTGGTTCCTGGTGGCCCTGGAAGGCATTGTGACGTAATCCCTTTAGATGTGTTCATTCCTCTTCATAAAGGTGTGGTGACCTACTCCCTTTAGACGTGTTTGTTCTTTTTTGTTCCTCTTCATAAAGTGGCAGATAAACTGGTCAGAGGGCTTCCATGCCCATCTCCTAAATCTGTTTTCTGTAAATAACAGGTGTGGCCATGAGACAGGATTGTGATGAAGTGGATCTTTGCTGGCTCCCAAGGGGAGTCACCCAGTTGTTCCAATTCACGTCCTTATGATCTTAATCTGGGGAGATAGTGTGAGGGTGAAGGGTCAGGAGAGGTGACCTTGCCTGGCGGAGGTGAAGGGTCAACGCTGACATCACACTACTCCCATGCTTTGCTTTTTAAATGAAAGAAGAAAATCATTTTATTTTAAATATTTTTAAAGTTTTACTTTTTATAATGCAGTATGATTGATTTACAATGGCTCGGCTGATAAAGAAGCCGCCTGCAAAGCGGGAGACCTGTGCTCGATCCCTGGGTTGGGGAGATCCCCTGGAGAAGGGAAAGGTTATCCACTCTAGGATTCTGGCCTGGAGAATTCCATGGACTGTATAGTCCATAGGATCACAAAGAGCTGGACACAACGTAGCGATTTTCACTTTAGTTTCAGGTGTACAACAAATATATCATATATATATATATATGATATGTGTATATATGGAGAAGGCAATGGCAACCCACTCCAGTACTCTTGCCTGGAAAATCCCATGGGCGGAGGAGCCTGGTGGGCTGCAGTCCATGGGGTTGCTAAGAGTCGGACACGACTGAGCGACTTCCCTTTCACTTTTCACTTTCCTGCATTGGAGAAGGAAATGTCAACCCACTCCAGTGTTCTTGCCTGGAGAATCCCAGGGACGGCAGAGCCTGGTGGGCTGCCGTCTATGGGGTCGCACAGAGTCGGACACGACTGAAGTGACTTAGCAGCAGCATGTGTATATATATATATATGTGTGTGTGTGCATGTATATCACATGTATGTGCATATGTATGGTGGTACTTTAGTTGCTAAGTTGTGTACAACTCTTACGACCCCATGGACTATAGCCTGCCAGACTCCTCTGTCCATGGGATTTTCCAGGCAAGAATTCTGGAGTGGGTAGCCATTTCCTTCTCCAGAGGAGCTTCCCAACCCTGGGATCGAACCCAAGTGTCCTGCATTGCAGGCAGATTCATTACCCACTGAGCCACCAGGGAAGCCAAATGTATATGTATATAGATTGGAATATGTGTATATATGCATATATGTGTGTGTGTGTGTATACAAGTGTGTGTAGTGTGTGTGTCTCTGTGTGTGTGTGTGTATGTGGGATTCCCAGGTAGTTCAGTGGGTAAAGAATTCTTCTGCAGTGCAGGAGACACAGGAGACATGGGTTCCATCCCTGGGTGGGAAAGATCCCCTGGGGAAGTAAATGGCAGCCCACTCCACTATTCTTGCCTGGAGAATCCCATGGACAGAGGAGCCTGGTGGGCTACAGTCCACGGGGTCTCAAAGAGTTGGACACGACTAAAGGAACTTACCGTACACACGCACGCACACACACACACATGTATATTCTATAGTATGTTCAAAACCATTCATTTGACTTTCTTTGAGTTCATTTCATGTGGGGCTTCTAGACCAGAGACTGGAAAACTTTTCGTATAGACAGCCAGATAGTGAAATATTTTCAGCTTTTCATGCCAAGCAATCTTTGTCACAAGTGCTCAGCTTGGACTTCATAGCATGGGGCAGACAGATGATAAGTGAATCAGTGTTGCAGTATTTTTTGACTTTGCTTATTGACCTGGAAATATGAATTTCACATTCTTTTCATGTGTCCCCCAAAATGTTCTTTTTTCAACCGTTTAAAAATATGAAAACCTTAGTTGGCTCCAAACCCAGACAGGGACATAGTCCCATTTGCCTTGGTCTGTGAGCCCAGCTCTACTGGGAAAATATTTGTAGAGAACTTGCTATGAGAAACAAATGTTCCTACCCTCTTGACCCTTTGAGGCTATGCAAAGGACAGGATAACCACATAAAACAAAACCAAACAGACAATGGCAAACAGTGACAGTTGCTCTGGGGAGGACAGGGAGCAGTGCCAGGATTCATCAACCGCCGGGCAACTGCTTTAGACTGTGTAAATCACGGGGGGCTTCCCTGAGGAGGTGGCCCCTCAGCTGACTCCTGCGGATGAGTAGGAGTTGGGCAGAGCGTGAAAAGAAGCAACAGGCAGCAGGAGGCTACCCCGAGGCCAGAAAGAGCGCGTTTCGCGAAACTGTCTCAGAATGTGCTCACTCGGTATCTGATTCTTCTCCTTTTGGATGGCTGCACGGGATAAGCGCGGCACACCCCGTTTCTGTCTGCTGAGACAGGCACTCCACGTTCTCCCTCCTTGCGCATGCTCGTCTCGGTGACGTAACATCCTGAGGACAAGCACCCAAGACCGTCTGAAACTGTTGTCAGTGTGAGCACGAGACGTGCGTGTAGGGATGTTTTCACTCTGAAAATGTCACCGCCTTTTCACACCATGCTCCGGCTCTGTTGTCTGAGTCACGTGGGTAGTGGTGTTTCGTGGGACTTCCCTGGTGGTTCCCTGGTTAAGGATCCACACTTCCGATGCCCGGGACACAGGTTCGATCCCTGGTCCGGGAACTAGGATCGTGCATGGCACGTGCGATACCCCAGCTCCCAAATTTTTAAAATTAAAATAAAAAAAATAACACTGGTCTTCCCAGCTGGCGATAATGGCAAAGAATCTGCCTGCCACTGCAGGCAACATGGGTTGGATCCTTGCATCCGGGAGGATCCCCTGGAGGAGGAAATGACAACCCACTCCAGTATTCTTGCCTGGAGAATCCCATGAGACGGAGGAGCCTGGTGGGTTACAGTCCACGGGGTCACAAAGAGTCAGACCTGGCTTAGCGCCTGAACCGTTGGCTTAGTTGCTCCGAGGCATGTGGACTCTTCCCGGGTGAGGAATCGAACCCGCATACCCTGCCTTGGCAGGTGGGTTCTTGACCACTCGACCTCCAGGAAAGTTTTAAAGGCTGCATCTTCGTGATGCTCTGATATTGTGATATCAGGGTGGTGCTAGGGAGCGTTCACTGACCTCCATTAACAACAGATCCCGGCAACGGGCAAGGACATGCTGTCAGAGAAGATACGGTTCACAGTGGTCCCCGAAGGCTTCCAGAGGTGGTACAATGCAGAGTCAAGGCTTTGAATGCCAGCCCCACCCCTGCCCCCCGCTGACCTCCTGGTCTCAGAGAGTGGATTTACCTTCCTGTGCCCGGGGTTTCCTCTATACAGTGGAAGTGCACAGGGCAGTTATGAAGTGTAAAGGATGCGCTTTGTTTGGGAGAAGTAGGGTCCATACCTGGATGGTCCTGCCAGCCGAGATGGTGGGTTGCAGACAGATGGAGGTGCGTGCATGTTAAGTCTCTTTAGTCGTGTCTGACTCTATTCGACCCCGTGGACTGTAGCCTGCCAGGCTCCTCTGTGCATGGGAGCCTCCAGGCAAGAATACTGGAGTGGGTTGCCATGTTCTCCTCCTCCAGGGGATCTCCCCGACTCAGGGATCAAACCCGTGTCTCTTATGTCTCCTGTATTGGCAGCCGGGTTCTTTCCCACTAGGGCCATCTGGGAAGCCCACAGACAGATGTAACTGTCCTCCGAATGCAGCTTGGGACTCTGAGGTTACTGATGGCAAGCCCTTCTCCCTGGAAGGCAATTCTGTCTTCCAGAGGGAATTTGGCAACGTCTGGGGGATATATTTGAAGAATTAATGCTTTTGAACTATGGTGCTGGAAAAGACTCTTGAGAGTCCCTTGGATAGCACGGAGGTCCAACCAGTCCATCCTAAAGGAGATCAGTCTTGAGTGTTCATTGGAAGGACTGATGTTGAAGCTAAGACTCCAATGCTTTGGCCACCTGATGTGAAGAGCTGACTCATTGGAAAAGACCCTGATGCTGGGAAAGATTGAGGGCAGGAGGAGAAGGGGACAGCAGAGGATGAAATGGTTGGATGGCATCACAGACTCGATGGACATGAGTTTGGGTAAACTCCGGGAGATGGTGATGGACAGGGAGGCCTGGCATGCTGCGGTCCATAAGGTCGCGGAGTCTGACACAACTGAGTGACCGAACTGAACTGAACTGGGGGGTATTTTGGGTTTCCTAAGTGTGGAGGAGCTCGGCTCCTGGAGTCAGTGTGGTGGAAGCAGAAATGCTGGTCACCCTTCTGGAAATGCACAGACAGCCCACAGGCACTTGTTCCCCCAGCCTCCAATGTCAGGACCACCAAGTGGAGAAACTTATCCATGCAACAGGAGACTAAATCTTTTTTCTTCCTAAAATAGTCACTGGTATTTTACTTTGAGGATTAGAGTTAGAATCCAAATTAAAGAGTAGAAAAAGACAATGATCTTTTAGGAATTTTTTTTTTTTTTGTATTAAATCTAAAGCCCCGAAGCAGAGGTTTTCTGGTCGTAGAGGAAACATCCCCAGAGGCTTCAAGTCTGGGCTTGCGTTTCTTCTTAACGCTGAGCGGCTTAACAGATTCATTTTCTATTGTGATTTCTGTAATTTGTTCTTTAAAAGGATCTTGGGTTCCTTTCCCCTTTGAGAAACCAACTTTTGGGGGATTTTTTTAAGGGATACTTTATTTTCTCAATGTTTTGTTAATGTGGGAGCCGGCTTTGATTTCTGACCCAGCTTTCAAAGCCTTAAGCACCTGCTAAGTAAGAGTTTTATTTTTATTCCTCTGGAAAACAGCAGTACATTTTGCAAGGAAATGCTCTGAGAAATTTTTTGCTTTGTTTTTTTTTATTGTTTTAGTCTAGAAGGAGATTGACATTCTTTGGACGCAGCTAGCAGAGCTTGGGGAAAAAAATTTCACAGAGTTGGTAGCTAATTAAAAATGTGCAGCTGAAAAAAGACTCATGATTAATTCATGATAAATTAATATGACAATGCATTATCCTTTTTGAATGTTCTGATGCAAAGTGAGAATCTTTCAGTGGGGATTAAAATACCTCTTCCTAAATACCTAATAACAATATCCATTATAACTTAACAACATAAAGGCATCGTTGAGGGGGATTTTCTTTGGCCATGCCGCAGAGTACGTGGGATCTTAGTTCCTTGACCAGAGATCGAACCCGCATGCCCTACAAGGGAAGCAAAGGGTCTTAAAAATTGGACTCCCCCACCTCCGGGGAAGTCCCCTTACCAGGTGTTTCAATGTACTTCAAAATCCAGAGTTTGTGGTTCTTATATATAAAAACATCCCTTTCCTTTAAGTGGATGAAGACTTTGATAATAATCAAGGAAATACTTTGATCTTGTCTCTCCTCTTTCTAATTTATTTCCATCCCCCCCCAAAAAAAAGATTTATTGGAGACATTAAAGTTTTCTTATGAACTAAAAAAAAAGGAAAAACATTTTCTTTTAATGCGATGTCATTTTATTTGACCCGACCTGTCTGTTGCTTACTCTGCCTAACTATCTGGTGGGATAGTCAAGTCGTTTTTCCCTTTCTTCTCTTTAATCCTTTGAAGATGATGAAAAGGTTCCTCAAGTGGACTGTAAATCCTTAATGAGGATATTTGAGATGGCAGCAAATACCCATGATCATAGGCACATTTGGGTGTCAAGATAATCCCAACCAAAAAAAAAAAAGTATGGTGACTGTATTGTGCGTCTCAGAAAAAATGATGGAGAAGATCCATTAAGAGGGACAGTGCAACATAAAATAGAGCAATCTGGAGGCTGTCCTCCTAACCAAGAGACCCCCAAGAGTGGGACACTTTGTTATCACAGCCCTCTTTTTTTTTTAAACTTATTTATTTTAGTTGGAGGCTAATGACTTTTCAATATTGTAGTGGGTTTTGCCATACATTGACATGGGTGTACATGTGTTCCCCATCCTGAACACCCCCTCCCACCTCCCTCCCCATCCCATCACTCTGGGTCATCTCGGGGCACCAGCCCTGAGCACCCTGTCTCATGCATCGAACCTGGACTAGTGATCTGTTTCACATATGATAATATACATGTTTCAATGCTATTCTCTCAAATAATCCCACCCTTGCCTTCTCCCACAGAGTCCAAAAGACTCTGTCTCTTTTGCTGTCTCGCATACAGGGTTATCGTTACCATCTTTGTAAATTCCATATATATGCATTAGTATACTGTATTGGTGTTTTTCTTTCTGGCTTACGTCACTCTGTGTAATAGCCTCCGGTTTCATCCACCTCATTAGAACTTACTCAAATGTGTCCTTTTTAATAGCTGAGTAATATTCCATTGTGTATATGTACCACAGCTTTCTTATCCATTCGTCTGCTGATGGACATCTAGGTTGCTTCCATAACCTGTCTCCATATCCCGGGCCTGAGCAACTGGTGTAGGGCTTCCCTGGTGGCTCAGTGGTAAACGATCCACGTGCCCATTCCAGAGACAAGGGTTGGATCCTGGTCCAAGAAGATCCCACATGGCTCAGAGCAGCACAGCCCTGTGCTCCACAGCTACTGAGAGTCTGCTCTGGAGCCCACGTGCCGTGACTGCTGAAGCCGGGATGCCCTAGAGCCCGAGGTCCATAACAAGAGAAGCTGGTGCAATGAACAGGCTGTGCCGAGCTGTGCTCAGCCGCAGAGTTGTGCTCCGAGAGTTGTGCCCAACTCTCTGCAACCTCGCGGACTGTAGCCTGCCAGGCTCCTCTGTCCATGGGGATTCTCCAGGCAAGAATACTGCAGTGGGCTGCCAGGCCCTCCTCCAGGAGATCTTCCCAACCCAGGGATCGAACCCAGATCTCCTACATTGCAAACAGATTCTTCACCAACTGAGCCACCAGGGAAGCCCGATGAGAAGCCTGCACCTCGAAACTAGAGAGTAGGCCCCGCTTGCCACAAGTAGACAAAACCCTGCAACGAAGACCCTGCACGGCCAATAAAATAAAGAAATCATTTTTTAAAAATTAGTTAAAAAAAATGGTATAATATCTCTGCCAAAAAGGTTCAACCTGAATCTGCTCAGAAGAACTAAGCAGGTAACTCAGAATGTACTGCATCGTCTAAGACAGCTGATGTGAATTCTTCCCCCTGAAAGTCAATGTCACAAAAAAACCCAAGAAAGGTCAGGACTTGGAGGACCATTCCAGATCTCAAAAGGATCCAGAAGCATAATGATATCCGAGTCTCGGACGGCTCCTGGATTGGTAAAAGAAGATCCAAGTGGTACACATATTTGGGGATTGTGTAGGTTTGTTGATGGAATCAGTGCTACTCTGAACAGTTTTTATCGTATTGTGGTAGGGGAGAAGCTATCCTTATTTTAATAAGACAACGGTCCCCAAGCTTTTTGACACTGGGAACTGGTTTCATGGAAGACAGATTTTTCCCACGGGCACAGCGTAAGGGATGGTTTGGGGACGATTCAAGGCCATTACGTTTATTGTACCCTTTATTTCCATTATTATTACATCGTGATACATAATGCAATAATGATCCAACTCAGCATAATGGAGAATCCGTGGGAACCCTGAGCCTGTTTTCCTGCAGCTAGGCGGTCCCGTCGGGGGTGATGGAAGACGGTCACACCCAAAATGCGTTGTGCTCCTTTGAGAACCTAAGTTTACTGGTGATCTGTCCTGAGGTGGAACTCTGGCCTCAGTGAACAGTGGGGAGCGGCTGTGAATACAGATGAAGCTTGGCACACTCACCTGCCGTTCACCTCCTGCTCTGAGGCCTGCTTCCTAACTGGTTGCAGAGCGCGATAGCTCCATGGCCTGGCGTTGGGGACTCCTGCTCTAGGAGACCCAGACCAAAATACTTAGGGGGCAAAGTGCTGCTTTGTACGCAGCTCACTCTGAAACATGATGGCACACAAATACAAATGCACGCCTTGAAAGTGAAAGTCGCTCAGTTGTGTCCAACTCTGCGACCCCATGGACTATACAGTCCATGGGATTCTTCAGGCAGAATACTGGAGTGGGTAGCCTTTCCCTTCTCCTGGAGATCTTCCCAACCCAGGGATCAAAGCCAGGTCTCCCTCACTTCAGGTGGATTCTTTACCAGCTGAACCACAAGGGAAGCTCAAGAATACTGGAGTGGGTAGCCTATCCCTTCTCCAGGGGATCTCCCAACCCAGGAATTGAACCATGGGCTCCTGCGTTGCAGGCGGATCCTTTACCAACTGAGCCACCAGGGAAGCCCTGTAGCAGTTCCCTTCTCCAGGGAATCTTCCCAACCAGGAGATCGAACCCAGGTCTCCTGCATTGCAGGCAGATTCTTTACCAACTGAGCCACCAGGGAAGCCCTATCCTTTTAACATCTTGTGATGCGGAAAAACTATATGATGTATGCATGTGGTCAGTCACTCAGTCACGTCCGACTCTGGGACCCCATGGACTGTAGCCCGCCAGGCTTCTCTGTCCATGGGGTTTTGCAGGCAAGAATACAGGAGTGGGTTGCCATTTCCCGATGTGTATGATGTATGCATACATGCACGTGTACACATGGACACAGAAAGCAAGCAACCAACTGTGGCAACACTTAAACTTAGCCATCCTACGTGGAGGACTCTACCCATGTTTGTTTTCAACTATTTTGTAGAGTTGAAAAAAAATGTGTTAAAGGTTTTTTTGGGGGAAAATGCATATGAAGTTTTATTTTATTGCTCCTGTTTGAACAGGTGGTTTTGCTCCACCGATTTCTTTGGTTTTTAAAATTTTACCGAGGACCAATCATAAGAAGTCGATGTTGTATATCCTCCTTCCCCTGCCTCTGGGGAGCCTGTGCTGGCCATGGTGTTCAGGTCCTCTTTCAGGCCATCAGTCTGCAGCATGGTGGTGGGTGGTCCTTGGCGAAACCAGATCCCTGTGGCTCTAAAGATGATGAAGACAATAAAACATAAACAGTGCCTCCTGATTTCTCCACCTGTTTGTCGTGTAAGCCATGAGGCTGACGCCCGCTCGGTTATTTACATAGAGACAAGTGAACTCTTGTCTGTGACCTCCCCTGCGTCGTAGCTGAGATTTCTTTAGTGGCATGCCTGTCAAGCCACAGGGATTATCTCGGAAGAAATTGCGTTTAGACACAAAGCTCTCTCGTGTCGGCTGTTCGCACAGGGGGCCCAAGCGTTGGAGCTTCGCCTTCAGCATCACTCCGGAAGGGGACGACAGAGGATGAGATGGTTGGATGGCATCACCGACTCGATAGACATATGAGTTTGAGCAAGCTCTCAGGAGTTGGTGATGGACAGGGAGGCCTCGAATGCTGCAGTCCATGGGGTCGCAAAGAGTCGGACACGACTTGATGGCTGAACAACAACAGCAACAACACTCTAATGTAAAAAAAGAAAAACTCCCACAGCCCCTGGGTCACCTTCTTGACTGTCACTTGTCTCTCCATCTGGACCGGTCACGCCCGGGGCTGAGCCGGCTTCATCTCACGAGTGTGGCCTCCAGTGACCTGTCTACATCCATCGTTACCTTCCCCAGCACCCTGGCAGGGGAACTTTCTCCGGACCCAGCTCTGATCCTACCCCGGCCCTGTTTGTTATTCGGTCTCTCAGTAGTGTCCGACTCTTTGCGACCCCGTGGACTGCAGCACGCCAGGGCTCCCTGTCCTTAACTGGCCCTGTTAGAGCTCTCCAAATGCCTTTCCCTCGGAAGGCAGGTGGAATTCCAGAACCATGGCTGGAACAGTCTCTATGATCCAGCTCCCAGCACCCTCCATGTTCCTCAGGCCCATTCCCACCCGCCATATATTTTTTTTAATGTTTATTTGAATTGATGAATAATTGCTTTGCAGTATTGGTTTGACTTCTGCCATACATCAACATGAATTACCCATAAATGTACATATGTCATGACTTCCCTGATAGCTCAGTTGGTAAAGAAGCTGCTTGCCGTGCATGAGACCCTGGTTCGATTCCAGGGTCAGGAAGATTCCCTGGAGAAGAGACAGGCTGCCCACTCCAGTATTCTTGGGCTTCCCTTGTGGCTCAGTTCATAAAGAATCCACTTGCAAGGCAGGAGACCCCGGTTCGATTCCTGGGTCGGGAAGATCCCCTGGAGAAGGGATAGGCTACCCACTCCAGTATTCCTGGGCTTCCCTTGTAGTTCAGCTGGTAAAGAATCCGCTTGCAGTGCTGGAGACTTGGGTTTGATCCCTGGGTTGGGCAGATCCCCTGGAGAAGGGAAAGGCTACCCACTCCAGTATTCTGGCCTGGAGAATTCCATGGACTGTATAGTCCATGGGGTCGCTCCCTCTTGAACCTCCCTCCAACCGCCCACACTTACCCCACCCACGCAGGCTGTCACAGAGCTCCAGTTGGAGTTCCCCGTCAGGCCCTTCTAGCATGTGGCTCACCCTTGCTTTCTTCTTATCTTACGAAATCCCCCCTACCAGCCATGTTAGCATCCTCCTGTGAGCACCAGCCAGCTTCTCCTTGCCCCGGGCCTCGGGCCAGTAATGCCCACACCACAGTGCATGCATGCTGGTCCCATTGACAGTTTCATATCAACGTCGATGTAGTCATTGTCCAGCATTGACTTAAATCCTGTGTGTTTTTTGCAAATGCTTTGCAAGCTCTATATGGGGCTTCCTTGGTGGCTCAGATGGTAAAGCATCTACTCAAAAAGTGCGAGACCCAGGTTTGATCCCTGGGTCGGGAGGATCCCCTGGAGAAGGGAACGGCTACTCACTCCAGTATTCTTGCCTGGAGAATCCCATGGACAGAGGAGCCTGGCGGGCTACAGTCCATGGGGTCAGAAAGAGTCGGACATGACTGAGTGACTGACACTTTCGCTTTCATTTTGCAAGCTCTATAAGCAGAGGAGGGCTTCCCTGGTGGCTCGGCTGATAAAGAATCCGCCTGCAATAGGGGAGACCTGGGTTTGATCCCTGGGTTGGGAAGATCCCCTGGAGAAGGAAACTTGCCACTCACTCCAGTATTCTGGCCTGGAGAATCCCATAGACTGTATAGTCTATGGAGTCGCAAAAGAGTCAGACACAAGTGAGCGACTAAACCACCACCATAAGCATAGGAAACATACAACTCTCACTCACGGTGTTCCAGCAATGTAGGGTGCCTTATAGACGAGTAAGTAAGTGTTGAATTATTGTTGAGACCCTTGCCCTGAGTCCCAGCTTCAAGATCTTACCCTGGGACTTCCCTGGTGGTCTGGTGACTAAGACTCTGTGCTTCCAATGCAGGGGTCTTGGGTTCAATCCCCAGTCAAGGAACTAAGACCCTACCTGCCACACCTAAAGATAACGCATGCTGCGATGGAGATCTGGTGCAGTCAAAGAAATAAAGTTTTTTTTTTGTTTGTTTAATACATAGATGAGGGGGAAAAAAAAGGTTTCTCTGCTGTATTAAGTGAGAGACAGTGAAATCGCTCAGGTGTGTCCAACTCTTTGTGACCCCATGGATTATAGCCTACCAGGCTTATCCGTCCATGAGACTTTTCCAGGCAAGAATACTGGATTGTGTTGCCATTTCCTTCTCCACTATATCAATCCTGCCATTAAATGATATTCTTTGGGTTTTAATTAACTAAGAAGGTTCAGTTCAGTTCAGTTCAGTCGCTCAGTCGTGTCTGACTCTTTGCGACCCCATGAATCGCAGCACGCCAGGCCTCCCTGTCCATCACCAACTCCCGGAGTTCACTCAGACTCACCTCCATTGAGTCAGTGATGCCATCCAGCCATCTCATCCTCTGTCGTCCCCTTCTCTTCCTGCCCCCAATCCCTCCCAGCATCAGAATCTTTTCCAGTGAGTCAACTCTTCACATGAGGTGGCCAAAGTACTGGAGTTTCAGCTTTAGCATCATTCCTTCCAAAGAACAGCCAGGGCTGATCTTCAGAATGGACTGGTTGGATCTCCTTGCAGTCCAGGGGACTCTCAAGAGTCTTCTCCAACACCACAGTTCAAAAGCATCAATTCTTCGGCGCTCAGCCTTCTTCACAGTCCAACTCTCACATCCATACATGACCACAGGAAAAACCATAGCCTTGACTAGACGGACCTTTGTTAGCAAAGTAATGTCTCTGCTTTTGAATATGCTATCTAGGTTGGACATAACTTTCCTTCCAAGGAGTAAGCGTCTTTTAATTTCATGGCTGCAGTCACCATCTGCAGTGATTTTGGAGCCCAAAAAAATAAAGTCTGACACTGTTCCACTGTTTCCCCATCTATTTCCCATGAAGTGTTGGGACTGGATGCCATGATCTTAGTTTTCTGAATGTTGAGCTTTAGGCCAACTTTTTCACTCTCCACTTTCACTTTCATTGAGAGGCTTTTTAGTTCCTCTTCACTTTCTGCCATAAGGGTGGTGTCATCTGCATATCTCAGGTTATTGATATTTCTCCCGGCAATCTTGATTCCAGCTTGTGCTTCTTCCAGTCCAGCGTTTCTCATGATGTACTCTGCATAGAAGTTAAATAAGCAGGGTGACAATATACAGCCTTGATGTACTCCTTTTCCTATTTGGAACCAGTCTGTTGTTCCATGTCCAGTTCTAACTGTTGCTTACTGACCTGCATACAGATTTCTTAAGAGGACTGTTTTTTAAAAAAAAGTTTCCTTCCCGATTGATTTGATCTCTAACTTACACACTGTAAGCAATGATCTTTACCTCTGATCTGGGATTTCTCAACCTTCCTGTTGGCCAGATATGATGAAACTCCATACTTGTTAAACATTACCTCCCACTCGGCTACCTGGGATTCTGGAGAGGAACAGAGCCACCTGGCACAAGCAAGTGCTTTTTTTTTCTGTAAAGAATGAAGCACAATTTTAAACTAAGTAACTGGAATTTTGTGCCATTTCCACTGCATCTATTTCATTAGTTTTTTCACTGACAGTTACTGAGGTGCAGCTCTTGCAGTTCCAATATTTATACTGCATGTCGGGGGTTCTGCTTATTATTATTTTTTCCCCATATGAAGTACATGTTAAAATCTGCATTTTAGAGGTGAATTGTATGGTAAGATAGTCTACGATACCATTTCAGGTTTAAAATGTCCTATTTGAAATCAGAAAATAATGTATACAACAGCCTGTAATTCTTTCCTTTTCTCTGTAAAAGGTTGGAAGGCCTTGGTAGCAATAAAATGTCTGTAGTTAGATTTTTATAATTTTAGGAGTACAGTATTCAGGTTTTAGAATTATATAATCTATTGCCAATGAGCAGTTGGTATAATACTATTTTAACCTATACCATTGTATTACTATGTATCAACTTTAATAGCATCTCTATATTGCTTTTCGCTACAGTGCTTTGTTTCTCTATTTTTATTAAAATCCCCTCTGGATTTGAAAGCATAATGGAAATTTATGAATTCATTTTATGTTTTCCTAATCCCCAGCTTTCATAACTTAAAACATGTGTTGTTTCTTAGAATTTGAAATTTTTATTAACTATACATAAGTCTCTAGTTCTTTGATTTTTTTTTTTTCCTGCTAGTTTGTTTCCAGAGCATGACGGCTTTTGCTGAGTGAATTTAACTGTGTAATATTTCATATCAGATTAATGGAGAGCCCATTGCTTCTAGTAATCTTTCAAGTTTATTTATCGCTAAAGTCTGATATTCGGGGTGGGGTGTTGATCAAATGCATAAGCTAACGTACATTTATAATCACGAGTAGATGCCGTTTCATGAGTTACTTGTGGGTTTTGCTTCATGTCAATGTATGGCAAAACCCACTACAATATTGTAATTAGTCTCCAATTAAAATAAATAAATATTTTAAAAATAGCATAGACCTCAGAACTAAGAAGGAGAAAAGCAAACATTTTTATATTAACACGCATGTGTAGAGTCGAAAACAGTGCTACAGCTGAACCTATTTGCAGGAAAAGAATAGAGATGCAGACATCGAATGGACTCGTGGACACAGCGGGTGGAGAGGGTGGGATGAATTGAAAGAGTAACACTGACATATATACATGACCGTGTGTAAAATAGACAGCTAGTGGGAAGCCTCTGTATAGCACCGGGCTGCTCTGTGATGACCTCGAGGGCTGGATGGGAGGATGGGAGAGGGGCAAGAGGGAACGGACATATGTATACATGTGGCTGATTCACTTCATTGTAGAGAGAAACTAACATAGCACTGTAAATAAAATAAAATGTGGAGAGGCTGGACTTTCTTTTGTCTTTCAAATTTGCCCCCCAGTTTACCATTTATGGAATAGCTTCTTTTTAAAGATCCCTCTTTGGGTTTAATACCTCTGACTTCACATTGGTCTAGAATAGCAGATACTTATCTATCACGAGGATGAGACGGTTGGATGGCATCACTGACTCGATGGACGTAGAGTTTGGGTAGACTCCGGGAGTTGGTGATGGACAGGGAGGCCTGGTGTGCTGCAGTCCATGGAGTCACAAAGAGTCGGACACGACTGAGTGACTGAACTGAGTGAACTGATTTATCGTTTTGGCTTCCCGGATGGTTCAGTGGGCAAAGAATCAGCCTGCAACACAGGGGACTCAGGAGATGTGGACTCAATCCCTGGGTGGGAAGGTCCCCTGGAGAAGGAAATGGCAACCCACTCGAGTATTCTTGCCTGGAGAATCCCATGGACGGAGGAGCCGGGCGAACTACAGTCCACGAGGTCTCTGAGTTGGACACGACTGAGTATATATATGTTTACCATTGTCCCCACCATTCACCATGTGCTTGGGATGTATAGTTGACATTAAGGGTCCAAAGATTCCGTGAAAGGTCTGTTCTCATTTACCATTTTGGACCTGCAGTAGTCTGTTCCATATGGAGATACGTGCCCTCGACTTCTGAACCTATGTCGTGTTTCCTGCTGTCGTTTAGTCGCTCAGTCGTGTCCGACTCTCTGCGACCCCAGGGACTGTAGCCCACCATGCTCCTCTGTCCGTGGGATTCTCCAGGCAAGAACACTGGGGAAAGTGAAAGTCGCTAAGTCGTGTCTGACTCTTTGCGACCCCATGGACTATACAGTCTATGGAATTCTCCAGGCCAGAATACTGGAATGGGTGGTCATGCCCTTCTCTAGGGGATCTTCCCAACCCAAAGTAATGTTTCTGCTTTTTAAGATGCTGTCTAGGTGGATCATAGCTTTCCTTCCAAGGAGCAAGCGTCTTTTAATTTCAAAATAAATAAAAATTTTTTAAAAGATGGGCCATCAGCAATGTCACATAAGCCAACGGGTGTCATAGCCTAACAGCAAATGTAAAGTTAGAAGCAAGACTTGTAACCGGGAACTTCCCTGGTGGTTCAATGGCTAAGACTCTGCTCCCAATGCAGGGGACCCTGGTTCAATCCCTGGTCTGGGAACTAGAGCCCACATGATGCAAGTAATGATCCTGCATATTTCAGCTAAGACCCAGTGACTGGGGGGAAAGATGCCCTGGAAGAGGAGAGCTAAGAACCAGAATGCCTTTGAAGGGCATCTGCAGCAGAAAGAACTGGAATAAAAAGACTAAAAAAAAAATAGTCAACCAACCAACCATCAAACAACCAGTCAGCTACAAAATCAAGGATGCTTCACAAAACATACATTTGGAGAACAAAACAGAAACTGTGGGAACACATCCTATGTTAGACAAGTCAGCAGAGTGGTGGGAAGATGGGGTGAGGGCATCTCAAAGGAAATAGATCCAAGAGGCCAAATGACTCAGATGATTGATCACAGGGGAGAAAGGGCTCTCTAACTTGCCTTTCCCTGGGTCCACTGGGGCTGGACCCCAGCAAGGAGTCACTAGCTTCATCCCTGCTTCGATCCCTGGGTGGGGAAGAATTGATGCTTTGGGACTGTGGTGTTGGAGAAGGCCAACAAAGGTCCGTCTAGTCAAAGCTATTGTTCTTCCAGTAGTCATGTATGGATGCGAGAGTTGAACTATAAAGAAAGCTGGAGAAGGAAATGGCAACCCACTACAGCATTCTTGGTGAGCGCCCTGGCAGCTCAGATGGTAAAGAATCTGACTGCAACTCGGGAGACCTTGGACTGCAAGGAGATCCAACCAGTCCCTCCTAAAGGAGATCGGTCCTGGGTGTTCACTGGAAGGACTGATGCTGAAGCGGAAACTCCAATACTTTGGCCACCTGATGCAAAGAGCTGACTCACTGGAAAAGACCCTGATGCTGGGAAAGATTGAAGGTGGGAGGAGAAGGGGACGACGGAGGATGAGATGGTTGGATGCCATCACCGGCTCAATGGACATGAGTTTGAGCAAGCTCTGGGAGCTGGTGATGGACAGGGAGGCCTGGTGTGCTGCAGTCCATGGGGTCCCAAAGAGTCAGACACGACTGAGCGGCTGAACTGGACTGATTTTGGATTTGGCCGCACCGAGTTGTCACTGCTGTGTGTGGGCTTTCTCTAGCTCTGGTGAGCAGGGTCCACTCTTCCTTGTGTTGATCGGGCTTCTCGCTGTCGTGGCGTCTCTTGGGGCCCAGCATCGGCTCTAGGGCGTGTTGGCTACAGTAGCTGGGGCACACGGGCTTAGTTGCCCCGAGCCAAGTGGGATCCTCCCAGACCAAGGATTGAGCCCGTGTCCCCTGCCTGGGCAGTCAGATTCCTTACCACCTAGCCACCCAGGAAGCCCCTGGAAGGCAGATTCTTAACTGCTGGAGCACCAAGGAAGTCCTCGTCTATCATTTTAATAAAAAACGGCTATTGCAAATGTTTTACCCTAATACGGTGATTAAAGCATCTTGTCCCATTTATCAGCTATTCAAGCTTTTATTTTCCACTGCAAGTAAATACAGACGGGTAGAATCCAGGAGCACTAAAGAAAAGGCAAGGATGTCCCTCTGTTGAGTAGAATATCAATTCTAAGTTGAAGAACTAACCAGAGTTAGGCTGAAAAATGTTGTGAATGTACTTATTATCTGATCTACGACGCAGACGTATTGAGTTATCAGAGAGGATAATTCATCCGCGTGGCTTTGGCAAGCGAATTCATTTTCTTTTCCTGTAATCCATTTTCATAGCTTAACATTTTTATTAAAAATGACACCTGTTCCCTCACGAAAAGGAAGCACATTTTTAAGAGTTGCTGATTGATTTTTCTGCATTATTCAGGAGTTGTGTTTTTATTCCGAAAAATGACAGCTACCACCCTGCTCTCAAATCACCTCTGCAGACATGTGCGGTTTCTCTTGGTGGGGTCCTCAAACATTTCCATGACATGAGCAAACTCAGTTAGCAGTGACAAGCAGAGGACTGGAGAAGACTGAGTGCCTGCTAAGTCACTGCAGTCGTGTCTGACTCTTTGCAGCCCCTTGGACCGTAGCCCACCAGGCTCCTCTGTCCATGGGATTCTTTAGGCAAGAATACTGGAGTGGGTTGCCATTTCCTCCTCCAGGGGATCTTCCCCACCCAGGGAGTGAACCCAGATCTCCCACATTGCAGGCAGATTCTTTACCTTCTGAGCCAGGGATGGCTGTGCAGACATCCGAACACACAGGCTTGTTTGCTTGAGGATCCAGGTGTGTAGTTGTGGATGTCAGGCCAGCTCACAGTTCCCACACGCCGCAAGGAGGATTCTGTGCAGACTTACAATCAAGGATGTGGTTGTTCCATCACTTTGGACAGGTTCAACCTAGTTAAGTTTGGCTGGGCTTTCCCGAGGCCTCAGTGGTAAAGAACCTGCCTGCAGTGGACGAGATGTGAGTTTGATGCCTGGGTCGGGAAGATCCCATGGAGGAGGAAATGGCAACCCACTCCAGGATTCTTGCCTGGAGAATCCCATGGACAGAAGAGCCTGGCGGGCTACAGTCCATGGGGTCGCATAGAGCTGGACACGACTGAGCAAGTAAATGACAACAACTTTCTCTGGCTGGATTTTATACCTGGGAGAATATCCTGACTGTGGTTAGGCCGTGCCTCTCAGCTGCACCACTATCTTAACTACCAAAGTCTTTTTTTAAAAAAGGCCTTTGCCTTCTGCTTATAGTAAGTGTTCTCTGCACTTGCTTATATCTACTTATAGTAAGTGTTCTCTGCACTTGCTTATAATCTCGAAAAGAACATCAGTGATTGTGTGAGGGCTGGGGAGGGGGGCACCCCCATCCTGCCTGGACGGATGGCCGGGCTCAGGATCATTTGTTTGAAATGGCTCCAGTGTGGAGGGGTTCGCTGGCTTTGCTGGAGTGTGGGGTTGGGAGTGGCAGCTGGCCCTGCACTTAGCACACATCCTACTTGTTTGGAGCAGTCTTTGGCTCGTGACCCTACTCTGGTTGTTACAGCCATTAAGCTTGGCCCCGATCCTGGGCGTGCTCAGTCATGTCTGACTCTTGGCAGCCCCATGGACTGTAGCCTGCCAGGGCTTCTCCATCCGTGGGATTCTCCAGGCAAGAATCCTGGAGTGGGTTGCCATGCCCTCTCCAGGGGATCTTCCAGACCCAGGGATCGAACCCAGGTCTCCCATGTCTCCTGCATTGGCAGGTAGGTTCTTTACCGATGAGCCGCCCGAGAAGCCCCAATGCTAATAGGTCAAATGATGTTCCTCTTTCTCTTCTCAAACGTGGCCTGCGCCACACAGTTCTCACCCTCGTGGTGAAGCCTTTAGGTTGTTCCCAGAGGCCTTCTGGTATTTACAGCACAGATGATAATATCAGGATGGAAAGAAGAATATCACCGGCCTTCTCCTGGTGATCCAGTGGTTAAGACTTCACCTTCCACTGCAAGGGGTGCAGATTTGATTCCTGGTCAGGGAGCATTTATCCCACATGACTTTAACAGTGGTCCAAATTTTTAAAAAAAACCTTAAAAAAGAATGTCAAGCCTTTTCCAAATCCCTCCCTTTCTCTTCTGCTACAAAGCTTATGCTTCATATTCTGTTGTTTTCTCCTCATGCATTTTCATTCTCTCCAAGTAGCCTATAAATGTTGGCCCATTCCTTCATACTGAATGTTAGAAATCTAAGCGAATAAGCCCATTTGTATCTTTTTTTTTAAATTAAGATTCCACCAATTTGTTGTTGTTCGATTGCTCAGTCGTGTCCGACTCTTTGCGACCCCATGGACCGCAGCACACCAAGCTTCTCTGTCCGTCACCAACTCCTGGAGCTTGCTCAAACTCAGGTCCATTGAGTTGGTGATGTCATCCAACCATCTCATCCTCCGTCGTCCCCTTCTCCTCCCGCCCTCAATCTTTCCCAGCATCAGGGTCTTCTCCGATGAGTCAGCTCTTCACATCGGGTGGCTAAAGTGTTGGAGCTTCAGTTTCAGCATCAGTCCTTCCAGTGAATATTCAGGACCAATTACCCTTAGGATGGACTGGTTGGATCTCCTTGCAGTCCAAGAGGCTCTCAAGACTCTTCTCCAACACCACAGCTCAAAAGCATCAATTCTTTGGCGCTCAGCCTCCTTTATGGTCCAACTCTCACATCCACGCATGACTACTGGAAAAACCACAGCTTTTAAGAAGACCACGTATTCAGATGGGATTTTTGCTGCTCCAATGTCAGACAGTATTTCTTATTGACTTTAAAAGAGTTCATCTATGTAGATGACACTTGAGGAAATATCATTGATGATACATGGCTCAAATTGAACAAAACAGCATCACTTCTAAACAAAATATGGTTTGCGATGTAGGTTTTTCTTTGTTTCCAGGAAACCTTTTCTGCACCTGGCAAATAGATCTGAAACTTGTTGGTTGCCGTGGTAAAGTTTTCCATTAAATCAGAGCAGTGTTAATTTTCTTATAATGAACAGATTCAATGTAATTACACCGCTAGTTATGAAAATGTTCTTTTGTCTCTCTGCTGCAGAATAATTCTGTTTTAGAAATAGCAACGTTCTCAAAAAAAATTTTGTTTTTCTTCTTTGCCAAACGAAGGTTGTTCAGAAAAATAATTTTTTCAGGGAGGAGCGTTTGCTATTTTTTTCAGAAATGAATGTGCTATATACTCTTAATATTTTAGAGCCCTTGTATTTCATTTTAAGTACTTTTATCAACTAAGTCCTTTAAGAGTTTGAAACATCTTTAGGAACACCTGTTCTACTCCATGTTTGTGGGTGAAAAGTAAGTTCTGGTTATTATGATAATAATTTTCGTGCAGTGGGATTGTAAGTGACTACCAAGGTAAAATTTCAGACATTATTTTTTTTATTAATTTAGTTTTAATTGGAGGATAATCGCTTTGCAATATTGTGTTGGTTTCTACAATACATCCACGTGAATCAGCCATAGGGATGCACACATCCCCTCCCTTTTGAACCTCCCAGCCCATGCCACCCCTCTAGGTTGTCAGAGAGCTTCCTGCATCACACGGCAAATTCCCACTGGCTGTCTGTTTTACGTGTGATAATGTCTATGTGTCAGCGCTGTTCTCTCTGTTCCTCCAACCCTCTGCTTGCTCTTCAGTGCGTCTACAAGTCTGTTCTCTGGGTCCGCATCTCCACTGCTATCCTGCAAATAGGTTCATCAGCACCATCTTCTACGTTCCTTATATATGCCTTAATATATGGTGTTTGTCTTTCTCTCTCTGACTCACTTTACTCTGTCTAACCGGCTCTAGGTTCATCCACCTCATGAGAACTGACTCAAATGAGTCCCTTTTCACGGCTGAGTAGTATTCCACCACATATATGTACCACAACTTCTTTATCCATTCATCTCTCGATGGCCATCTAGGTAGAACATTCGTCGTTTTTAAGGTGACCGAGTCATAAAGATAGAGTGAGAGATGCTCAAAGTGAGGCGGGCAGGCTTACAGAATTGCTTCCAAGCTCTCATTTGTATATTTTATGAAATATGTATACAGAAGTTAGAGACACAGTTCCTTTAAAGTTTTTATATTTATGTATTTATTTGATGGTGCCAGGGTCTTAGCCGTGGCATGTGGGGTCTTTTGCTGTGGGGTGTGATGAACTCACCCCTCCGCTGTGCTTGCTGCCACCTCTTAGTACCCTTAGCTCCGAATGTTAAAGCTCAACATTCAGAAAACGAAGATCATGGCATCTGGTCCCATCACTTCCTGGAAAATAGATGCGGAAACCGTGGAAACAGTAGCTGACTTTATTTTTCTGGGCTCCAAAATCACTGCAGATGGTGACTGCAGCCATGAAATTAAAAGACACTTACTCCTTGGAAGGAAAGTTATGACCAACCTAGGCATCATATTAAAAAGCAGAGACATTACTCTGCCAACAAAGGTCTGTCTAGTCAAGGCTATGGTTTTTCCAGTGGTGATGTATGGATATGAGAGTTGGACTATAGAGAAAGCTGAGCGCCAAAGAATGGATGCTTTTGAACTGTGGTGTTGGAGAAGACTCTTGAGAGTCCCTTGGACTGCAAGGAGATCCAACCAGTCCATCCTAAAGGAGGTCAGTCTTGGGTGTTCATTGGAAGGACTGATGTTGAAGCTGTAACTCCAATCCTTTGGCCACCTGATGCAAAGAACTGACTGATTGGAAAAGACCCTGATGCTGGGAAAGGTTGAAGGCAGGAGGAGAAGGGGAGGACAGAGGATGAGATGGTTGCATGGCATCACCGACGTGATGGACATGGGTTTGGGTGGACTCCAGGAATTGGTGATAGACAGGGAGGCCTGGTGTGCTGCGGTTCATGGGGTCACAAAGACACGGACACGACTGAGCGACTGGAATGAACTGAACTGAACTTAGCACCCAGTGCTGGAGCAACCTTGTCTTCCTTGAGCTTGGAAAGGTTTGCAACACTCCCATGTCTACAGGTTTCCCTTTTAAAAGCTACTGCCCGCACAGGTGACAGTCACGGCTAATTTTAGAAAGGGGTTGACATCGACAACTGGATTATCCTGAAATGCCTGTTTTTCTGTAGTTTTTCCAGGGCAGAGTAGAGAACGTTTAGCTGACGACAGAGCCTGCCTTAAAGAGATGATTGTTTTCATTTTTGAAGAAGAGATGACTGTGTTTTCATTTTTCCAGACAGAGCCTGTGTTTTGGTTTGAAGTAGAAAGGAGAGATCAGCGCTGTGCAGGGAGAAAGAAATGTTTGTTTGTTGTAGAAACAAACACAGGGCAGAGAGGATGTGGTTCTTTCTACGTTATGTCTCAGGCTTCTCAGGTGGCTCCAAAGCAGGAGACGCAAGAAACTGGGGTTCAGTCCGTGTGTCGGAGAAAATCCCCTGGAGGAGGGCATGGCAACCCGCTCCAGTATTCTTCCCTGGGGAATCCCACGGACAGAGGAGGCTGGTGGGCTGCAGTCCATGGGGTTGCAGAGAGTCGGATACGACTGAAGCGACTTAGCACGCACGTGTCGTCTGAGTTGATTTGGATCCCGTCCCACCCGGGGCGGGTGGGTGGACAGTACCCTTTCTCCTAAGGGGAGGGGGAGAAGGGAGGATCCCAGACAAGGAGAACGGTCCCTCCCGCCAGCATCCTTCACGACTCTCTTGCCCTCGCTCTTTGCAGGGACATGATGACCCTTCTGCTTCTGTTGCTGTTCCTCTGCGAGACCCAGAGCTGGGCGGCATCAAAGCCCAACTTCGTCCTGCTGATGGCTGACGACCTTGGCATCGGGGACCCCGGTTGCTATGGCAACAAGACACTCAGGTGCGGTGATGGGTCAACACAGGGACCCCTCCACAGGCTGGCCGCCCTGTGACAGGCTGCGGGCGTTCATGGAACACAGGCCACCGGGAGACGTGCAAAGCCCATGCTCCCCTCCAGCTGCACGCCACGTGTGGCTCTGTGTAGACACTGAAAACCAAGACTGCCCTCGAGCCACGTGAACCACGGTGTTCTGAGGTCACGAAAAGCAGGAGCTTCATCTTCTTCACCCTTGTAGGGAATTCTCTTACCGTCCGGAAGAGTCGGACACAGCTTAACGACTGAACAACAACAGTTCATATTAGATATGCTACCAGACGTGATATTCCTAAAATTTATTAATGTAATAGGCACTGATTCCACTAAGGAGTCTTAATTTAAAAAATTGCAATCAAGTCTTTAAAGTTCACTGTCTGCTAATTATCAAAAGGAAGAAAAGGGCTATACAGTAAGAATTTATAATAATAAATTCATAGTAATACCCTAAATCTATCTTGATCCCCATATTAGCATCCAATTCTTTTTCTTTTCATTGAAGTACAGTTGATCTACAATATTGTTTTAGCATGTATATATACACACATTCGTGTGCTGTGTGCTAACTGGCTTCAACCATGTCAGAGTCTTTACGACCCCATGGACTGTAACCCGCCAGGCTCCTCTGTCCATGGGATTTCCCAGGCAAGATTACTGGAGTGGGTTGCCATTTCCTCCTCCAGGGGATCTTCTTGACCCAGGAACTGAACCCTTATCTCTTAACGTGTCCTGTATTGCAGGCAGGTTCTTTACCACTAGCACCACCTGAGAAGCTCATATAGACACACACATACATATCTTCTGTATATATGTGTATATTCTGTTTTCTAATTCTTTTCCATTATTGTTTGTTACAAGATATTGAATATAGTTCCCGATACTATACAGGACCTCCTTGTTATTTATCTGTTTTAGAGTGTATGTCTGCTAATCCCAAATTCCTAATTTATCCCTCTCCCCAACCCAGCTCTTTCTGAACGACATGCTTCATTTTATAATATCACACCCCCAAATAGATTTCTCAGTAGCCAATGTAGGCACTAATCACACATACAATTTCAGTATTCTCAGCATCTTGTAACATAAGGCCAAAGCCAAGTGGAAATGTTGACAATTAAATGGATAAAGTAAGGTAATAAACGGGAGAGGAGTTTGAGACCACAGGGCAGTACAACCATCTTGCCCACTGAGGTATGCGCTATTCCATGGGCTGCCCTGATAACTCAGCTGGGAAAGAATCTGCCTGCAATGCAGGAGACCCCGGTTCGACTCCTGGGTCGGGAAGATCCGATGGAGAAGGGATAGGCTATCCACTCCAGTATTGCTGGATTTCCCTGGGTGCTCAGCTGGTAAAGAATCCGCCTGCAATGCGGGAGACCTGGGTTCCATCCCTGGGTTGGGAAGATCCCCTGGAGAAGGGAATGGCTGCCCACTCCAGGATTCTGGCCTGGACAATCGCATGGACTGTACAGTCTATGGAGGTCACAGAGTTGGATACGACTTGAGCGACTTTCACTTTCACTGTTACCTGATTGGCCTCTGGGCACTGAACCACGGACGGTGGGGCCGCTGTGAACCAGATAACATGTCCCATCTCACAGGCCAGGAAGGGAGTGCAGTTAATCACATCGTGCTTTTATGCTGTGATGGAAGCTGCTGAGATGGGGGATAGAAAGACATCCAGAGGTGGAGCAGGCTCCTCCCACAGGACGGGAAGGCCGCAGGGGGTCCCATGTATGGTCAGGACCGAAGTCTAAAAGATGGGCAGAGTGGCAGGGACCAGGGCTTCTTTAAAAGGATAGGAGATAACCACTCAGAGTGGCCCCAGACCTGTGAGAACTCCCCCTCCCCATGCCGGGGACGTCTGGCGTGATTTTCCGAGGTGACGGGGCCACGACCTTCCTGGAGAAAAGGCCACAGAATGGCTTGTCCTGCACAGAGCGCCATCCTCGCAGTGAACCCCTCCGTGAGCATCGCTTCAGTGGGAAAACCCTGGAGTCCACAGAGGGTGTGAGTGACTCACGGCCTGACCTGTTTCCAGCTTTGCCCTGGACTCTGTGAACCCCGGGTAGTTCCCTGGTAGATGCACCTGGAGCCCTTGCTTCCTTGCTCCTGGGGGTCCCGTCACCCCCTTGTCCCTGGAAAAGTGAAAGTGTCAGTCGCTCGGTCGTGTCCAGCTGTTTGTGACCCCCTGGACTGTAGCCCGCCAGGATCCTCTGTCCATGGGATTCTCCAGCCAAGAAGACTGGAGTGGGTTGCCATGTCCTTTTTCTCCAGGGGATCTTCCCGACCCAGGGATCGAACCCAGGTCTCCCGCCTTGCAGGCAGATTCTTTCCCGTCTGAGCCACCAGGCAGAGCCTGATGACAACTCCTTCAGAGCCTCTCTTTGGCTGTGGTTGGGAAGAGGAGAGTCAGGCTGCCCCCAGAGCTTTCCCGTTTGGGGGCATACGGAGGCGACTGGCAGGGACAGGTGAGAAGGAGAGAGACCTTGAAACATCTCCATCCCCGTGGTCCCAGCAGCCCATTCTCAGGACTCGTCTTCTCCCTCCTAAACCAGAAGCTCAGAGCCCTGGGCAAGTGAGGTCCCCCAGAGAGGGCTGACCTCGATCGTGGAGCCCTCAGTGTGGTTTTGTCCTTACTCAGAGCCATGGTGCTGTGTCCGCTCCCTTTCCTTCACTCCTTCCCCCCACGTCTTGTGGTTCAGTCACTCAGCCATGTCCGACTCTCTGTGACCCCACGAACAGCAGCATGCCAGGCTTCCCTGTCCATCACCGTATCCCAGAATTGGCTCAAACTGATGTCCATCCAGTCGGTGATGCCATCCAACCATCTCATCCTCTGTCGTCCCCTTCCCACCAAGACACATGGCTCTATTTCCCTGGGTTACTGAGAAGCGACTCACTGTACAAAGCCCACAAAGAAGCTTTCTTAAGATCATGATGAATGACCCACGAGTCTCTGTTCCAGGACTCCCAATATCGACCGCCTGGCCAGAGGGGGTGTGAAGCTCACGCAGCACCTGGCAGCATCACCCCTCTGCACGCCCAGCAGGGCGGCCTTCATGACCGGCCGGTACCCTGTCCGCTCAGGTAATGCCCTCCCCCCTCACCGCTGGCTCCAGCACCACGCTCCTCGTCCTCCTCCCAGCCATAATGGTCCTCCCCGTCTTCATGGTGGATTTCACATTGCTCAGGAATGGCATCTCAGTCCCAAGTGGGAGTTTTCCTCTTCTCGGCCTCTTCTGGAGGACTGCCCCCCAGTGAGATTACGTTCGCCAAGCTTCTGAAGGATCAAGGCTATTCCACAGCTCTGATAGGTATGGGACTGAGGATCTGGGCGGGGTGGTTGGGAGAGTGGGGAGGGCGTGACCGCAGCCATCTTTAGGGTGACATGGCTGATAGAACTTGCACAGCTGTAGAAAGGGAAGAAACAATTCCAACTCTAAATCAAAACAGCAGGCATCTGTATGCAGTGTTTGAATGTGTGGGTGGTCTCCTTATTTATGTATCTGTGTGTATGTGTGTCGATGGATGGATGGATGGGTGATAGGTAGATAATGATAGACACACAGATGGACTGACAGACGGACAAATGGATAGATGGAAAGATAGTTGAGTCAGGTGATAGAGACAGGGAGAGGTAGCTCAGTAGATGAGATGGATGATGGGTGAATGGCTGATGGATGAACTGTGCATGCTGGATGGATGGATGGATGCTGGGTAGATGGTAGATGGATGGTGGATAGATGGATGGCAGGTGGATGGTGGATACTGGATGGATGGAGAGGTGGATGGACGATGGATGGATGGGAGGTGACTGGCGAATACTGGATGGGTGGTACTGGATGGATGGATGGTGGGTGGATGGTGGCTACTGGATGGATGGGTGAATGGTGGATGGATGGTAGGTAGATGGTGGATACTGGAGAGATGGATGGATGCTGGGTGGATGGTGGATGGATACATAATGGATGGATTCTAGGTGGATGATGGATACTAGATAAATGGATGAATGGTGGATGCTGATGAATGGATAGTGGATGGATGGATGGATAATGGATGGTGGGTGGATGGTAGATGGATGGTGGATACTGGATGGATGGTAGGTGGATGGATGATAGATGATGGATGGATGATGGGTGGATGGTAGATGGTAGATGGATGGTGGATACTGGATGGGTGGATGGTGGGTGGGTGGATGGTGGATGGATGGTACATGGATGATGGCTACTGGATGAATGGTAGTTGCTGATGGATGGATGGTGGATGAATGGATGCTGGATGGGAGAAGGTAGATGGATGATGGATGGATGGTAGACAGATGGTGGATACTGGATAGATTGATGGACGGATGGATGGATGGTAGATGGATTATGGATGGATGGTGGATATTGGATAGACGGATGGATGGATGGTGGGTGGATGGATGATGGATGATAGAAGGCAGATGGATAATGGATGGATGATGGATGGATGGTAGATGGATAGTGGATAATGGATGGTGGGTGGATGGTAGATGGGTGGTGGATGCTGGATGGATGGATGGTGGGTGGATGGATGATGGATGGATGGTAGGTGGATGATGGATATCAGATGGATGGATGAACAATGAATCCATAGATGGGTGGGTGGATGAATAGTGGATGCTGACTGGCTGGATGAAGGGGTGAGTGGGTCAGTGGGTGAGTGATTGGATACGTGAATGAATGGAGGATGCTGAATGAGTGGATGTTGGATGGATGAGACACAGAGGCAGAAAGTTGAAATATATGGTAGATAACAGAAAAATGCATAGTTGTGCACACACACAGCAAACACCACCACACACACACGCACACACACACACCATACTATTGATAAAGATTTTCATCTTACATGGCAGTAATAAAATTGCATCTGAATGTTTCTCATTTGACATGCCCATTGATTTTATTCCCTTGATAGGAAATGAACCCTTCTCCCCTTTCCCTTGATGAGCTTGGGTCTATGTAGGTCATCAGAAGAATCATGGAAAATCTCATGGGAGCAAAACAACCCTTCTCTTCCTTCCCACATCTGGTCATAAAACCACCATCACTTTTTCTCTTGTGTGAGGCGCTCACTAATTCACTAATGCACTTCACATTTTATAAGAAATGTTTCAGTTCAGTTCAGTTCAATCACTCAGTTGTGTCCGACTCTTTGCAACCCCATGAATCACAGGACACCAGGCCTCCCTGTCCATCACCAACTCCTGGAGTTCACTCAAACTCATGTCCATTGAGTCGGTGATGCCATCCAACCATCTCATCCTCTGTCATCCCCTTCTTCTCCTGCCCCCAATCCTTCCCAGCATTAGGGTCTTTTCCAATGAGTCAGCTCTTCACATCCGGAGGCCAAAGTACTAGAGTTTCAGCTTCAGCATCAGTCCTTCCAATGAATACCTGGGATTGATCTCCTTTAGGATGGACTGGTTGGATCTCCTTGCAGTCCAAGGGACTCTCAAGAGTCTCCTCCAACACCACAGTTCAAAAGCATCAATTCTTCGGCACTCAGCTTTCTTCATAGTCCAACTCTCACATCCATACATGACTGCTGGAAAAACCATAGCCTTGACTAGACAGGCCTTTGTTGGCAAAGTAATGTCTTTGCTTTTCAATATGCTGTCTAGGCTGGTCATAACTTTCCTTCCAAGGAGTAAACGTCTTTTAATTTCATGGCTGTAGTCACCATCTGCAGTGATTTTGGAGCCCCCAAAAATAAAGTCTGACACTGTTTCCACCACTTCCCCATCTATTTCCCATGAAGTGATGGGACCAGAAGCCATGATCTTCGTTTTCTGAATGTTGAGCTTTAAGCCAACTTTTTCATTCTCTTCTTTCATTTTCATCAAGAGACTTTTTAGTTCCTCTGCACTTTCTGCCATAAGGGTGGTGTCATCTGCATATCTGAGGTTATTGATATTTTTCCCGGCAATCTTGATTCCAGCTTGTGCTGCTTCCAGCCCAGCGTTTCTCATGATGTGCTCTGCATATAAGTTAAACAAGCAGGGTGACAATATACAGCCTTGACAGACTCCTTTTCCTATTTGGAACCAGTCTGATGTTCCATGTCCAGTTCTAACTGTTGCTTCCTGACCTGCATATAGGTTTCTCAAGAGGCAGGTCAGGTGGTCTGGGATTCCCATCTCTTTCAGAATTTTCCACAGTTTATTGTGATCCACACAGTCAAAGGCTTTGGCATCATCAATAAAGCAGAAATAGATGTTTTTCTGGAACTTTCTTCCCTTTTCCATGATCCAGCAGATGCTGGCAGTTTGATCTCTGGTTCTTCTGCCTTTTCTAAAACCAGCTTGAACATCTGGAAGTTCACGGTTCACATATTGCTGAAGCCTGGCTTGGAGAATTTTGAGCATTACTTTACTGGTGTGTGAGATGAGTGCAATTGTGTGGTAGTTTGAGCATTCTTTGGCATTGTCTTTCTTTGGGATTGGAATGAAAACTGACCTTTTCCAGTCCTGTGGCCACTGCTGAGTTCTCCAAATTTGCTGGCATATTGAGTGCAGTGCTTTCACAGCATCATCTTTCAGGATTTGAAATAGCTCAACTGGAATTCCATCACCTCCACTAGCTTTGTTCGTAGTGATGCTTCCTAAGGCCCACTTGACTTCACATTCCAGGATGTCTGGCTTTAGGTGACTGATGACACCATCATGATTATCTTGGTCGTGAAGATCTTTTTTGTACAGTTCTTCTGTGTATTTTTGCCATCTCTTCTTAATATCTTCTGCTTCTGTTAGGTCCATACCATTTCTGTCCTTTATCGAGGCCATCTTTGCATGAAATGTTCCCTTGGTATCTCTAATTTTCTTGAAGAGATCTCTAGTCTTTCCCATTCTGTTGTTTTCCTCTTATTTCTTTGCATTGATCGTTGAGGAAGGCTTTCTTATCTCTCCGTGCTATTCTTTGGAACTCTGCATTCAGATGTTTATATCTTTCCTTTTCTCCTTTGCTTTTCATTTCTTTTCTTTTCACAGCTATTTGGAAGGCCTCCGCAGACAGCCGTTTTGCTTTTTTGGCATTTCTTTTCCATGGGGATGGTCTTGATCCCTGTCTCCTGTACAATGTCACGAACCTCCATCCATGGTTCATCAGGCACTCTGTCTATCAGATCTAGTCCCGTAAATCTATTTCTTACTTCCACTGTATAATCATAAGGGATTTGATTTAGGTCATACCTGAATGGTCTAGTGGTTTTCCCTACTTTCTTCAATTTAAGTCTGAATTTGGCAATAAGGGGTTCATGATCTGAACCATGGTCAGCTCCTGGTCTTATTTTTGCTGACTATATAGAGCTTCTCCATCTTTGGCTGCAAAGAATATAATCAATCTGATTTCAGTGTTGACCATCTGGTGATGTCCATGTGTAGAGTCTTCTCTTGTGTTATTGGAAAGGAGTGTTTCTTATGACCAGTGTGTTCTCTTGGCAAAACTCTATTAGCCTTTACGCTGCTTCATTTCGTATTCCAAGGCCAAATTTGCCTGTTACTCCAGGTGTTTCTTGACTTCCTACTTTTGCATTCCAGTCCCCTATAATGAAAAGAACATCTTTTTTGGGTGTTAGTTCTAAAAGGTCTTGTAGGTCTTCATAGAACCGTTCAACTTCAGCTTCTTCAGCATTACCGGTTGGGGCATAGGCTTGGATTACCGTGATATTGAATGGTTTGCCTTGGAAATAAACAGAGATCATTCTGTCGTTTTCGAGATTGCATCCAAGTACTGCATTTCAGACTCTTTTGTTGACCATGATGGCTACTCCGTTTCTTCTAAGGGATTCCTGCCCGCAGTAGTAGATATAATGGTCATCTGAGTTAAATTCACCCATTCCAGTCCATTTCAGTTCGCTGATTCCTAGAATGTCGACATTCACTCTTGCCATCTCCTGTTTGACCACTTCCAATTTGCCTTGATTCATGGACCTGACATTCCAGGTTCCTATGCAATACTGCTCTTTACAGCATCGGACCTTGCTTCTATCACCAGTCACATCCACAGCTGGGTATTCTTTTTGCTTTGGCTCCATCTGTTCATTCTTTCTGGAGTTATTTCTCCACTGATCTCCAGTAGCATATTGGGCACCTACCGACCCGGGGAGTTCCCCTTTCAGTATCCTATCATTTTGCCTTTTCATACTGTTCATGGGGTTCTCAAGGCAAGAATACTGACGTGGTTTGCCATTCTCTTCTTCAGTGGACCACATTCTGTCAGACCTCTCCAACATGACCGTCCCATCTTAGAGGTGTTTAAAATAATTATTGACGTATGAGTGCGATTTCCTCATGCCTCGGGGGTCATTTTTATGTAAGGATTCATTTCCACTGTTAACTTTCAAGGGAGAAAATCAAGTTGGTTCTAAGACTTTCCTTTTAAGGAAATGTCTTTAAAAAAAGCACCTGTGGGATGTCCCTGGTTGTCCCGTGGTTAAAATTTCTCCTTCCAATGCAGAGGGTGTGGCTTCAAACCCTGGTTGGGGAGCCAAGATCCTATAGACCTCATGGCCAAAATACTAAAACCGAAGCAGTATTGTAATCAGTAAAGACTTTGAAAGTGGTCCGTGTCCAAAACAGGCTTCTCACTGAGAAGAACCCACCTGCCAGAGCAGGAGACATAAGAGATGTGGGTTTGATCCCTGGGTCAGGAAGATCCCCTGGAAGAAGGCACGGCAACCCACTCTGGTATTCTTGCCTGGAGAATCCCATGGATAGAGGAGCCTGGTGGGCTACAGTCCCTGGGGTTGCAAAGAGCTGGACATGACTTAGGGAGTAAACAGCATGTCAAAAAAAAAGAAAAGAGAATATTAAAAAAAAAAAAAAAACACCTGTCCCAGAAAAACACTGCTGTTTTCTTCTGTAGTTTTTTTCTCCTGCCTATAAAGTGTAGGATAAAATAATCAGTGGTAAAATAATCCGCCTGCCAGTGCAGGAGATTTAAGACACGCAGGTTCCGTCCCTGGGTTGGGAAGATCCCCTGGAGAAGGAAATGACATCCCGCTCCAGTATCCTTGCCTGGAGAATCCCATGGACAGAGGAGCCTGGTGGGCTACGGTCCACGGGGTCGCAAAGAGTCGGACACGGCTTAACGACTCAGCAACATGAAGGATGCAAAGTGCTGGTCTTGGGGCTTTTTTTTTTTTTCCAGTCCTCAAATCGCCTATTGTTTCCTGGTGGCATGAGTAGTTCCTACCCTAGATCGTTTAGGGAAAAGGAGGTGAACGGGATCGAATAGATGTATCTGGATGATCGAGCAGACAGGCCCTACGGGGTGTCAGCTCACAGGCATCCAAAGCTGAGCTGGGCACCAGGGCCGGGGCGGGGCGGGGTGGGGGGCGGTTTCCACTGGCTCTAAACTCACTGCCCCTGTGGTCTGCCCCCTTAGGCAAGTGGCACCTGGGCATCAGCTGCCACGACCCCGGCGACTTCTGTCACCACCCGACCAGCCACGGCTTCGACTACTTCCACGGGCTGCCCCTGACCAACATGCGGGACTGCAAGCTGGGCGAGGGCAGTGTGTTCACCGCGGCCTTCCGGCTGCTGGTGTTGCTGCCCATGCAGCTCATCGCCCTGGCCCTGCTGACCCTGGTCGTTCTCAAGTGGCTGGGGCTCTTCCGGGCGCCCCCCTGCGCTTTCCTTTTCCTCTTCCTTCTGGCCACCCTATTACTCGGCCTCCTGCTCGGCTTTCTGCACTACTTTCGGCCGCTCAACTGCTTCCTGATGCGGAACCGTGACATCACGCAGCAGCCCATGTCCTACGACAACCTCACGCAGAGGCTCACGGCGGACGCCGCCCACTTCTTACGTCGGTGGGTCACCTCTCCCGGCCCGACGGTGCCTGGGATGCGCGGACGGTGCCATCTCGGGGATCTGGGCAGAGGTGGGGGGAGTGGGGACCGGGGTGCTCGGCAAGCCACGTTTCCAAACTCCTGTGCTTGGGGGCATGTCTCCAAAGGATGCACGTGGAAATGAGATGGCGTGCTTTGCAGAGCTGTGTGTTGGAAGCAAGAGGAAGAGACGCTGATGCTGGGCAAGATAGAAGGCGGGAGGAGAAGGGCATGACAGAAGATGAGATGCTCAGATGGCATCATCGACTCCATGGACATGAGTTTGAGTAAATTCCGGGGAGTTGGTGGTGGACAGGGAGGCCTGGCATGCTGCAGTCCATGGGGTCGCAAAGAGTCGGACGCAACTGAATTGAACTGATCTAAGCGGGGCTTGGGAATTGCAATGCTGTGGGCTCCCTCCTCCCAGAGTTACTTTGCCAGGTGCCCCCCATCCTGTGCAAATGAGTGTGTGTGTGTGCTCAGTTGTGTTCGACTCTGCAACACCACAGACTGTAGCCCACCAGGCTCCTCTCTCCATGGGATTCTCCAGACAAGAATACTGGAGTGGATCGCCATTCCCGTCTCCAGGAGATCTTCCCGACCCAGGGGTCTAACCTGGGTCTCCTGCATTGGTGGGTGGATTCTTTACCGTTGAGCCACCTGGGATGTGTTCCCAATGCTCCTGTCTGTGTGTGCTAAGTAACTTCAGGCAAGTTATTAACCACTGGACCTCCAGGGAAGGCCCTCTGCGGGTTTCTCCTCTTGTTAGGCTGCTTGAAAAAGAAAGTGGAAGTGTTAGTTGCTCAGTAGTGTCCAACTCTTTGGGGGAAGATTCCCCTGGAGGAGGGCATGGCCACCCACTCCAGTATTCCTGCCTGAAGAAGCCCATGGACAGAGGAGCCTGGCAGGCTACAGTCCACAGAGTCTCAAAGAGTTGGACATGACTGAGTAACTAACACACACGTCGAACTCTTTGTGACCCTCTTGCTACGTTTTTCTAGAAAGCAGCAAAAGCTTTTGAACTTTGGAAGACGTGCGCTTTACACCATCATCCGGTAAGAGGTCACACACAGATGTTTAGCTGAAACAAACCTTTCCCGAAAGGAATTACTTCTCAGAGGGATTGCTTCTGATGCTTTCTACCTGATTCCGTTTTCATTTTCTCAAAAAATGATCTGGTCGTGACACTCAGTTGACATCGTGACTCAGCAAGGAGTGCCAGTCTGCATGGCAGACGAAGCTCTTATTACCTCCTGGGAAGGAGTTAACCTCACACTATTTAGTTACACTTAATAAGCGTAACCTTACACTAAGTATAACCGTACAGTTTTAAGTAGTAGTAGTTTAAGTATAACCTTACACTATTGAGGTTAACCTCCTGGGTTAACCTTACACTGTTTTATAAATAAGAGAAAGTCCATTCTGAAGTAGAGTGGTATTCTGTGGATGTCAGACCTACACATTTCAGCCAAAATACAGCAGACTTGTGCTCAAAAAATTACTGAAACAGAGAAACCTTCTTATGTCCGTCTCCACTCCCCAGAATCTCTCCGAAACCTGCCGGGAGGAGATGAATGATACCCTGCTCCTTATAAAATGACAGGGTTCAGGAATGACACTCAACTTCCAGGGCAAGTCGGTCTGTTGCAGCTGGTGGTATTTTGACCCAGATGATTGAAACTCTATGATATGTGAATATTCATACGATTAGAAGGAATTCTAATGGATTCCTCAGCGTTTGATCTTGAGAGGGGAATCAAAAAACATTTGATTAGCCTGAGGGTATTCAACCTCAGACAGTTTATCTTTTTAAACTTTTAAATTTTTATTTATTTTTAAATTGAAGTAGCATTGATTCACAATGTTGTGTTAGTTTCAGGGGTATGGCAGAGTGATTCAGTTTTGTCTGTAACATATAGATAGATAATACTTTCCAGATTCTTTTCCCTTATCAGTCAGTCAGTCACTGCAGTCGCTCAGTCGTGTCCGACTCTGCAACCCCATGAATCCCAGCACGCCAGGCCTCCCTGTCCATCACCAACTCCCGCAGTTCACTCAGACTCACGTGCATCGAGTCAGTGATGCCATCCACCCATCTCATCCTCTGTCTAGGTTTATTATAATTGGATATAATTCCCTGTGCTGTGGGCAGTGGGTCCTTGTTGATTATCTGTTTCATATATAGTAGTGTGTGTATCTGTTAATCCCAAACTCCTAATTCTTTCCCCCTCCACTTTCCCCTTTGGTAACCAACCATACATTTGTTTTCTATGTCCGTCAGGCTACTTCTGTTCTGCAAATAAGTTCGCTTGCACTGGTTTTTTTTTAGATTTCACAAGTGATATCATATGGTATTTGTCTTTCTCTGTCTAACTTAACTTCACTAAGTTTGATCATCTCTAGCTCCATCCATTTTTCTACTAAAAGAAATGGCATTATTTTAGTCTTTCGTATTCTTTACCAATTCCTCTGTTGGTGAACATTTACCTCATTTCCATATCTTTGCTTTTTTAAATAGCACTGCTATAAATATTAAGGTGTATATATCTTTTCTAATGATGGGTTTGTCCAGAAAACCATGCCCAGGAGTGGGATTTCTGGATCATGTGATAGTTTTATTTTTAATATTTTTAAAGGAATTTCCATATTGTTCTCCATAGTGGCTGCACAAATTCACATTCCCACCAACAGTGTAGGAGGGTTGCCTTTCTCCACACCCTCTCCTGCATTTATTATTTGTAGACTTTTTGTTTGTCTAATTTTTTTGCCATGCTGCATGGCACGTGGGATGTAACTTTCCCGACCGGGGATTGAACCCACACCTCCTGCATTGGAAGCACAGAGTCTTAACCACTAGACCACCAGGGAAGTCCCTATTTGTAGACTTTCTGATGCTGGCTGTTCTGACTGGCGTCAGCTAGTACCTCATTGCAGATTGAATTTGCATTTCTCTAATACTTGTCTGTCCAACCAGTTTATCTTGATTTTACTGAGGTTTCTGCAATTTTCTTTCAGAGCTAGATGTTTAGGATATTCTAGCCTGGAGAATCCCAGGGACGGGGGAGCCTGGTGGGCTGCCATCTATGGGGTTGCACAGAGTCGGACACAACTGAAGCGACTTAGCAGCAGCAGCAGCAGCAATACCATAATTGGTGGTTGTGGTTGCTGAGTTATTTTTAATGGGTTTGTCTTCAAAGGGATGATTCCAATGCATCAGGTTGGCCAAAAAGTTCATTTGGAGTTTTCTGTGACATCTTAGGCTTCCCTGATAGCTCAGTTGGTAAAGAATCCACCTGCAATGCAGGAGACCCCGGTTCGATTCCTGGGTCAGGAAGATCCCCTGGAGAAGGGAGAGGCTACCCACTCCAGTATTCTTGGGCTTCCTTCATGGCTCAGCTGGTTAAAGAATCTGCCTGCAACGCGGGAGACCTGGGTTCAATCCCTGGGTTGGGAAGATCCCCTGGAGGAGGGAAAGGCTACCCACTCCAGTATTCTGGCCGGGAGAATCCCATGGACTGTAAAGTGACGTCTTAAGGAAAAAACCCAAATGAACCTTTTGGGCAACCCAGTAAATGCCTGTTGCCCGTGTTGGAGCGATACTTAGTGGTCAATATTAGTGAAAATGCTACCACCTATTTGCCACAGCGCCCTTCGTAAGGAGCTTCTCACATGTGTTATCTGAAGACTGGAAGATTTAAAAAGCATCTAGATTAGCTGCTTTCTCCTGTGTTTTTTTAATTAATTTTTTCTCTCTGAGCTGTACTCATTAAAAACTTTTAAAGTTAATTTTGAAATATAGTTGATGTACAACCTTACACTAAATTTCAGGTATACAACATGGTGATTTGCCATTTAAATACATTACGAAACAATGCCCATAATAAGTCTAGTAAAGATATTTGCCAATAAAAGTTATTATTGCATTAAAAAAGAAGCACCTAGGTAAAACCATTTTTTGGGTAACATAGTTCTCTCTGTTAGAGAAGATATCTGAGTTGCTGAATTGCTGTACTTAAGGATCTTGACAGAATCGCCTCAATATGGCACCAGAGAACCATAATGACTGGGGACACCGCCACATTTATAAAAAGTTTTTTAAAGGGTCTGAAGGCACATAAATGTGTTATCTCTTTGACCAGAATATCCTGACAAATGTAGGCAGCTCTTAACACCGTTATGGGGCTTCTTTGTTGGCTCAGTGGTAAAGAATCTGCCTGCCTATGTAGGAGACATGGGTTCAATCCCTGGGTGGGGAAGATCCCCTGGAGAAGGAAATGGGAACCCACTCCAGTATTCTTGCCTGGAGAATCCTATGGGCAGAGGAGTGTGGTGGGCTGCAGTACCTGAGGTTGCAAATGATAGGATATGACTTTGCAACTGAACAACACCACCTTCATGGGATGTAGATTCAGGGCGGAAGTACTGAGGAGTACTGGAGTGGGTTAGCCGTTTCCTTCTCTGGGGGCTCTTCCTGACCCAGGGATCAAACTCAGTCAAACCTCCTAACTCTTTTGTCTCCTGCATTGGCAAGTGGATTCTCTACCACTGAGCCACCAGGGAAGCCCAGAACACTATAATTAACAAGCAATCCTCGCTGCTTTGATAGGCAGGAATGACTTGTAGATTTCTTAGAGATCTTTAACTCTCCTTTTGTGCCCTGAAGAAGGGTCCTTCAGTCTTCTCCCTGGTCATGACTCTGTCCCACACTTTATAAAACAGATCCAGGTTGGGTGCCCACCTAGGGGCATGTTCAGGTTTTAACAGATACGGGTTAGTTACACATCACTTACTATGCATATACACATATTCTTGGGCACATTTCATACCCATTACCTCTTTTTTTCTTTTGGCTGAACCAGGTCTTAGTTGAGGCATGTAGCATCTTCGATCTGTATTGGGGCATTTGGATCTTTAGTGGAGTCATGCAAACTCTTAGTTGCAGCGTGTAGGATATAGTTCTCTGCCAGGGATCAAACCCAGGCCCGCCGCATTGGAAATGCAGTGTTAGTCACTGCACCACCAGGGGAGTTGCCCCACCCTCACCTCTTACATGGTACAGAAGGACCCTGGGAGATGAGGGTTCAGGTGTCTTCTTGTGGAGGAATCTGGGGCTCAGAAGTTGAGAGCGATCTCCAAAGCCCCACAAGCACACAGTATATAGTGGATGAAAGCCCACCTCTAACTCTCTGAGGGCCCTCCCGAGTAGACTGTAACAAGCTTGATGCCTTCTCTGCTTCTGCACTGACTGCAGACTTTCCAACCAGGTCTGAGTGTGGATTATCTGGAAGAAGGTTAGGGAGTTCAACAGCCTTGCTCCAAATGTATGAGGGCAGGTTCCACTCCTCCAAAGGGGAACACGCCTGGGAATTCTTAGATAAGCTCATGTCTATAGTCCAGTCCTTAGGGCTTCCCAGAGGGCGCTAGTGGTAAAGAACCTGCCCACCAGTGCAAGAGACGGAAGAGTTTGCAGGTTTGATCCCTGGGTTGGGAAGATCCCCTGGAGGGGGGCATGGCAACCCACTCCAGTATTCTTGCCTGGAGAATCCCATGGACAGAGGAGCCCGGTGGGCTACAGTCCATGGGGTTGCAAAGAGTTGGACTGAAGCAACCTAGCACAGCATAGCACAGATATCTATATATGCTGCTGCTGCTGCTAAGTCGCTTCAGTCGTGTCCGACTCTGTGCCACCCCATAGACGGCAGTCCATCAGGCTCCCCCGTCCCTGGGATTCTCCAGGCAAGAATACTGGAGTGGGTTGCCATTTCCTTCTCCAATGCATGAAAGTCAAAAAATTAAGTGAAGTCGCTCAGTCGTGTCCCACTCCTAGCGACCCCATGGACTGCAGCCCACCAGGCCCCTCCGTCCATGGGATTTTCCAGGCAAGAGTACTGGAGTGGGTTGCCATTGCCTTCTCCGATATCTATATATGGAAACACATAAATCATCTGTCAGAGAGACAAAAATCTCCGACATATAAATATCTCAGATATATGAAGGCGATGGCACCCCACTCCAGTACTCTTGCCTGGAAAATCCCATGGATGGAGGAGCCTGGTAGGCTGCAGTCCATGGCGTTGCGAAGAGTTGGACACGACTGAGCAACTTCACTTTCACTTTCCACTTTCATGCATTGGAGAAGGAAATGGCAGCCCACTCCAGTGTTCTTGCCTGGAGAATCCCAGGGATGGGGCGGCCTGTGGGCTGCCGTCTGTGGGGTCGCACAAAGTCGGACACGACTGAAGCGACTTAGCAGCAGCAGCAGAAATATCTATATATCATCTCTTTATATATATGTTTTATGAAACACAATACATATCCAAAAATGAGCTTCAGTGAAAACGGTTAGTATATATTTTACTTCTTGCTATATACTTTAAAGATGTGTGTATATATATATATATATATAATCAGAAGTAAGATACATACTAACCATTTTCATTGATTATATATATATCTTTAAAGTATATAATGAGAAGTAAAATGCATACTAACCATTTTCACTGAAGCTCATTTCCAGATATGTCTTGTGTTTCATAAAAGTGTCCTTTTAGGGTCTCCCAGAAAGCTCAGTTGTGTCTGACTCTGTGACCCCCTGGACTGTAGCCCACCAGGCTCCTGTGTCCGTGGGATTCTCCAGGCAAGAATACTGGAGTGGGTTACCATGCCCTCCTCCAGGGCATCTTCCTGACCCAGGGATCAAACCCAGGTCTCCTGCATTGCAGGCCGATTCTTTACCACTATGCCACTGGGAAGCCCCATTAGTGATATCTTTCAGTCAGTGTAAAAATCTATATAGATAATTTTTTGGTTTTAAAAACTCAACACTTTTCCAGTGGTCCAGTGGTTAAGACTTTGCCTTCCAAGCCAAGGGGTGTGGGGTTTGATCCCTGGTCAGGGAGGTCAGATCCCACATGCGTCGTGACCAAAAAAAAAAAGAAACACAACATAAAACAGAAGCAATTTTGTAGCAAAGTCAATAAAGACTTTAAAGTTATCCACATCAAAAAAAAATATTTTAAAAAATTTAAAGTGTATTCTGAAGTGTGTTCGAATGAAGAGCCTGGGGCAATGTGCCATAGAAGTCATGCTTTTAAGAGCTCGGGTTATGTCTCCACCGTCGTCCACTTCGGTGTCTGAACAGTGTGGCTGGAGGGATAGTGGCTTAGACTCTGACACAGTTGTGGAAAGCAGTCACACACACTGACGTACGGCAGGAACTTTGCACGCTGTCTCCAGGAGAGGGTTCTGACCGCCGCTCACGCTCCTCATCTGTATCCATCCTCTGATACATTCGGTCACAGCACTTTAAGCAGCTCAGACCAGGCAACTCTGAATGGTCTCCTCTGAACTCTGGGTGGCTGGATGGCAGGGCTTGGTCCATCCTGGCTTTATATTCTGAGTGCCTGGTGCCATGTGGGCAGAGTAGTTGCGAGAGGCTTCGGTGGATGAAATGAACACCCGGACGTGTCCATCTGCGAGTGCAGAGTGTTGGTCACCTGCACTTTGGCTGGCTGGATGTTGTTACCGCTGTCTGGTTTATGGTTGTGGTTCAGGCGCTCGGTTGTGTCTGACTCTTTGCAACCCCATGGGCCGCAGCACGCCAGGCTTCCCTGTCCTTCACCATCTCTTGGTTTATACCTTAGTCTGATTGCCAGCTTCCAAGGGCCTTCGGAAGCCATCCATAGACATCTATATTTGCATTCCAGTTATTCCCGATGCTGATGCAAATGGGAACGCTCAGGGAAAACTCAGATTCTCAGAAGAAGAGGCTCTGCCTGGTGGCTCAGACGGTAAAGAAACTGCCTGCAATGAGGGAGACCCAGGTTCAATCCCCGGGTCAGGAATATCCCCTGGAGAAGGGAATGGCAACCCACTCCAGTATTCTTGCCTGGAGCATCCCAAGGACAGAGGAGCCTGATGGGTTACAGTCCTTGGGGTTGAAAGAGTCTGACATGACTTAGTGACTATCACAACAAATTTCAACTGGATGACTTAGTGGGTAAGGAATCTGCCTGCAGTGCAGGAGACATGAGTTTGATCCCTGGGTTGGGAAGATCCCCTGGAGGAGGAAATGGCAACCTGCTCCATCATTCTTGCCTGGAGAATCCCATGGACAGAGGAGCCTGGTGGGCTATAGTCCATGAGGTTGCAAAGAGTCGGACGTGATTGACTCTTTCTTTCTTAGAAGAGGAATGTACTATGCAAGACCTTCTTGACAGGCAGGAGAAGAATTACACTGTAGCTGTCTTCCTGCCTGGATCTCACTCCCAGGGGAGGACAGGATGTAAATCTTTGTGATTCTGAGATTGGCATGATCATGGGTTGCTGGCAAGGTGCAGAGAGCCGCCTTCTGTATTTGTAACAAATAGAGAGAAGGCGTGTAGCAGCCGAAAAGTTCTCTCTCTTCACACAGCCTGCAAGGCTGGACAGCAGTAAATTTTCAAAAGAGTTGTTTACTGAAGTGCTTTAGCTAATAAAAAAAAAAAATGGAGTGAAGCTGTTATGGGGAGATCTCCCTCCTGCCGGCTCGCTCAAGTGCTCCTTTAGTTTTCAAGGTCGTAGAGAGGAAGAGAGATGGGACTGTGAGGGTCTTTTCCTGCCATCTCTCTGGAAGGACAGCTGAGCCTAGGTTCCTAAGAGAAAGTGCAGGTTGGTCAGTCATGTCCGACTCTTTGTAGCCCCATGGACTCTACAGTCCATGGAATTCTCCAGGCCAGAATACTGGAGTGGGTGATTTAGTCGCTCAGTGGTGTCCGACTCTTGCAACCCAATGGACTGTAGCCCGCCAGGCTTCACTGTCCATGGGATTCTCCAGGCAAAAATACTGGAGCGGGTTGCCGTTTCGCTTGTCCAGGGGATCTTCTTTCCTCCAAAAGAGCAAGCTGTCTGTCACACCCAAGGATGTGAGCAGGGCAGAATGACCAATCTGTCCAGCCTACATTCCCAGGGCTCCACTGATGACATCTCTATTCCCAGGGGGGAAATCTTCACGGTTTGATTTTATTTTTGCAAGCTAGATATTTCTCTTTTTCTTCTTTTTTTAACCAAGGGGGGAAATCCTCAGTTTGATTTTATTTCTGCAGGTTGGATATTCCCCTTCTTTTTTTTTTTTAACCAATTGGGGAAATCCTCACAGTTTGATATTTTTGCAAGATGGATATTTCTCTTCTTCTTCTTTTTTTTTTTTAACCAAGGGAATAAGTGTTTTCACTCTCAGAATTAAACAGCAACAACAACGGCATCCAACATGCTTATTTTGCCCTTGGCTTTTTCTTTTTTTTTTTAGGAATGCCGAGACCCCTTTCCTGCTTGTCCTGTCTTTCCTGCACATGCACACGGCTCTCTTCTCTTCGAAGGACTTTGCCGGCAAAAGTCAACACGGCTCCTACGGGGATGCCGCTGAGGAGATGGATTGGAGCGTCGGTACGTATCCCTGTATCTTCGGTCTGTGGGCTTCCCAGGTGGCTCTGTGGTTAAGAATCTGCCTGCCAATGCAAGAGGCGCAGGTTTGATCGCTGGGTGGGGAAGATCCCCTGGAGAAGGGAACGGCAAGCCGCTCCAGAGTTCTTGCCTAGAGAATCGCACGGACAGAAGCCTGGCGGGCTACAGTCCATGGAGTCACAAAGAGTCAGGCATGACTTAGTGACTAAGCAACAACAGTGTTCAGTCTGAACTTCAGAAGTGGCTGTGACTTTTCCTGACTCCTAGCTTATTTCTTCTGAGTTTCTGCCTGTGTGTCTGACACCATCAGAGGCAGCACGTGCTTGTTTTTTTTGTGTGTGTGTTTGTTTTTGTTTGTGTTCCAAGGAAAAGTCACCAGACAAACGCTGAGCGTGGTGGGTAAAAGTGAAAGGGTTAGTCGCTCAGTCGTGTCTGACTCTTTGTGACCCCGTGGACTGTAGCCCGCCAGGCTCCTCTGCCCATGGGATTCCCCAGGCAAGAATACTGGAGTGGGTTGCCATTTCCTCCTACAGGCGATCTTCCCAACTCAGGGATCAAACAACAGGTAAGCAGCATATAAGAAGCATCGGAACCGCAGGTGCGGTTGAGGTTACTGATGGGAGTCTGGGTCTGTGGGCTGGTGATCAAAGAGATGAATGAAGGAAAAAGAGTCAAGCCTTTATTCTTTCCTCCCGTTATGCTCTCTTTATGTATTTATTTTAATTTTTGGCTGCTCTGGGTTCTCACTGCTGTGCGTGGGCTTTCTCTAGTTGGGGCGAATGAGGGCTACTCCCTAACTGAGGGTCTCGGGCTTCTCATTGGGGTGCCTTCAGTAACCTTGGGGTCAGCAGCTGCTGCATGCCCGCTTCGTTGCCCCGTGGCAGGCGGCATCTTAATTCCCGGCCAGGGATTGAACCCGAGTCCCCTGCACAGGAAGGTGGATTCTTAATCCCTGGACCGCCAGGGGATTCCCACCACTGACTGTTTTAGCAGCTGAATCTGAGCAGCCCCTTGTCTCTAGCGCAGTTGGGTACAGGGCAGGTTTGGGAGACAGAAGACTTGCAAGGCGGGTACAGCTGGGGACAGTCTCGCTGCAGTAACCTTGAGGTCTTCTTCCTTTGTGCATCCTGTTAACGCCCACTGTCTCCTTCTCCTCCAGCTTCTGTGCTTCTTGCTGCGTCTGCGAGGATGGCGGGGGTTCCCTTGCTCTCTGCGTCCCTCCTCCCTAAGCGGGTTACCCTATTTCCTGAGAGACGTGGCATGTTTTTTGGAGGAACCCAAAGACTTCTTGGTGAATTTTTTTCCTTTCTAGAAGATATTTTTTAATGTGTATTTCACTTGGCGGCGGCGGGTCTCGCTTGTGACAATTGCGATCTCAGCTCTACCATCTGGGATTTTTTTCTGTGTGTCATCCGGGATTTTTTCTTGTTGTTGGAATGCGTGGATTTTCTAGTTGTGGATGTGGGGACTCAGTAGTTGCGGTGGGCGGCCTCAGATGCTCCTCGGCGTGTGCGATCTTAATTCCCCAAGCGGGGACTGAGACCTGCGCGTCCCCTGCATCGGAAGGCAGATTCTCTACCACTGCACCACCAGGGAAGTCCCTGAGGTGTTACTTTGTAAGCTGTGCATTGCACATCGACGTGAAATCATGGTGACTGCGCTTTCTCTTAGGACTTTCCTGATGGCTCAGCGGGTGAAGCATCTGCCTGCAGTGCAGGGAGACATGGGAGACGTGTTTGATCCCCCTGGAGTGGGAAGATCTCCTGAAGGGGGAAATGGCAACCCACCCAGTATTCTTGCCTGGGAAATCCCACGGGCAGAGGAGCCTGGTGGGCTGCAGTCCAAAGGGTTGCAGAGTTGGAGACAACCAGGGACACAAGTGAGTGTGCACACCTGCGCTGTCTCTTACACGGCTTCTCAGCCTCAGGGTTTTTTTCTGCAGAGTGCAGGGGAAGCCAGAGTGTGTGGGTAAAACAGAGGGATTGAAAAATCTGAACTTCCCATTCAGTTCCTGTGTGCTCCAGTGATGTCTCTGGTGCTAAGGTTGTTGGCTCCTTCCGCACAAAATTGGACAAAAGTGAGTCAACGGCACTGTCAACAGGTTGCTCAAGATTTTTGTCATGTTTCCTTTTTTTTTTTTTTTTCCCCTTTTGCCCCTTCTCTCGTACTTCCTTTCCTTGCGGTTCCCCGAATTCAGCATTTTTCTCAGCAAGGTGTTTAGGAGATCCTTGAACGTGGCCGTAGAGTTTTCTTTGCCGGTTTGTGTTAAGAGCACATTGAACGTGACGAGGGTCACCGACCGTGGCAATGATAAGAACAACTTTTGTTTCATTTCATTTAAACCTTGGGAGGAGCATCGTCTTTTGGACAAGGTGACTGCGGCCCTGTTCTAGCTGCTAGCTGTTTCCCTATCTGCGTGAACTCGACAGATGTCTTAAATCTCTGTGACTGATGAGTTCAGGTGAAGCAACCTCTGAGTTTCCTTCTAACCTTCTCTATAATGCCACACAAGTCAGTCAAATGATGAACACGTACTATAGGAAAAACAAAGGCGGCCAGAACATTCCGCCTAATGAGATCAGTAAGAGGGATTCATTATACTCAGGGCTTTGGCATACAGCTCGTACAAGCCCGCCGTCTTTCATTTCTGCTTCTTAAAATGTTGCGTGTAAATTAGCTTACATTTTCCACACCTTAGTAGTGTAAATCAATAGAATAGTCCTCCACAGTGTGAATCCGTAGAATGTTCTAATGAGGGTTGTATATTAATGTAACCAGTTTTGTATCCAGCTCTCTGACGTGTCTTGGCTGGCAAGCAGGCTTTTGCCAGTATCATCACACGTATTGATTACATTTTATTTAATTAGATCAGCACAGCTTCCTACCCTCACTGATTAAAAACAAATCTAACTTCCAATGTGTTTCTGCTACTCACCCCTCATGAGTAAAACGGAGCATTTTTTGGAATCTTTGTGATCTCAGTAGACCCCGGCATCATATTAATAGGTGGTTGTGTTTTTCCTTTTTTTTTTTTTTGCCCAAAATAAAATTCTCCCTTTAAGCCATTACATTCATGGCTTAGGATGTTTCTGTTGTTTTACTAACTCAATACCTATGAGCATTTTGAAGAATATGGCTTCTTTCCAGGAAGACCCTTTCTGTGTCACCGAGAAGGGGACTCTGGGTAAAAGTGTAATAAAATGACACGGAGGTATTAGCTCAAAAGAAATACCTCAAGCACCATGGGAGACTGAGCTAGAATCCGTCAGGCAGACAGGCCGTAGCTCTGTCTTTTAGACTCTAAAATGCTCTAAGGTTTAGGGCGTCTTCTTTCTAAATGTATGGAGACAGCATAACTGTACAGCACAGCTTTGCCCACTGCGGGTTTCTCCATACCCGTAAAAGCATATTCATAAAAGATCCTTTCTTATTTAACTGTCCGCCATGGCCAATCTCACCCCGCGTTGTGGAGCTTGGACGGCTTGATTCGCAGCTGTGTGCTCACTGTTGCTTGTATTCTTGTTATGACCGAGAAAGGACGGACCGCAGAGATATGGTGTAAGTCTACGCCACGGGTTGGTGTTGCTGTGTAGTTGCTAAGTCTTTGTCGGACTCTTTGCGACCCCATGGACTGTAGCCCCGCCAGGCTCCTCTGTCCATGGGGTTCTCCAGGCAAGAATCCTGGAGTGGACTGCCATGCCCTCCTCCAGCGGATCTTCCTGACCCAGAGATGGAACCCACATCTCTTAAAGCAGGTGGATCCTGTACCGCTAAGCCCCTGGGGAAGCCCACACGTGAGACAGCTGGCAGTAAAAGTCCACAGGGGTGGCCGAAATCCTGAAACCCTAACACCGCTGTGCAGTTTGAGAGGTGGGCAGTGTTGTACTGATCACACTCACTGCCTGCAAAGGGCGTGCCCTGCACCTGGTCTTGCCTTCACATATGTCCCCTCCCTTTGTGATGTCAACGGTCAGGGTGGTGTTCCCTTTCCATCAGAATAGTGTGCAGTCCACAGCAAGTCACAGGGAAAGGGTCATCACCTTTAATACATGCCATTGTGTGCCGAATATATAAGACCTTGGCTTAAGGGAATGTAAGGGTTCCTAAGGGAGTTAAGGTCTGTACAGTCTTAAGCTGTGGTTTTTCCAATAGTCACATACAGATGTGAGAGTTGGACCATAAAGAAGGCTGAGCATGGAAGATTCGATGCTTTCGAAATGAGGTGAAGACTCTTGAGGGTCCCTTGGACTTCAAGGAGATCCAACCAGTCCATCCTAAAGGAAATCAGTCCTGAATATTCATTGGAAGGACTGATGCTGAAGCTGAAACTCTAATACTTTGGCCACCTGATGTGAAGAGCTGACTCACCTGAAAAGACCCTGATGCTGGGAAAGATTGAAGGTGGGAGGAGAAGGGGATGACAGAGGATGAAATGGTTGGATGGCATCACCGACTCAATAGACATGAGTTTGGGTGGATTCCGGGAGTTGGTGATGGACAGGGAGGCCTGGTATAGTGCAGTCCATGGGGCCGCAAAGAGCTAGACATGACTGAGCCACTAGGAAACAGCAGCAAGGGAGTTAAGATTCCTCCAAGTGATTTCAAAATAATGCAGAGGAAGGAGGAATGAATGAATGTCTGGAAGGAGGCGCAGATGAGTTTGGAGAGCTTTTAGAAAGGGATGAGTCCCCATATGTGGCCAGTGGCCTGCCTCAGTGTTTCAGCAGGACACGCTCTTTCTGAGGAAGCCTTTGGGCCGTTGTGGTCTGATTTTCAACCAAGTCTGATTTTCAACCTCAATGAACTCCCCAGCAGCAAAGTCTTGGGGGAGGAACAAGTGGATAAAATGTTGCTGAGATGGGTGAAAGAGGGTAACTCTATTATTTTTTTTTAAATTTTTAATTTAATTTTGTATTGAAATGTAGTTGATATACAATATCAGTTACAAGTGTACCAGGTAATCATCATTCACAGTTTGAAAGCTTATATTCCACTTATAGTTATTATAAACTATTTCATACATTCCCCATGATGTACGATATACATCTTTATAACTTACTTTGTGCATGATAGTTTATACTGAAAGAAGGCATCTTTTTTTTGAAAGTTATGGTGTTGATTCCGAGGGCTTCCCAGGTGGCACTACTGGTAAAGAACCCGCCTGACAATGCAGGAGACGTAAGAGACACGGATTGGATCCCTGGGTTGGGAAGGTACCCTGGAGAAGGGCATGGAAACCCACTCCAGTACTCTTGCATACAGAATCACATGGACAGGGGAGCCCGGCGGGCTACAGTCCATGGGGTCGCAAAGAGTTGGACACGACTGAAGTGACTTAGCATGCACGCACAGGTTGATTTCTAAAGAGGTCAGTTTTCTTTCATTTTTAAAAAATTAAATACAGCTCCACCCACCAGAACACTGACACAAGCTTCCCTAACCAGGAAACCTTGACAAGCCACCTCTACATACCTACACACAGCGAGGAAACGCCACAATAAAGAGAACTCCACAAACTGCCAGAATACAGAAAGGACTCCCAAACTCAGCAATTTAAACAAGATGAAGAGACAGAGGAATACCCAGCAGATAAAGGAACAGGATAAATGCCCACCAAACCAAACAAAAGAGGAAGAGATAGGGAATCTACCTGATAAAGAATTCCAAATAATGATAGTGAAATTGATCCAAAATCTTGAAACTAAAATGGAATCACAGATAAATAGCCTGGAGACAAGGATTGAGAAGATGCAAGAAAGGTTTAACAAGGACCTAGAAGAAATAAAAAAGAGTCAATATATAATGAATAATGCAATAAATGAAGTTAAAAACACTCTGGAGCCAACAAATAGTAGAATAACAGAGGCAGAAGATAGGATTAGTGAATTAGAAGATAGAATGGTAGAAATAAATGAATCAGAGAGGATAAAAGAAAAATGAATTAAAAGAAATGAGGACAATCTCAGAGACCTCCAGGACAATATTAAACGCTACAACATTCGAATCATAGGGGTTCCAGAAGAAGACAAAAAGAAAGACCATGAGAAAATACTTGAGGAGATAATAGTTGAAAACTTCCCTAAAATGGGGAAGGAAATAATCACCCAAGTCCAAGAAACCCAGAGAGTCCCAAACAGGATAAACCCAAGGAGAAACACCCCAAGACACATATTAATCAAATTAACAAAGATCAAACACAAAGAACAAATATTAAAAGCAGCAAGGGAAAAACAACAAATAACACACAAGGGAATTCCCATAAGGATAACAGCTGATCTTTCAATAGAAACTCTTCAAGCCAGGAGGGAATGGCAAGACACACTTAAAATGATGAAAGAAAATAACCTACAGCCCAGATTATTGTACCCAGCAAGGATCTCATTCAAGTATGAAGGAGAAATCAAAAGCTTTTCAGACAAGCAAAAGCTGAGAGAATTCTGCACCACCAAACCAGCTCTCCAACAAATACTAAAGGATATTCTCTAGACAGGAAACACAAAAGTGGTGTATAAACTCGAACCCAAAACAATAAAGTAAATGGCAACGGGATCATACTTATCAGTAATTACCTTAAACGTAAATGGGTTGAATGCCCCAACCAAAAGACAAAGACTGGCTGAATGGATACAAAAACAAGACCCCTACATATGTTGTCTACATGAGACCCACCTCAAAACAGGGGACACATACAGATTGAAAGTGAAGGGCTGGAAAAAGATTTTCCATGCAAATTGGGACCAAAAGAAAGCAGGAGTCACAATACTCGTATCAGATAAATTAGACTTTAAAACAAAGGCTGTGAAAAGAGACAAAGAAGGTCACTACATAATGATCAAAGGATCAATCCAAGAAGAAGATATAACAATTATAAATATATATCCACCCAACATGGGAGCACCGCAGTATGTAAGACAAATCCTAACAAGTATGAAAGGAGAAATTAACAATAACACAATAATAGTGGGAGACTTTAATACCCCACTCACACTTATGGATAGATCAACTAAACAGAAAATTAACAAGGAAAAAAAAAAAAAAAACATGTATCTATAAAGCTCACTAAAGCAAAGCACAGTAAAATGAGGTATGGCAATAAAAGGCGTTAAATTTATCAAAAAAAAAAATAAATAAAGTGCTGAAAAATTAAAGCTGTCAAAAAAAAAAATAAAAATAAAAATAAAAATAAAATACCCAGTTATTGAATGAAAAAAAAAAAATACTGAGAGAAATTTTTCTACCCATCACAGATGCTTCCAGCCATATCATTACATGATCTACAAAATATAAGTCCATTAGTTAAAGGAAAAATAAAAAAATAAAAAAATAAAAAATTAAACAACCAAAAAAAAAAAATCTATTATTTATCAAGTGGGGTCAGAGCATTTCACAAGCCCCATCCTCCTGTAGTAAGGGACTACAGCGGCTGCTGAATTTTTCACGAGTTCTCCTCTGCTAATCATACCTCTAAGATTAGCTTACAAAATGTATTTTAAAGATTCAGCAAACACTGTTCCGACTCTCGAGCCATCAACGACACGGTCATTAAAACTCAACTCAAGCAACAAATTGGACCTCATTTTCTCACTGGCGGTTTCCTTTATTGAAAAATTCCCTTTTGGAATTTTCGAAAGACTTTTAAGTGCTCTGGGGGGAAGAGAGAGAGGTACGTGTTTACACTTGTCCTTTTGCGATGTTTCTCTTCCAGGGTATCCTTAGTAACACAGCTTTTAAAAGCCTGAGTTTGTAAAAATTTGCTTTTAATTCAATAAGTTCCCTGGGATTCTAAATACCCAAAGTGGAAACTGATTTTTTTTTTTTTTTTTTAAGAAAATGCACCAATTGATTCCAAAGTATCCAATCTTGGATATATGCTCGGGATGGCAGCTTAGCTCTACGACAGATAGAACATGACCTCTGGTGCAATCGCCGAAATCTCTGGTTACCCAGATAATCAAGAAACGGAGGCTGCAGAAAGCATCCTCGCGGGCACTTTTGACAGGGTCTAGCATTACAGAAACCTCTGCCCTAATGAGCAGGCTTTTTATTCAAGCAGATCTAGACAGGAGAGAGATGGACCTGTTTTCCATTACAGACCACTGTTTACTCGAATTGCGAGATAACATAATGAGGTTTCAGAATTTTAAGAAAACATTTAGGAAGCGATGACAACCTGTGCCCTGTAACAAAATGAGTAATACAGACCCACCTACGTCCAATTTTCTTTCCACGGCTGTCAAATATATCGAATAAAAAGACGGGATTAAAGAAAGATCACCTGCCCCGTTTCCAAACACAGAGACTAAGCTTCAGGACGTGTGCCAAAAGAAACTTAAGAAAATGTGCCGTTAGGACATTTGGGAGAGCTTATTGCGAGATTTCGAAATGCAAGGCTTCTGAAAAATAATAAATGGGATATTGTTACTGGAGGATACCTTTATTTATTTTAATTTTATTGAAGTGGAAGGAAATGGCAGCCCACTCCAGTGTACTTGCCCGGAGAATCCCATGGACAGAGGAACCTGGCAGGCTACATACAGTCTATGAAGTTGCAAGAGTCGGACACAACTTAGTCACTAAACCACCACATAGCCGATTTACAATGTTGTGTTAATTTCTGCTATAAAGCAAAGTGACTCAGTTGTACATGCACACCCAGACACACATACCCACACGCATATATGTGCCCGCTCAGATAGACAAGGACAGGGAAGCCTGGCGTGATGCAGTCCATGGGGTAGAAAAGAGTCGGAGACGACTGAGTTACTGAACAACAACCATTTCTGATCACACCTCACGGCATGTGGGATCTTAGTTCTCCAACCAGACTGTGAACCCGTACCCCTGGCACTGGAAGTGCAGAGAGTCTTGACCACTGGACCGCCAGAGGAGCCCCTGACTTTATACCCTTCAGTTAGCATGGAAGCATTTGGGAGCAAAGTCTCTTTACAGAAGACTGTGTAAGTCACTTTATTTGCTCCCAAGCAGTAGAAGAAAAGAGAGGTGAGGTCTTCAAGTAGCTTACTCCCATAAACAAACCCCTTCTCCATCCAAAATGGATCTTGTCCATCAGGTACCCCAGATACGAGTGGAGCAGAAAACTCAAACGAAATAAAACTCTGTTGTTTCTGGAGTTCGTCGAGTACTTGCTGCACTTTACACAAAATTCCATTCATTAAGGTCACTAACATCAGACCCACCCGTCGACTCTAAGGAGACGTTTGCCGATTTTATCGGTTACTTCAATTTTAAAACGAACGGTCAGTGGCATTCAACTGCACGCTCTTCTGGAGTCGGCCATGACTGACTGTGATTTGGGCAGCACATTCACGTTTCCAGTTCACGCAAAACCGTTAGAGAAGGAACACTGCTGTCATAATATTTTTTTTTTCCCCACTCGGAAGTAAGACAATAGCCAGAAGAGAGCGAAAATGACAGCATTACGGCATTTTACGCCTTTTAAATTTGATCATTTGAAAGCAGAATTGCCCGTCACCGACCTCTGTCGACACCCTGTTGCCAGCCTGCCAAATCTCATTGGTAACAACCACCTTATTTATGCATTTATGCATCTGATTTTCAGCAAGTAAATAAGCCGGGTGCTTGGAAGAGAGAAAGCTACAAGAAATAAGCGTCTCTGACGATCTCGTAAGCTTCGAGCGCTGACTTTGAGAAAAGTCATTATGCCTCGTCTCAAGAACGTGGCCTTTGGGTTTTGCTTGGTGTTGCTTTGTAATTAAGGCAGGGGCCGGGTGCAGGGGGTTGGGGGGAGGCAGTGGGTAGAGAGGAGAGTTCTAGAAAGGGCATTGCTGTCAACTTTGGAATAGAGGGAGTGCCTCTGGGTGCCAATAGAGTAGATGCTTCTGCTCTTTGATGCCTCACCCCACACGGGAATGCTTGTGTGCAAAAAAACAAAACAAAACAGGAGTTTGCACTCAGGAGTGCACTCAGGAGTGAGGCTGCGTCAGGCATCGCTGATCAAGGAGGGGGTGGTCCCCTCGATTGGGTTGAAGGAAAGGGAACCTGTGAGCAGGGCCGTATATATGCAGTTGTGACCAACAGAGGTATTGTGGGTGGTGGTGACTCCAGGGTAGAATGCACACTCACCTGTGTGTGTGTGTGTGCCTGAGCGTGCACGCACAGAACTACAAATCATGCGTTTGGGAAGGAAAGTCTCTTTACAGGGGACTGACTCTCTAAGACATTTTCTTTGCTCCCAAGCAGTAGAAGAATGGGCCAAGCTGGGTCATCTGGGAACCTATTTCCATAAAGTCCTTCTCCGTACATTTTATTTGTCTCTTTTCTGATTTATTTTTTTATTGAAGTGTGGTTGATTTACAGTGTTGGGTTATTTCTGCTATACAGCAAATTGATGCGCTGATAGTTGCGTATGTATATTCTTTTTCGTGTCTTTTCCCATTATGGTTTGTCACAGGATACTGAGTACAATTCCCTATGTTGTACACTAGGGCCTTCTTGTTTATCTGTCTTATATAAAATAGTTGGCCTCTTCCAACCCCAAACTCCCAGCCCATTCCTCCCGCTGACCCTCCTCCCCCTTGGCAACCAGAAGTCTGTTCTCTGTTTCAGTGAGTCTGTTGCTGTGTCCTAGATATGTTCATTTGTGTCCTTTTTTGTAGACTTCATGTAGAAGTGATATCATACGATATTTGTCTTTGTTTGACCTCACATATAAGTGATATCATATGATATTTGTCATTCTCTGTCTGACTTAGTGTGAGAATCTCTAGGGCCATCCATGTTGCTGCAAATGGCATTGTTTCAGTCTTTTTTTTTTTTTTTTATGGCCGAGTGACATCCTGCTGTGTATATATGCAGCACCTCTTCTTTGTCCGCTCAGCTGTCGATGGACATTTGGGTAGCTTCCATGTCCCAGCTAGTGGTAAAGAACCTGCCTGCCAATGCAAGAGACACGGGAGACGTGGGTTTGATTCCTGGGTCGGGAAGATCCCCTGGAGGAGGGTGTGACAACCCGCTCCAGTATTCTTGCCTGGAGAATCCTATGGACAGAGGAGCCCTGGGCGGGTCTACAGTCCATAGGGTTGCACAGAGTGGACATGACTGAAGTGACTTAGCACACATGTCCTAGCTATTGTAAACACTGCTTCTTGTCTAGAAAATTCCAGGGACAGAGGAGCCTGGCGGGCTACAGTCCATGGGGTCGCAAAGAGTCGGACACGATGGAGCCACTGAACAAGCAAACAGAAATGACCACTGGGGAGTATGTATCTTTTCAGATTCTGGTTTTCTCTGGATATATCCCCCCAGGAGTGGGATTGCTGGGTCAAGCAGTAGCTGTACTTTAAGTTCTTTAAGGAACAACCATATTGTTCTCCATAGTGACTGTACCAATTTACACTCCCACCAGCAGGGTAGCAGCGTTCTCTGCTCCACACTGTCTCTAGCATTTATTATTTGTGGACTTCTTGATGGTGGCCATTCCGACCAAGGTGAGGTGATACGTCGTTAAGAGTTTTGATCTGTGCTTCTCTAATAATTGGTGATGTTGAGCATCTTTTCATGTGCCTCTTGGCCATGTGTATCAATGGCATTCATTTTCAGTGCTTTGCTCTTGCAAATGAATCTTTGTCTGCCAAAGTGCAATTTTTGTCTATTAATCTATTCTTGATTTTATATGTCTGTGAGGTGTGCACATCTGGAAAGCTTCATATAAATTAGGATATCAGAAAATCAAAAGATAGGGTAGCAAAATGTATCTGCTTACATTTATGTATATACATATATATGTATGTGTGTGTGTGTATATATATAGCACATATTAGTTCAGTTCAGTCGCTTAGTCATGTCCAACTCTTTGCAACCCCACACCAGGCCTCCCTGTCCATCACCAACTCCCGGAATCCACCCAAACTCATGTCCATCGAGTTGGTGATGTCATCCAACCATCTCACCCTCTGTTGTCCCCTTCTCCTCCTGCCGTCAATCTTTCCCAGCATCAGGGTCTTTTCAAATGAGTCAGCTCTTCCCATCAGGTGGCCAAAGTATTGGAGTTTCGGCTTCAGCATCAGTCCTTCCAATGAATATTCAGGACTGATCTCGTTTAGAATGGACTGGTTGGATCTCCTTGCAGTCCGAGGGACTCTCAAGAGTCTTCTCTAGCACCACAGTTCAAAAGCATCCAATGAAGCGACTTAGCATGCATGCAAGCAAGCACATATACATATTACATAATATATATATATCTAAAACATAAGTTTTATATACAAAATTTATATATGTTTTCAAGTTATCTTTGCTTCCTGTGTGAGTTTCCAGTATTTGTGACAAAATAGTAATCTTCTGCAGAAAGATTCCGTTTTTGCAGCCTCAGATTAGACATGCAGACAGTGAAGAGTCAGGCAGTTAGGATGGGAAGAGAGCCCTGGGACAGGAGCAGTTGAAGTCTGTTAATCCAGACTTTTGGCCATAAGGTGTAGTTAGAAATTCACTATGTAGAATATTGATTTTCATTCTCCAAATTAATTTATCCTATAAATCGTTAACCTCTGGGTTTCATAAACTCTGTAATTGTATTACCATTTTTTTTTCAAAGCCCAAAGCTTAATTTTTATGTTCTTGAGCCCAGGATGGATATTATTTTACCTTGAGTTTACATCTCAAATTAAAATGAGTATGTTTTCACACTCTTCCACAAAATCATTTCCCTAAAGAAGATAACACCATAAATTATTGAGGAATCAAGCTGCCCAATTGAGTCAAACAGGATTAATAAAATTTCTGGCTCCAGAACCACAACAGCTATCACAACAAGAATAGTAAATGTTTATTGACTCACAATGGCTAAAATCTAAAATTGGTATATGCTAGTCACTTGCAATGGCAGCCCACTCCAGTACTCTTGCCTTGCAAATCCCATGGACGGAGGAGCCTGGTAGGCTGTAGTCCATGGGGTCGCTGAGAGTCAGACACAACTGAGTGACTTCACTTTCACTTTTCACTTTCATGTATTGGAGAAGGAAAGGGCAACCCACTCCAGTGTTCTTGCCTGGAGAATCCAAGGGACGGGGGAGCCTGGTGGGTTGCCGTCTATGGGGTCGAACAGAGTCGGACATGACTGAAGCGACTTAGTAGCAGCAGCAGCAGTCAGTTATCTAACGTCTCACATGGATAGTTTAGTGGTGGCCTCACAATGGTGTTGTAAGAGATTTTTATCATCCTTGTGGGTGAGGAAGTGAAGTTTGGAGAGGCTCAGTGACTTGTGTGAGACTGCCCAGGTGCCACTAGGCTGAACTGCTTCTCTGTAGCCAGAAAAGGTTTCTAGTTTGTTGAGTTAATTGAGAAAGTAGACGTGTCTCCTCCCCAGCTGCGGCTTATCTATAAGACAAGATGCTTTGGACCAATGGCCTCCAACAATTTCCCTCCAGCTCCTGTATCCTAGGAGTTCATCCATCCCTGCATTCTTGACTTTGTCTCACACCCTCTAGAGATGTATTCTTTGCAGTATCCAGGACATGGAGGTGACCTCAATGTCCATGGACAGATGAATGGATAAAAAAGTTGTGGTACGTGTAGAGAGTGGAATATTACTCAGGCGTGGAAAGGAAAGGATTTGAGTCCATTGTAGGGCTGTGGATGGACCTAGAGTCCGTCGTACAGAGTGAAAGAAGTCAGCAAGAGAAGAGCAAATGGTGTATGTTAACTGACACACACGTGTGTGGAATTTAGGAAAATGATACTGATGAACCTCTTTCCAGGGCAGGAACAGAGACAAGAGGTGAAGGAAACATACATGCGGATGTGGCGGGGGAAGGAGAGGGTGGGACGATCGAGAGAGTAGCCCTCACATCTGTACACGACCCTGCGTAAGACAGGGAGCTGGTTGGAAGCAGCCGTATGGCGCCGGGAGCTCCACTCGCCGCTCTGTGATGACCTGGAGAGTTGGGCTGGGGGCGTCCAGGGGAGCCTAACAAGGGAGGGGGGATATGTTTACATATGGCTCATTCACTTTGTTGTGTAGTGGAAACCTATACAACAATACTGTAAAGCACTTATCCTCCAACTAAAAAAAGAAAAAGAAAAAATTAAACAGATGCAGAAAACAATAGGGTGTGCATGTTGGGTATCTCAGGGGTGTTTTGTACAACACTGGCTTCTCCCTCAGCCTCTTCCGATTAGCACATTTAATTTGCTAATTAAATATATCTAGGCATAGCAAGAAAAGATAAGTTAGGATTTGAGAGATGGAGTTAAAGCAATGTTTAAACGGTATTCCACGGAGGACCAGTGTCTATATTTGAAAGGTGAGCTCAAAATTAGGGGTGAGGAGCAGATTTGGATACTTGTTGCTTTCAAGTCGTGACACCCAATTCAGTTCAGTTCAGTTCAGTTCAGTCTCTCAGTCGTATCCGACTCTTTGTGACCCCATGAACCGCAGCACACCAGGCCTCACTGTCCATCACCAACTCCCGGAGTTCACTCAGACTCATGTCCATCGAGTCAGTGATGCCATCCAGCCATCTCATCCTCTGTTGTCCCCTTCTCCTCCTGCCCCCAATCCCTCCCAGCATCAGAGTCTTTTCCAATGAGTCAATTAGCGCCGGTCAAAAAGTCAAAAGCAATAATTCCCATGCATGTGGACTTCCCCTGGGGGGGTTTCAGTGGTTAAGATTTTTGCCTTCCAATGCCCCAGGTTGGGTTCAATCCCTGGTCAGAGAGCTAGGATCACACAGGCCAAAAAACCAATCTGTCAGACAGAAGCAACAGTGTAACAAATTCAGTAAAGACGTAAAAAAAAATCCTCCTATGTGATGTGTTAACACCTGCTCGAACGAGTTGAATTAATCAGATGAAATGAAGTCACATACTTAGAACACTCAGCACAGTGCCAGCTATGCAACAAGTGCTCAGTAAATGCTGCTGCTATTATTATTTTTATTATTACTATTGCTATTATTATTGCTCTCCCTTTCACAGATGGGTGAAGCATGTTTGCTTAAAATGTACATACACCCACATGATATTGAGTAGAAAAGTCATGGATGAGAAAAAAAAAAAAAGTCCGTGATGGAAAAGGAGACAAGTATTTGGACCATCTTGTGGGTTTTGACATCACTGTCGCTCTTTCATCTTCTATTTGAAGTGTTCACTCTGGACTTCACATTCCCCACAGAGCCCTTCTGCCTGTGGCTTTGGTGTTCAGGATCTTAGGGACGGAACTGAATTGCTTCTAAGAGTTTGAGCTCTCCCCATGAAGTCAGCATGTCACCCCAGAGTTAGATGGACATTTCAGGAACTGCAGGCAGCAAGCTGGAGGTCACTTGGACATAAGAGAGGAGCTTGGTGGGGTGGTAGTCAATGTATCCACTTTTCTTTTTTAATACGTATTTATTTATTTGACTGCACCACGTCTTTGGAGAAGGCCATGGCACCCCACTCCAGTACTCTTGCCTGGAAAATCCCATGGACGGAGGAGCCTGATAGGCTGCAGTCCATGGGGTAGCGAAGAGTCGGACACGACTGAGCGACTTCACTTTCACTTTTCACTTTCATGCATTGGAGAATGAGATGGCAATCCACTCTAGTATTCTTGCCTGGAGAATCCCAGGGACGGGGGAGCCTGGTGGGCTGCCGTCTATGGGGTTGCACAGAGCTGGACACGACTGAAGCGACTTAGCAGCAGCAGCAGCAGCACCACGTCAGTTGTAATATACCGGGTCTTTGGTTGTGGCATGCAAACTCTTTGGTAGCACACAGGGTCTTTGGTTGTGGCGTGCAAAGTCTTATTTGTGGCATGTACGATCTAGTTCCCTGACCAGGAATCGAACCTAGACCCCCTGCATTGGGAGTGTGGTATCTTAGCCACTGGACCACCAAGAAAGGCCCAGCATGTCCAGGTTTTAATTTGAATGGTGAGGAGGAGTTGAATCTGTGAATAATGTAAAGGTGTCTGCAAACAGAAGCATCACTTTCCATTTTACATCCTCAGCTTTATATATGGTCCAATCCAATGCCAAAGGAAAAAAAAAATCTAGTCCTGAGATTAAAAAATGAGTAGATCAATGTTATGTGGCAACCTGGATGAAAGGAGGGTTTAGGGGAGAATGGATACATGTATATATTATATTGTTGAGTCCCTTTGCTGTCCACCTGAATCTGTCACAACATTGTTAACTGACTATGCCCCAAATGCTCCAATACTTTGGCCACCTGATGTGAAGAGCTGACTCATTGGAAAAGACCCTGATTCTGGGAAAGATTGAGGGCAGGAGGAGAAGGGGACAGCTGAGGATGAGGTGGTTGGATGGCATCACCGACTTAGCAAACATGAGTTTGAGCAAACTCTGGAAGATAGTGAAGGACAGGAAAGCCTGGCATGCTGCAGTCCAGGGGGTTTCAAAGAGTTGGACACAACTTAGCGACTGAACAACAATGCAAAATAGAACAGTTTAAAGATTGAAAAGAAGATGAATAGGGATGGTGTGAAGGACATCATAAAAAAAGAGCCTTCTGAAGAGCTTGGTTTCCTTGGTCATTCACTGTCCATCGCCTATGGACATGCACTGCTCACAGCCCAGCTCAGGTGGGAAGTGTAACGGTCATCTCTTCCATCGCTGGAGAAGTTCTGGCCGACCCCTTTCTAGAGCTCTGCACTGGCTTGGACCATAGAAAGTGCCCCCTGGACCAGTGGGCAATGTCAGTCTCCATCACAAACCCTGGACAAACCCCCCTGGCAAGTTCAACTGGTGGCCGTTTGCACAGAGCAAACGAGATGCAGGCTTTCTTCTCTGCAACCCAGTGAAGACCAGCAGATACAGAGGTATAGCTGCATCAAGAGCGGGGAGACCTGTGTTTCCTGCGAGAGCTGCCCTTTAAAACGACTGCTGCTGTCTGAGCGACCGCTGCCCAGGTGAGCCAGTCCTCTGTGATGCTTATCCTCCTGGGGAGGCAACGACCACAGACACTGACCGCAGAGCCTTCCTCTGACCCGCGGGCGTATTGACTCTGATTTCCCCCTGCAGACGCACACGTGCGATGCCACTGACCACACTCAGTGACACTGCTGTTGTGCACACGCGCGAAAGCACAGCTGTGCTCGCTGAGAATGAGGACTGGTTGGAGTTATTGAAATCATTTCCATCCCATGCAACACCCTGGGGAGGTGAGGGGGGTGGAAAAACAGAATTTCTTGTTAATTGGAGAAGATGGTTATCAGAGCCTCGGAAGCATCCCAAGTGGTGGGGAACACATGCTGGCGGAGGGAATCCATCTCACAGTAGAGCTGCGATGAGGGCAGAGATGGGCTTAAGATTGGAAATCACCGTGTAATCATAGCAACCGGGGCAACGCAGAATAAGGATGGATTTCCTGGAGACAGTGTGGACTCAGACAGGAAGGAACCCGAGAAGTGACGTGAAGTGAAGCCACGTCAGGAAAGGATCGTTCGGAGAAAACAACATTTCCATCTCGCAGCTTCATGCTTCTTAGTTACCCTGATCATCCTAATTATTTATTGTATTTAGTCAAAGCTATGACCAACCTAGGAAGCGTGTTAAAAAGTAGAGACATTATGTTGCCAACAAAGGTCCGTCTAGTCACAGCTATGGTCTTTCCAGTAGTCGTGTACGGATGTGAGAGCTGGACCGTAAAAAAGGCTGAGTGCCAAAGAATTGATGCCTTCAAATTGTGCTGCTGGAGAAGACTATTGCCAGTGCCTTGGACTGCAAGGAGATGAGACCAGTCAATCATAAAGGCAACCGACCCTGAAGGATAGATGCTGAAGGTGAAACTCTGATCCTTTGGCCACCTGATGTGAAGAACTGACCCATTTGAAAAGACCCTGGTGCTGGGAAAGATTGAAGGCAGGAGAAGGGGATGACAGAGGATGACATGGTTGGATGGTATCACTGACTCGATGGACATGAGTTTGAGCAAGCTCCTGGAGTTGGTGATGGACAGGGAGGCCTGGCGTGCTGCAGTCCACAGGGTCGCAAAGAGTTGGACACGACTGAGCGACTGAACAACGACAGCATAAAGATCTTCCCAGGTAGCCCAGGGGTAAAAAGTCTGCCTGGCCAATGCAGAAGACAATGGTTGGATCCCTGGGTCAGGAAGATCCCCTGGGGGAGAAATTGGCAACCCAAACTCCAGTCTTCTTGCCTGGACGATGGACAGAGGAGCCTGGTGGCCTACAAGGCTAGCTGCAAAGCATTGGGTGCAGCTAAGCAGGCGCACAATGTCAGTACGTTGACAAATATGACCATGTTGGCTATGCTCCTAACCCCACGTAAGCTAACAAAGAATTGCCTTTGTAGGCTCAACGACAGCATAATTTGTCTCTCCCGGTAGCTGATGCAGGGGCGCATCAGAACACAGGCTGAAGCTTGCTCCCTGAAATACCACCTACTGTTTCCCCAAGCCCCTCAGACAGTCGTGGCCACCACCGGTTGCTACACTTATTAATACACGCTCTCTCGTTTATCTTCAGATCCTACCCTCTTTGGGAACATTTGCGTTCCATCGTTGACCTGTTGATCACAGGAAGGACTTACTGAAATGCTTTTAGGCGAATCTTTCAGCATTTCCTGTGTTCCCTGAATTACACTGAGTAGGTGGAAATTCTTTCTTAATTATTCATGCATGGTGTGTGTCTGCTTCAGGAGATATTCCCTTTCCTTATGAGCTCAGTGTTTCCAGACAGCTGAATAGCGACATCACAGCGTTTTTGTTTCCATATTTTGCCTGAATCCACCTACCTTATTGGAGAAGGCAATGGCACCCCACTCCAGTAACTCTTGCCTGGAAAATCCCATGGACCGAGGAGCCTGGTAGGCTGCAGTCCATGGGGTCGCTAAGAGTCGGACACGACTGAGCGACTTCCCTTTCACTTTTCACTTTCATGCATTGGAGAAGGAAACGGCAACCCACTCCAGTGTTCTTGCCTGCAGAATCCCAGGGATGGGGGAGCCTATGGGCTGCCGTCTATGGGGTCACACAGAGTTGGACACGACTGAAGCGACTTAGCAGCAGCAGCAGCAGCAACCTACCTTATAGGAAACAAGAGAAAAGCCAGATTTGCTGAAATAGCAAGTCCTCCCTTAGACAACTTGATTAAAAAATTTTTGTTATTGAAGTATTGTTGATTTACAATGTTTCGGGTATACAGCAAAGTGATTCAGTTTTATATAGACACACACAACTTCTTCAGATTCTTTTCTGTTACAGATTGTTACAAGGTATTGAATATAGCTCCCTGTGCTATACAGTGGGTCCTTGTGGTTTATCTGCTCTATGTAAAGTAGTGTGTATCTTTGAATTTCAAATCCATGATTTATCCCTTCTCCCAACCCTTTGCTAGCTACAAGTGGGTTTTCTGTGTCTGTGTCTGTTTTACGAATGAATTCATTTGTATCATTTTTTGGATTCCATGTAAAGCGATATCATAGGATGTCTGTCTTTCTCTCTTTAACTTCACTCAGTATCACAAGCTCGAGGTCCTTTCATGTTGCTGCAGGTGGCATTATTCCGTTCTTTTTTTATGGCTGAGTAATATTCCACTTTGTATATGTGGCTCGTCTTCTTTGTCCATTCCTCTCTCCCTGGATGTGTAGGTTACTTCCAAGTCTTGGTTATTGTAAATATTGCTGCTGTGAGCATTGCGGTGCATGTATGTTTTTTGAATTATGGTTTTCTCTGGATATGTGCCCAGGCGTGTGATTGCAGGATCATACGGAAGCTCTATTTTTAGTTTTTAAAGGAACCTCCATACTGTTCTGGACCAACGTACATTCACGCCAGCAGTGTTGGCGGGTTCCCGTTTCTCCACAACCCCTCTAACATTTGTAGACGTTTTAATGATGGCCATTGTGACCTGTGGGAGGTAGTGCCTCGTGGTAGTTTTGCTGTCAGGCAAGCTGATAGTTTAACTCTGAGTTTTAACTCCGCTTTAAGAAGAGCTAAGCTGCGTTAGTACTCATGATCCAGGGCTAAGAGTTTGCGATGCAGATCTCTGTCATCAGTCATGGTAACCCTCTACCGTTATATGTTATGACCTCCAACTTAGACGGGCTTCCCGGGGGGCGCTAGGGGTAAAGAACCCACCTGCCAATGCAGGAAGACCCTGGGTTCAGTCCCTGGGTCGGGAAGATCCCCGGAGGAGGCCACGGCCACCCACTCCAGTGTTCCTGCCTGGAGAATCCCATGGACAGAGGAGTCTGGAGGGCTGCAGCCCATAGGGTCACAGAGTCGGACACGACTGAAGCGACTTAGGACGCGTGCACCCACTCGGAGGTCAAGAACCGCAGTGAGCGAACCAGGGACCCAGGACTTGGGACCTGGGAGCCAGACCCTGGACAGTCAATTTCTCCATGACGGCAACTCCGTCTCAGGCAAGACCTAGGATTCCGGCTGAGGGCTGGAAAACCTTCTCTCTCACTTTGTCCATCACAGTGGCACGTGTTATCACTGTTGCCTGTGGCAGGAATCAGTGGAAGGGACAAATTCTCCAGAACGCGGGCTTCTTTCAACCTGCGTCCACACTTGTGGGAGGAAGGGACCGTCATTTTCACACCTCCCAGATTTCTGCTTTAAAATGACCGAACCCTCGTCAGCGAGCCCTCATTTCCCTCCCTCCCCCACCTCCGATACACTCAATCTTTGCTGTCTCCGGTTAGATAACAAAGTGCTCTCGAAAATGGCTTGTTTTCTGTATTTGTTTCATTTTCGGGAAGAATGTGGGGAAGCTTTGGAAATAAAACATTTCATTTATACACTATCCTGCAGCCCTCCACCGGTAATTCAGAACTATCATCCGATATAAATGGGCGTCATTATACCTTGAGAACCTCTGAAAGATAATATTTGCGGACCTCTGACTTGCAGCATGTGGGTCTGAAAGCAAGAATAATACAGCGGTGTTTGTTCCCACAGGAGATTTCGCTGCAGAATTTTTTTAGACAAGAAATATGTTAGACCTTTATAGGATCAGTGTCATGAAACATCTAACGGCTAATGGGCTTTTCGGATGAGATTCTGGCGTTTAAGACCCAAATAGGATGAGATACGAGGGTGCCTCTCTCAGGGAGAAAAAGAACTGAAAGAGAATCAGAAATATGATGCTTTTTCAGGTATCCATGCGTGGGAGCATCAGCTAGATTCTCTGGGATTCTTAATCCCAGCCCAGTGGTATAATGTCCTTTTAATGAAAATGATCAACTTATCACTCTAGGCGATGGATCGAAGGAATGGATGGGGGCAAAGGAAGTATCTTATCATGGTCGTTTGAAAATATTGGAATTTGGAGGAGATATCTAGGGAGGAGTGTGAAGATGAGGGAAGATGTGACATATATTTTAGTAGAAGGATTCTGTGTAGTGAGTGTGGCTGCTGGGTCGTCTGGGTTTGAAAACAGCCTGCAGGGAAAACTGTCACGGGGGCATGTAGCTGCCTTGAGGAAAGGCAGTGATCAACCAGGGGGATCTGGGATCAAACATCCGCCATCCCCAGCACTCTGCACGCTCTGGTTTTTATCCCTTTTTCAGTGGCTTTTTGTCAACACGAGTTGAATGCAGTATGACGATGTGTGGGAACCGACAGGGCATTTGAAAGGCATCTTTTAAAAATTAGCAGACGATTTAAAGAAATGTTTGCTCGTTGTAATATTGTGTCTTTTTTTTTTAAAAAACAAGCCAAGCAGCTTGCAAGATCCCAGTTCCCCGAGTGTTACTCACTCAGTCGTGCCCGACTCTTTGCGACCCCACGGGCTGTAGCCTGCCAGGCTCCCCTGTCCATGAAATTCTGGAGTGGGTTGCCATTTCTTTCTCCAGGAAGCGATCAAACCTGGTCCCTCAGCAGTGAAAACATAAAGTCCTAACCCCTGGACTGCAGTTTGCAGTAGACTATTTTTCTTTGTATAGCAGTTTTAAGTTTACAGGAAAACAGAGCAGAAAGTACAGAGAATTTTTCTATATTCATTTCTTCTGCACACGATTTGCTGTATTCTCTCTCTCTCTGTCTTTTTTTTTTTTATGTGGACCATTTCTAAAGTCCTTATTGAATTTCTTATGCTATTGCTTCTGCCTTTTTTTTTGTTCATTTGTCTTTTTGTAGAATCTCAGCTCCCCGACAAGGGATTGAACCCACACCCCCTGGCCTTGGAAGGCAAAAGTCCAAACATCAGATGACCTTGCGACTTGACTCTCACTTTTCACTTTCATGCATTGGAGAAGGGAATGGCAACCCACTCCAGTGTTCTTGCCTGGAGAATCCCAGGGACGGAGGAGCCTGGTGGGCTGCCGTCTGTGGGGTCGCACAGAGTCGGACACGACTGAAGCGACTTAGCAGCAGCAGCAACAGCAGCAGCACAGTATGTGTGTTGCTTTTGATGAACCAATATTGATACATTCGGTTTAGTTTAGTCGCTCAGTCCTGTCCGACTCTTTGTGACCCCATTAACATCAGTTAAAATGCATAGTTGTCATTACAGTTCACTACTGAATTTGTGCCTTTTATTTTTGTTGTTGTTCAGTCACTTCAGTCGTGTCCAGCTCTTTTTGACCCCATGGACTGTAGCACTCCAGGCCTCCCTGTCCATCACCAACTCCTGGAGTTTGCTCAAACTCATGTCCATTGAGTCGGTGATGCCATCCAGCCATCTCATCCTCTGTCGTCCCCTTCTCCTCCTGCCTTTGATCTTTCCCGGCATCACGGTCTTTTCCAATGAGTCAACTCTTTGCATGGGTTGGGGCAAATGTGTAATCATTACAGTATCATTCACAATACTTGCAGCCATGAAATTAAAAGACGCTTACTCCTTGGAAGGAAAGTTATGACCAACCTAGATAGCATATTCAAAAGCAGAGACATCACTTTGCCAGCAAAGGTCCATCTAGTCAAGGCTATGGTTTTCCCAGTAGTCATGTATGGAAGCGAGAGTTGGACCATAAAGAAAGCTTACTGCTGAAGAATTGATGCTTTTGAACTGTGGTGTTGGAGAAGACTCTTGAGAGTCCCTTGGACTGCAAGGAGATCCAACCAGTCTATCCTAAAGGAGATCAGTCCTGGGTGTTCATTGGAAGGACTGATGTTGAAGCTGAGACTCCAATCCTTTGGCCACCTGATGCGAAGAGCTGACTCATTGGAAAAGACCTGATGCTGGGAAAGTTTGAGGGCTGGAGGAGAAGGGGATGACAGAGGATGAGATGGTTGGATGGCATCATTGACTCGATGGATATGGGTTTGGGTGGACTCCGGGAGTTGCTGATGGACAGGGAGCCCTGGTGTGCTGCAGTTCATGGGATGGCAAAGAGTCAGACACGACTGAGCGACTGAACTCAACTGAATACAATACTTGCCCTCCCTGTTCGTCCCTCCCTGATCCCCAGCCCCTCAGGAGCACTGATCTTTTTACTGTCTGCATGGTTTTGCGTCTTCCGGCGTGTCACAGAGTTGAATCATGCTGTATGCAGCCTTTTCAGATTGGCTTGTTTCACGTCTGTGTGTGTGTGTGTGTTGTTTAGCCACTCAGGTGTTTCTGACTCTTTGTGACTCCACGGACTGTAGCCCACCAGGCTCCTCTGTCCATGGGATTCTCCAGGCAGGAATACTGCAGTGGGTTGCTATTTCCTTCTCCAGGAGATCTTTCCGACCCAGGGATGGAACCCAGGTCTCCTGTGATAGTCATATGCATTTAAGTTTCTTCCATGCCTCTTCATGGCTTGATAACTCATTTCCTTGTATCGGTGAATAACATCACATTGAGTGGCTAGACCCCAGTTAGTTTATCCATTCATCTACCAAGGTGCTGAAAGACACCTTGGTTACTTCCAAGGTTTTGGCAACTATAAATAAACAAGCTCTAAATATTTGTGTTGTTTTCGTAGAAGTTGCCACAGAAGCCGCATTTTTCAAAAAGATATTTCTTCATAGCATTTTTCTTTATACTAAGCTACTTCTATATATGTATATTCAAAAATACTTTCGTTTGAAACAGAGGTGCATGGTTGTATGGCCTTTTGCAAATACCAATTACAGCACAGGGAAGTGAAGCCCTGATCTGTGTTGTTTGGTTAATACTTAGAAATTTTTATGTGCATGCAAGGGACGTTCGTGGGGGTTTTTTGTAGATTTTTTTCACATGTTCTCTTTGCAGTTCTTTCCTTTTATTTTTGACTGGGCTGGGTCTTCGTCGCTGCACGGGCTTTTCTCTAGTCGCAGGGAGAGGGGGCTGCTCTCGAGTTGTGGGGTGTGGGCTTCTCATTGCAGGGGCTTCTCTCGTTTTGGAGTATGGGCTGTAGGTTGCATGGGCTCTCATTGCAGGGGCTTCTCTCGTTTTGGAATATGGGCTGTAGGTTGCATGGGCTCTCATTGCGGGGGCTTCTCTCGTTTTGGAGTATGGGCTGTAGGTTGCATGGGCTCTCATTGCGGGGGCTTCTCTCGTTTTGGAGTATGGGCTGTAGGTTGCATGGGCTCCAAGAGTTCAGCTCCAGGGCTTTAGGGCGCGGGCTCAGTATTGTGGCACATGGTCGTCGTTGCCCCTCGGCATGCGGGATCTTCCCGGACCAGGGATCAAACCCAAGTTTGATCCCAGACCAGGGATCAAAGGCCTTGACCAGCAGGTTCTTTCCCAACGAGCCACCAGGGAAGGCCCCCAAAGGGGCCTTCTTCCTTCAGAGTGTATGCTGTTGCGGCTCAGTCGCTTCAGCCGTGTCCGACTCTGTGCGACCCCATGGACGGCAGCCCACCAGGCTCCCCTGTCCCTAGGATTCTCCAGGCAAGAACACTGGAGTGGGTTGCCATTTCCTTCTCCAGTGCATGCATACTAAGTCGCTTCTGACTCTGTGCGACCCCTATGGACAGCAGCCCTCCAGGCTCCTCTGTCCACGGGATTCTCCAGGCAAGAGTACTGGAGCGTGTTGCCATTTCCTTCTCCGTCAGAGTGTACGTGGGGGTTGTATCTCTGCCTTGTTGCTCCTTCCTGTGCCAACTCATTAAACTAATTACCATTCGCAAAGTGATAAGCCTTAAATTAGTGTCAGAGTCCAATTACCCCAATCCTGCGTGCACAGGTGGTTTGTGGAGCTGAATCAAAGCACAGCCCAATAAATGTCTGGCTGGTGATGATTGATCACGGGAGACAACTCGCTGAAACAGTCCTGCGCGTCTTATCCCCTGATCCTGAGGACGACGTTCATCTCCACGGCGAGGCTTCCAGGAATGTTTATTGTACGGAATGAAGCGCTGAGAGAGACTGAGCATCCTCTAGCCTGTGGCGTTGCAATCAGATAGCAAGAATATGTCTGGTGACAGATGAAGCGGATGTTGCTTTTGCATTGGAAATCATGTCTGCCACCTCCACAGAGGGTGGACCCTGTAGCTTTTTATGCCCTCTTTTTGGACAAAATCAGTCAGGGTGCAGCCCCCGGGGTGGAGGGCCTGACTCCATGGGGTATGTGATCTGTCTGCTGGATAGGCTTACACATATTTATTTGGCCAATTACCAATATTCAGTTTATTGTCTTTTTTATATTTTTTAATCTTTATTTTATTTTTAATTTTTTTTTATTTTGTCTTTTTTTAAAAATATTTATTTGGCCGATTACCCATATTCAGTTATTGTCTTTTAAAAATATTTATTTATTTGGCTGATTACCAATATTCAGTTATTGCCTTTTTTATTTTATTTTTTAATCTTTATTTTATTTTTAATTTTTTTATTTTGTCTTTTTTTAAACATTTATTTATTTGACCAATTACCCATATTTGGTTATTGCCTTTTTTTAATTTAATATTTATTTATTTGGCTGAGTAGGATCTTAGTTGTCGCATGTGAGATCACACAGGATGGCTGATGTTCACCGTGGCATGTGGGGGTCTCCAGTTGTGACCTCTGAACTCTGGGTTGCAGCCGGTGGGCTCCAGTTCCCTCATCAGGGATGGAACCCGGGCCCCCTGCATTGGGAGCGTGGAGTGTCGGCCCCTGGGTTGTGGTGGTTTAGTCGCTCAGTCGTGTCCGACTGCTTTGAGACCCCATGGACTGCAGCCCGCCAGGCTCCTCTGTCCGTGGGGACTCTCCAGGCCAGAATCCTGCAGTGGGTTGCCATTCCCTTCCTCCAGGGGATCTTCCCGACGCAGGGATGGAACCTGCATCTCCTGCCTTGCAGGCGGATTCTTCACCACTGCGGCCCTTAGCCCCTGGACCACCAGGGCAGCCTCCTCAGTTGTTACTTCTGCTGCCAAGGATGCCCGGTGTGCTTGTAGAGTTCCCGTTGTGATTATCCTACACTGACCTCACCCCAAAACGTGGGTCCCCCGTCGAGATGAGCGATCCTTGAGCCACACCAAGACGATACAGAAAGGGTTGTAACTCCCAGGTGATGAGACTTTCTGGACAGAGCAGGGTAGCTGCTGGGCCGCTGTGAAGATGGCTTTCAGGAGATGGGGAAAAGGAGACAAATAAGCCGTTGTGGGAGATAGAAGCTGACTCCTAGATGTGGGTTCCTGCGTGTAGGTAGGAGCTGGTACAGTTTGAACCCCACGTGGGCACTGAGGGAAGGAGCCCGTAGGCTTTCTTGTAAGCTTGTTGGGTGCAAATGGAAGAGGCAGAGATGAGGTCTAAATACTCTTTGTGCCTGCTGTTTAGTTCCTAAGTCCTGTCCAACTCTTTGCGACCCCATGGACTGCAGTCAGCCAGGCTCCTCTGTGGGATTCTCCCAGGCCAGAACACTGGAGTGGGTTGAAGTTTCCTTCTCCAGAGAATATTCCCAACTCAAGGATCAAACCTGCATCTCCTACATAGGCAGGCAGATTCTTTTCGGCTGAGCCACTTGAGAAGCATTTAAAGCTCTTAGCAGACCTCAGAAAACCAGCTCAGGCCCTTTAATACCTCACAGTATAACTAACTGCCTGCACTGGCCAAATGAAGCCAGCACCATGGGACTATAAGGGATCTCTGTGGGAATTATAAATTAGATGCCTCTAGTCTGACCATCATTTTCTTCTGATTTGAGAGCAGATGAGTGAGTTGAGTGAACGTTGCTCAGTTGTGTCCGACTCTGTGACCCCATGGACTATACAGTCCATGGGATTCTCTAGGCCAGAATACCTGAATGGGTAGCCTTTCCCTTCTCCAGAGGATCTTCCCAATGCAGGGATGGAACCCACGTCTCCCACACTACAGGCAGATGGAACCCACGTCTCCCACACTGCAGGTGGATTCTTTACCAACTGACTTATGAGGGAAGCCCAGATGAGAGCTTCCTAATCAGAGAGGCTGTATTTCAGCCCATTCTTCCATCTTCAGCTTGCTTCTGTAATTTTTTTTTCCTTATGAAAAATTTGAGCTATAAAGGGAGAAAAGTGCAGTCAAGCGCCACATGTCCTGGGCCCACCTTTACCAATTGATGAAGTCAGGTCTGATGTAGGGTCATCATGCTTTGTACTCGCTTCCCATCTTCCTGGACGAATGTGATGAAGAGATAAGCTGTCATACCATGCCATCCATGGGTCTGTTCATCTGCTAAGCTGTGCTGGCTTTGAGAGTCTGGGTTTTGTTATCAGACTTCACTCTTTATTTGTTGTCTGCCACTTCCTAGGCTTCCCTGGTGGCTCAGACAGTAGAGGATCTGCCTGTAATGCAGGAGACCCGGGTGTGATCCCCAGGTGGGGAAGATCCTGTGCAGAAGGGAAGGGCAACCCACTCCAGTATTCTTGCCTGGAGAATCCCATGGACAGAGGAGCCTGGTGGGCTACAGTCCACAGGATCACAAAGAGTCAGACACCGCTTAGCGACTAAACAACAATATGTTAGGGTTAGTCTAGAACATGCAGTTTGGGGGAAAAAAGATGAGGACAAAGAAAAGGAAAATGTGAGGAAAATAGATTTTTCATGACGGGCAGTTTTAGACCTGGGTATCTATGGTAACTATTAGAAAGGGCCTTCATCAAATAGTATTTATAGAGATGTTTCGTCATATAAGAGGAGCCCTGATGGTTTAGTTTTTTACCAGACAGTGAGGAAAGCTAGTAGACTTCCTTTTCTTTAGCTGGAGAATAATTGCTTTACAATGATGAGTTAGTTTATGCTGTACAACATGTGAGCTGTAGGTATATATGTATATATCCCCTGCCTCTTGAACCTCCTCCCTACCCCCTCATCTGACTCCTCTAGGCAAATGGATTAAGAAGTCGTGCTACATATACACAGTGGAATATTACTCAGCCATAAAAGGGAACAAGATTGGGTCATTCGTAGTGATGTGGATCCACCTAGAGTCTTTCATACAGAGTGAAGTAAGTTCAAAGGAGAAAAACAAAGATCGTATATTAACACATATTGATGGCATCTAGTAGACGTTTTTATGACCTCAAGACCAAGGCCAGCTGATGGTTGCAACAATCTTCCCTCTGCTAGCATCTTCCTCCAAAGGGCTCATAGTGTGTGAGCCTGGTTCTTCTAGAATGTTTATCGAGCCTCCCTGGAGGATTGCCCCACGATGCCTAGAGGTTCAAATGATACTTACAGATGAGACTTAATTCCATGACTAACCTTTCTCCTTGTCTCTGCCGAGTGCCCAGCCACTGTGGGTCCTTCTGATTATGGAGCATCCCGGATTAGAATCTGCGTGGGCGAGAGGGCTCAGGGTATAAGACTGTCTCCTCAGCATCACCAATTCCCAGACGAGTGCACAAGGGCAAATCACCTCTGTTTCTGTTGTAAAGATTGTGCTTTTTTAACCTTGAGTGTTTCCTCCCCTTCAGGGCAGATCTTGGATGTCCTCCACGAGCTGAAACTGGCTAATAACACCCTGGTGTACTTCTCCTCCGACCAAGGAGCTCACGTAGAGGAGGTGACCGTCAAAGGGGAAGTTCAAGGAGGCAGTAACGGTATCTACAAAGGTAAGAAATGTGTTCGGTGGGCAGTGCCTGTGGCATCAGCGCTGGGCCCCCCGGCTCAGCCCTCGCTCCCTTCTTCCGGACCTCGGAGGACCTTAGTCATGTTCTTTTTTTTTCATATGCATATTTATTTATGTATTTGGGCTCCCCAGGTGGCTCAGTGGTAAAGAATCCATCTGCCAAACTGGAGGCACAGGAGATGCGGATTCGATTCTTGGGTGGGGAAGATCCCCTGGAGGTGGAAATGGCAACCCACCCCTGTATTCTTGCCTGGAGAAATCCCACGGGCAGAGGAGCTTGGCGGGCTACAGTCCAAGGGGTCGCAAAGAGTTGGACACGACTGAGTGACCAACGCTTTCACTTTTTCATGTGATCTCTTAGATGTGGCATGTGGGGTCTATTGCTCTGACCAGGAATCAAACCTGGGCCCCTTGCTTTGGCATCACACTTTCTTAGTCCCTGGACCACCAGCAAAGCCCTCCAGGAACTCTTTAGTAAAATGATTCAGCCAGCCCTCCTGTATTTACTCTTATTTTCAAGTGGCGAGAAGCTGGAAGCTTGGAAGATGAGGTGCTTTTTCCCTATTTCCATGAGGTTATGGGCTGTGTTCAGAAAGTTGGTTTTGTTATTTGATAGATGGTAGCGTCTCTTGAGATGCATTCACAGACTGAATGTCATGTGCTAGCCGCCCCACCCCACAGCACATCCCCACCATCCATTCGTTCCCCCGAAGAGGGTCCTTTAGGTTCCAAAGCGGCTTAGCGGCTGTTGCTGCGATGTGGACATAAATCACAGTAATAGAAGGGGCGAGCAGGTGATACATTATTTACGAAACTCACATACACGTTGGGATGGAGCCCCAGTTTGGGGACAGAGGACCCCCAGCTGAGGACTCTGAGAAAGCCGGATGGAGCAGAGAAGGAGGAGGCTGTAGTGGGATTTCGTGATGATAGCTGAGTCTTCAGAAACACAAGAGGATGGTGAGGCTGGGTCAGAAAGAGAGGGTCAAAGGTCTGAGAGATGCCTGCGGGCTTGCAGTTTTCATCCAATCTGCAAAGCATGCTCACAGCTGCTCCCTGTTTTGTTTTTATCTGGAGGATAATTGCTTTACCATACAGTGTCGGTTTCTGCCCTGCATCAGCGTGAGTCGGCCACAGGTATACAGACGTCCCCTCCCTCTTGAACCTCCCCCCGACCCCATCCCACCCCTCTCGGTTGTCACGGACCCCTGGGTTGAGCTCCGTAAGTCATACAGCAAGTTCCCAACTATTTTAAACACGGTAGTGTACATGTTTCTATGCTGTTCTCGCAAATCGTCCCACCCTCTCCTTAGCCCGCTGTGTCCACGTCTGTCCCCCATTGCGGCTCTGCACATGGGTTCATCAGTCCCATCTTGCTAGATTCCATCCAGTTCCGTTCACTCGCTCAGTCGTGTCCGACTCTCTGCCACCCCAGGAACCGCAGCACGCCAGGCCTCCCTGTCCATCACCAACTCCCGGAGTTCACTCAGACTCACGTCCATCGAGTCAGTGATGCCATCCAGCCATCTCATCCTCTGTCGTCCCCTTCTCCTCCCACCTTCAATCTTTCCCAGCATCAGGGTCTTTTCAAATGAGTCAGCTCTTCGCTTCAGCTGGCCAAAGTACTGGAGTTTCAGCTTTAGCATCAGTCCTTCCAATGAACACCCAGGACTGATCTCCTTTAGGATGGACTAGTTGGATCTCCTGGCAATCCAAGGGACTCTCAAGAGTCTTCTCCAACACCACAGTTCAAATCATCAATTCTTCGGTGCTCAGTGTTCTTTATGGTCCAACTCTCACATCCATACATGACCACTGGAAAAACCATAGCCTTGACTAGACGGACCTTTGTTGACAAAGTAATGTCTCTGCTTTTTAACATGCTGTCTAGGCTGGTCATAACTTTCCTTCCAAGGAGTGAATGTCTTTTAATTTCATGGCTGCAGTCACCATCTGCAGTGATTTTGGAGCCCCCAAAAATAAAGTCTGACACCGTTTCCACTGTTTCCTCATCTGTTTTCCATGAAGTGATGCGACCAGATGCCATGATCTTACTTTTCTGAATGTGGAGCTTTAAGCCAACTTTTTCACTCTCCTCTTTCACTTTCATCAAGAGGCTTTTGAGTTCCTCTTCACTTTCTGCCATAAGGGTGGTGTCATCTGCATATCTGAGGTTATTGATATTTCTCTCTGCAGTCTTGATTCCAGCTTGTGCTTCTTCCAGCCCAGCGTTTCTCATGATGTACTCTGCATAGAAGTTAAATAAGCAGGTGACAATATACATCCTTGACATACTCCTTTTCCTATTTGGAACCAGTCTGTTGTTCCATGTCCAGTTCTAACTGTTGCTTCCTGACCTGCATACAGCTTTCTCAAGAGGCAGGTCAGGTGGTCTGGTGTTCCCATCTCTTTCAGAATTTTCCACAGTTTATTGTGATCCACACAGTCAAAGGCTTTGGCATAGTCAATAAAGCAGAAATAGATGTTTTTCTGGAACTGTCTTGCTTTTTCAATGATCCAGCAGATGTTGGCAATTTGATCTCTGGTTCCTCTGCCTTTTCTAAACCAGCTTGAACATCTGGAATTTCACGGTTCACATGTTGCTGAAGCCTGGCTTGGAGAATTTTGAGCATTCCTTTACTAACGTGTGAGAGGAGTGCAATTGATTCCGTTTATATATGTTAATATACTTGTCTTTTTGTTTCTGACTTTCTTCTCTGCATCCAATAGGCTCTAGGTTCATCTACCTCATTAGGGCTGACTCAAATGCATTTTTTTCACTTCACTTAATATGATCATCTCTAGGTTGATCCAAGTTGGTGCAAATGGCATCATGTCATTCTTTTTTATGGCTGAGTGATATTCCATTGTATATTGTACCTCATTTTGTTTATCCACTCACCTGTCGTTACATATATCTTTAGTTTTCTCTGGATGTTTGCCCAGGAGTTGGCTTGCTGGATGCTAGGATAGATCTATTTTTAGTTATTTAAGGAACCTCCAAGGCGGGAGGAGAAGGGGTTGACAGATCATTGGATGGCAACACCGAGTCAATGGGCATGAGTTTGAGCAAGCTCCAGGAGTTGGTGATGGACAGGGAGGCCTGGCGTGCTGCAGTTGGTGGGGTGTCAAACAGTCAGACACAACTGAGTGACTGAATTGATCTGAACTGAATGCTGTTTTCCACAGTGCTGCCCCAACTTATATTCCAACCAACAGTGCAGAAGGGTTCCCTTTACTTCCCACCCTCCCCAACACATAATATTTGTAAAGTCATTTTCACCTTTTCCTTAAAATACCCTCCCTTAGCTGGGACCAGAATAACCTAAGATTCTTTTAGAGTTGAGTGTTTCCACTCTCTTCCTCATAGTTGAAAATTCCCCAAGGTCTTGGATTGAGAGCATTGTATTCCTGGCTCTGGCTTCAGTTTTGTTCCTCTCCAAAGTCAAGGTCACCCAGCAGGCGGCTCCCTTGTCAATCCCCACCTCCCTTCTACTCTGCCTAAAGGCAGGTAATAAATGCCAGTGGAGTGGATAAATTAACCCTGTGTGTAGATAACGTCTGCAGAAACACTGGTTGGCAGGGGTGGGGGCTGAAAATCATGTTTTTCCTGTATGTGCAAGAAAGGAGGCTTGCCAAATTTCCTGAGTCCTGGATGGACGGTCCTGCAGTTGCTGGTCCTTGAAGTACACATTTCATAAGGAGCTGATGGGCTGGAGTCCAGATTGCTTCTGAGTCTGGCTTCTCCTTGCCTCATAGAGTCCCACAGCTTTCAGAGCAATGGATACTTTCATTGGGGAAAAAAAACAATAAGAGCAAGAAGCTCTGGTAGTTTATTGGGAGGTGGTTACATTTAGGTTCATCATTCAGTCCATGGACTGTAGCCCTCCAGGCTCCTCCGTCTGTGCGATTCTCCAGGCAAGAATACTGGAGTGGGTTGCTATTTCCTCCTCCAGGGGATCTTCCCCACCCAGGAATCGAACCTGGGTTTCCTGCATTGCAGGTGGAGTCTTTACTGCCTGAGCCACCAGGGAAGCCCCCTTCAGATTTTGGCAAATAGTTTCATCAGCTTCCTGAGAGTGGGCAGTGCTGGCCGGTCCCTCTACTGGTGGGACTTGTGTACTAGGAGTTCACTGGGCTTTTCCTCTTTGAAAGAAGGTCATATGTTATCCCCGCTTAGCAGTTCAATCCTTTGGTTCAGTTCCACTAACAAGCGTGCATTTATTGAGTCTACACTGTATGGCAGGCACGGGGCAGCTTCTAAGGCATCATGGCAATGAATACAGGGTCTCTGACCGCTAGGAACTCATAGTCTTCTGTTGAGATGGAGCTCAAAGGATATGGTGTCAGATTACAAACTAGACAGGAACCTCTGAGAAGGGACCAGCGGAGGTTGCTCTCCCAACCTGGGAACTGAGAGAACCTCCCAGGAGATGTTGGCCTTTTGCAGGCTGATGTGTGAAAGTGTTGGCTGGCAGAGAGGAGAGGTGGAAAGTTCATTCCAGGCAGAAATGAGATGCTTCTGGGGAGCGAAAAGGCAGCTCAGTGTCGCTGGAGATGAAATTGTGAACAAGAGCTATTGTGTGATGTAACTGAGGAGAGGTATCCTACATCCCCATTAATGCATCCTATAGAATGATTAGATGGGGGATGGATGGGTGCGTAGATAGATAAATAGATACATATGGATGCATAGATGGATAGAGATGGATGGATGAATGCATAGATATAGGTGGATGGATGGATAGACAGATATAGATGGATGGATGGATAGACAGATATAGATGGATGTGTAGATATAGATAGATAATAGATAGATACATATGGATAGGTAGATATAGATCGATGAATGGGTAGATAAATATAAATGGATGGATAGATATAGATAGATGAATGGATGGAAAAAAAAAACAAAATAAATGTGTGTATGTGTATATATATACACACACATGTATATACGTATATATATGTATGTATGCAGTTATTTCCATTTGGGTAGTAGTTAAAATTGGAGGTTAAGAATATCACCCAAATCTGGTATAAGGAAACGCTGAAGGAGTGACGATAAGGATGAATTGAGGAATAATACAAAACATCTCATGCTTTTGGCTGGTCTGATTGGGTGGATAGAGGCTTAAGTCCTTGAGGAATTAGGCCTCCTGGGCAGAGACTTGGTTCCCTGTCTTTAGAACCGGAATGATAGGATTGTCCTTGTAGGAACGTCGTAGAGCATTGTCACAATGATTTAAAACGCTGTGCGTGCAGAGTGTCTCCTAAGTGCCCTTAGTGAGGGCAGGGTTGACTGTTACGTAACCGCCCGAGTGCAAGACTGCTGTCGGCAGACTCATTGTACCCGCATCACCTGTATCCCCAGAACCGAGAACAGTGCCTGACCTGTTGTAGGACATGGTTTTTCAGGGACTTCCCTGCTGGTCTACTGGCTAAGCCTCTGAGCTCCCAATGCAGGGGGTTCGTGTTCAATCCCTGGTCAGAGAACTAGACCCCACATGTCAAAACTAAAGAGGTTACATGCTGCAAGTAAGATCTGGTGTGGTCAAACAAATAAGTAAATAAATATTTTAAAAGGAGTGATTTTTGAGTCAATATGTAAATGGAAAAAAACATTTGAGCCTGGGTTTCACGGATCAATGAAAGTGAATGTCACTCCGTCGCATCCGACTCTTTGAGACCCCGTGAACTATGTCCACGGAATTCTCCAGGCCAGAATACTGGAGTGGGTAGCCTTTCCCTTCTCCAGGGGATCTTCCCAACCCAGGGATCAAATCCAGGTCTCCCACATTGCAGGCAGATTCTCTACCAGCTGAGCCACCAGGGAAGCCCAAGAATACTGGAGTGGGTAGCCTTTCCCTTCTCCAGGGGAATCTTCCCAACCCAGGGATCGAACCCAGGTCTCCCGTGTTGCAGGCGGATTCTTTACCAACTGAGATACCAGGGAACCCAAAAGATCAATGGTTTAACTCAGTGAAGAAAGCAATGGAAGAGTGTGATTGTGTTGGAAAAAATCCATTGGTAGTGGCAACGGATTGGATATGGGGTTTGAGGAAGAAGAAGACATCAAGCATCATCAACCATCAAACCATCATTATGGTTTGTGGCTGGTGTGATTGGGTAGGTAGAGGTTTCCTTGAGGAATTGGGACTCCTGAGCAGAGACCCATATTGGGTTGCTGTCTGAAGAGGTGTATGGGGTCATTTGAAATAAGAAGATGTGTTAAATATAGAAGGTGAGATGGTAGATGATCCAACAAAGAAAACAACAGGGCCAACAAAGAGAGTGACAGGGAAATGAGAGATAACCAGGAGAGAAGACGGTCCAGGGAAGAACGTGGTCTGTAGAAATGGATGCTGAGAAATAGTCCAGTTCTGCTGGAATTCCATCACGTCCGCTAGCTTTGTTCATATGACTTTCCCGAGGCCCACTTGGACTGCAAGGAGATCAAACCAGTCAGTCCTAAAGGAAATCAATCCTGAGTACTCATTGGAAGGACCGATGCTGAAGCTGAAGCGCCAAGACTTTGGCCACCTGATGCAAAGAGCCAACTCATTGGGAAGCGCCCTGATGCTGGGAAAGATTGAGGGCAAGAGGAGAAAGGGCATGACAGAGGGTGAGATGGTTGGATGCCATCACTGACTCAATGAACATGAATTTGAGCAAGCCCCAGGAGATAGTAAAGGACAGGGGAGCCTGGCATGCTGCAGTCCATGGGATCGCAGAGATGGACCCAACTTAGAGACTGAACATCAACGTGAGTTCAGTCCTTGGGTCAGGAAGATCCTAAATGGCAGTCCTCTCCAGTATTCTTGCCTGGAGAATCCCATGGGTAGAGGAGCCTTGTGGGCTACAGTGCATGGGGTCGCAAGGAGTCAGACACAACTGCAGTGACTTAGCACACAGGAGCAGTGAAGATAGTCAGGGTCAACGAGCATGTCAGGCTTCCAAGAAGATCATAGGAAATAAGATCTAACATGTAGATTCAGGGCTGATCTTTGTAAAGATTGCAAGTATAATGCTTATACTGGATTATGTATAGATGAATCACTTTGTCGTATGCCTGAAATGAATATAACATTGTAAATCAACTATATTCCAATTATTAAAAAAAAAAAAAAAAAAGAGCAGTGCTCTGCAGACTATGGGAGAAGGCAATGGCACCCCACTCCAGTACTCTTGCCAGGAAAATCCCATGGATGGAGGAGCCTGGTGGGCTGCAGTCCATGGGGTCACTAAGAGTCGGACACAACTGAGTGACTTCACTTTCACTTTTCACTTTCATGCATTGGAGAAGGACATGGCAACCCACTCCAGTGTTCTTGCCTGGAGAATCCCAGGGACGGGGGAGCCTGGTGGGCTGCCGTCTATGGGGTCGCACAGAGTCAGACACGACTGGAGCGACTTAGCAGCAGCAGCTGCAGACTATGGCAGTTGAGCCAGATGCGGTCTGATGGCTGATTTGCTAGATCAGGATTTCCTGAAATAAAGCTATCCTCATTTGCTGGAGTCTGGCCCTGCTGTTTCTGAGCTTCTGAGAACTTGGGCAAAGCACTGACAGTTCGTGAAATAGTGCCTTCCCCCCTCAACCCCGCCCCGCCCCCGCCCCCCACCGGGGTCTTGAGAGAGAACACGTGTCAGCCCTGGGCTCAGATAATTTTGCTGTTTGATGTCTTGCTTCAAGCGTCACCTTCAACTTTTCAAACCAGGTCAGTTATTTTAAGGGTGTTCTGCAGTTGTTCACCTCTCCTCTTCCTCAGGGGCGCGAGCAGACAACTGTTGTTTATTTTTGCCCTGTTTGGCGGTGGATCATACTTCGCTCGAAGCTGGGCAGTTTTGCGCCCTGTCCCATCTCTGTCTGGCGGCCTTTTAATCTCTTGAATGAACACATCGAGGAGGAGAATGGAAGCTAGAGTCTCTTGGTTGAGATGACACTTGGGCTAGTTACATTTGTCCCGGGTTTCCTTCTTGTTCTTTAGTTGCTAAGTTGCGACCCCATGGACTGTAGCCCACCAGCCTCCTCTGTCCATGGGATTCTCCAGGCAAGAACACTGGAGTGGGTTGCCATGCCCTCCTCCAGGGGATCTTCCTGACCCATGGATCGAACCCTCCTCCTGGGGATCTTCTGGACCCAGGGATCAAACCCACAGCTCTTAAGTCTTCTGCACTGGCAGGCGTGTTCCTGACCACTAGCGCCACCTGGGAAACCCCACGTACACACTGCTATATATAAAAGAGATACCAATAAGGACTTCCTGTATAGGACAGGAACTCAACTCAGTACTCGGTAATACCCTAAGTGGGCAAAGAATCTGAAAAACAATAGATACGTGTGTATAAACAAATCACTTTGCTGTGAATCAGAAATGAACCACCCTCCAATAACAATTTTTTTTTTAAATACCCAATGGTCTATGCCTGTCCCCTCCTACTGGGAGAAATGGAGACCCTGGAGCTGCAGCTTGGGTGAGCACTCTTGAGAGGCATTGACAGGTGTGTTCTTTAGCGCTGAGCCACCAGAGAAGCCTCTGCTTCCTTCGGGTTCACACCAACCCCGGGAATCAGTGTTATCTAGGCAGGGAGATGCCTAAGAGGAGCAACAAAATGACAAATGGATAATTTCATACAAGTCTGTGCCAAGATGAGGCAAAAGACGGACAAGCATACGCTCCTGCCACTCAGAGGCATTTGACCTGCCGTGTGGAAGGATTCGACAGGGACAGAAATGGAAGGCTGGTTTGGAGACAGCTCTTAACAAGACAGCTGCTAACAACAGTCTCAGAGTGAATGGTGGAGGAATTTTGCAGGAAGACGGACTCAGTCCTCATCCCTTTGTGATTCCCCATCAGGACCGAGTACCAGCAGGATGTTAAACGTGCAAATTTGACAGTGACTCGACCAGGGTTTTAAATTCAGACCGTGCTCTTTTCTCTGTTCAGGCGTTTTCAGAAAAAATGAATCCAGCCTCCTTCACCTCTTTTGTTTCTTGTATCTTCCTTACAACCCTCCCGCCTTGCCCTGCGAACCATCTTTCTCCTTCCCTAGCCAACTCAAAGGCTGTTTATTTAGAGCCGGTGCTCCCCCAGGCAAGAGGCATCATCTGGGCTTGTTCTTGGCCTCCAGTTCTGCACAGCATGTTTCAAAAGGGGCACTGCTCTGGGAGGGGGGGGAGCAGCGTGTCTGTTTTTCCATCCATCCCCGTGTTCTCTGCCAGAGGGACCCAGTAGCCCTGGCCTCTCTGAGCCCAAGGCTTCCGTGTTCCGGTCTGCCTTCCCCAGGGTCCGTGAGCGGGAGGCCTTGCCGAGCATCTTTTGTGGACATTCTGACCCTCTCCTACCTCCTCCCTGCAGCCCCTCCTGTTAGCCCTTTCATGCTCTGCTTAGTTACTTTTGAATCACTTCCCAGGTAGTACTAGTGTTAAAGCATCTGCCTCCAATGAGGACAACCCAGGTTCGACCCCTGGGTGGGGAAGATCCCCCTGGAGAAGGAAATGACAACCCACTCCAGTATCCTTGCCTGGAGAATCCCATGGACAGAGGAGCCTGGTGGGCTACAGCCCATGGGGTCACAAAGAGTGGACTGAGTGGCTAACTCTAACTGTGATGAAAATGCCGCTGTTGCTGCCCTCCTGCCTTCCAGGCCGGAGGTCCCAGTCCCATAGAATACTCACATCTTCCCTGTTTGTAACACACAGCATGGCACAGTTGATCTGTGCGCCCACGGGCACGGAACCCGTATTTTCATTCCCTGGGTCTGCCTTGACAAATCGCCACTGCTTTGGTGCCTCTGAGCAACCCAAGTGGATGATCTTATGGCTCTGCAGGTCCGATGTCCAGAATGAGCCCACGAGGGTTGAAATCAGGGTGTTGGCAGAGCCACGTTCCTTCATGAAGTCTCTCGGAAATGCCTACTTTCTTGCCTCTCCCAGTGGCCAGAGACCAGCTGCATCTCTTGGCTTTCTCCTGACGTAGCATCCTGAAACCTGTCTCACTGCAGCTCTGACACCAACGCCCCTGCCTCTCTCTTTCCCTTAGAAAGACCCTCATGATTGTATTCAGCCCACTCACAGAGCCCAGAATAAACTCTCCTTTTGTCGTATAAGGCGCCATTTCCCCGGATTCCATTTGGGGACATATGGGGGCTCCACTGGGCTTCCCAGGAGGAGCTAATATTAAAGAATCCATCTGCCAATGCAGGAGACACAAGTTCGATCCCTGGGCCTCCAAGATCCCCGGGAGGAGGAAATGGCAACTCCCTCCAGTATTCTTGCCTGGAGAATTCCATGGGCAGAGGAGCCTGGGGGGCTACAGCCCATAGGGTTGCAAAGAGTTGGACACGACTGGGTGACCAAACATGCAGCACACAGGGTCAACATTATCCTGCCTTCCACCAGTGGAAAAAAAAGAAATGGAATTGGAACCCCGTGACTTCAGAGTCATTGTTGTCAGTCTTTTTTTTTTTTGGTCAGTCTTGGTTGCTGCAAGATTTCAGCATCCCTGGTTACAGTCATCACTCATATCCACCGTGCAGTGCTGGCCACGTGTCATGCATGTAGTCACCATGCCATATATACTGGGTTGGCTGAAAAGTTTGCCGGAGACCTGGATTCGATCCCTGGGCTGGGAAGATACCCTGGAGAAGGAAATGGCCACCCTCTCCAGAGCTCTTGCCTGGCAAATTCCATGGATGGAGGAGCCTAGTAGGCTACAGCCCAGGGGATCGCAAAGAGTGGGACACCACTGAGCAACTTCACTGGAAGTTTGAGTTTTCCATGACATCATATGGAGAACTTGAACAAACTTTTCGGCCTATATATGTGTGTGTGTGTGTGTGTGTGTGTGTGTGTGTGTGTGTGTGTGTGTGTATATTCAAAACATATGTTATCATGCATTATATATTATTATATATATTATATATAGTATGTTATATTTTATATGTATTATGTATACTAGCCTAAGAATGCTCCCTGGTGGCTCATAGGGTAAAGCGTCTGCCTGCAATGCAGGAGCCTAAAAATTGGTGCTTTTGAACTGTGGTGTTGGAGTAGACTCTTGAGAGTCCCTTGGACTACAAGGAGATCCAACCAGTCCATCCTAAAGGAGATCACTCCTGAATATTCATTGGAAGGACTGATGCTGAAGCTGAAACTCCAATACTTTGGCCACCTGATGTGAAGAGCCTACTCATTGGAAAAGACCCTGATGCTGGGAAAGACTGAAGGCCAGGGGAGAAGGGGACGACAGAGGATGAGATGGTTGGATGGCATCACCGATTCTATGGCCATGAGTTTGAGTAAACTCCAGGAGTTGGTGATGGACAGGGAGGCCTGGCATGCTGCAGTCCATGGGGTCACAAAGAGTTGGACATGACTGAGCGACTGAACTGAACTGAATGTTAAAATTGTATATGACTTTATATATAATATATTATATAATAATTAAAAATATATATAACTATATATGTTATAATATATATGAATATACATTAAATATATAAATTAATATTATAATTATAGATAACTTTATATACTTTATAATTTATATATAAATTATATATAATGTTATATAATTATATATGACTATATATAAAACTATATTGTAATTATATAACTATATATTTTATAATTTATATATAAATATATATTGAACAGAATTTATATATTATAATTATAGATAATTTTATATAATTTATAATTTACATATAAATTGTATATAATGTTATATATTATAATCATATATGACTATTTTTATATATAAAACTATATTATTATATAACTATATATGCTATAATTTATATATATGAATATATTAAATACATAATTTATATATTATAATTATAGGTAACTTTTTATACTTTATAATTTACATATAAATTGTATATAATGTTATATATTATAAATATATATGGCTTTATATGTTATATATAACTATATTATAAATATATATAACTATATTATAATTATATATAACTATACATTTTATAATTTATATATAAATATATATCGAACATGTAATTTATATATTATACTTACAGATAACTTTATATGTTTCCAGTATACAATTATATATTATATACATTGCATATTGTTATCATCATATATAACTCTATATATTGTATGTATTTTTCATCGCAACAGGCACGATGCATTTTGTAATGATTTCCTTTATTTTTGGCTGTGCTGGGTCTTCATGGGTACCCGGGCGTTTCTCTGGCTGTGCAGACTGCGGGCTGCTCTCTCGTGGCCGTGCTCAGACTTTTCATTGCAGTGGCTTCTCCCGTCATGCAGCACGGGCTCTAGGACACTCGGACATCAGTAGCTGCAGCTCGTGGCCTCAGTCATTCCGGCCCCCGAGCTTTATGCACAGGCTCAATACTTGTGGCTCACAGCCTCAGTTACTCTGAGGCATGTGGGATCTTCCCAGACCAGCGATGGAACCCGTGTCTCCTGCTTTGGGGGGCAGGTTCTCTCCCACTCGAGCCCCAGGGAAGCCGCAGATACTAGGAGATTCTCGTCCCATCCCTGTCGTCAAAGCACTTAGTTCTTCCAGACTGGCCGCCCCAGGTCGACTGTTGAAGAGGGTACTGCTGAAGAGTGCTGGAAAGACACATCTCCTTGACACCTCTCCTTCTGTGTTCCAGGGGGAAAAGCCAACAACTGGGAAGGAGGCATCCGGGTTCCCGGCATCGTCCGGTGGCCGGGAGTGATCCAGGCCGGCCTGGAGATTGATGAGCCCACCAGCAACATGGACATCTTTCCCACGGTGGCCAAACTCGCGGGGTCTCCTCTGCCGCAAGACAGGTACCGTGACTCCCAGCTCCCTGGGATGCTCTCACTCAGGTTGTGCAGGCAAGGGAGCTCTGGTTCACCTGCTCCGTGGCAGGCTGCCTGCAACTGCATTGGTCATCCATGCCCAGTTCTGGAAGATAACTGGTGGGTTAAGGGGCTTCCCTGATGGCTCAGTTGGTAAAGAATCTGCCTGCAATGCAGGAGACCCCGGTTTGATTCCTGGGTCGGGAAGATCCCCTGGAGAAGGGGACAGGCTACCCACTCCAGTCTTCTTGGGCTTTCCTGGTGGCTCTGGTGGGCAAGCAGGGCTCTGTCCATCCGCTAATCCCAGGGAAAACAAAGTCCGAGGCCTGACGGGGATGGATGCTCCATTTCTTTGTTTTGTGTTGTGTTCTTTAGTTCAAAATGTATTTCCCTATCGTGTTGGATCTGCATTTTTTTAATAGGGGAATAATTGCTTTACGATGTTGTGTTGGTTTCCACGGTACCACAGTGTGAATCGGCTATAAGGGGACATATACCCCCTCCCTCTTGAGCTTCCCTCCCACCCCCTGTCCCTCCCCTCTAGGTCATCACAGAGCCCCGAGCTGAGCTCCCGGTGCTATAGAGCAGCTTCCCACTTGCTGTCTATTTTATACACGGTCGTGTACATATGTTAGCGCTGCTCTCTTGATTCATCCCATCATCTCCTCCCCCTTCTGTGTCCAAAGTCTATTTTCTACATCGTCGTCTGTATCCCTTCCCTGCAAATGGATTTCTGTATATGCATCAATATCTGGTATTCGTATCAGCTGACTTAATTTCTTCTGGTCTCTGGGTCCATCCATGTCTCTAGGAAAGATCCAATTTTGTTCTTTTTCGTGGCTGAGTAATATTCCATCGTATACATGTCCCACTTCTTTATCCATTCACCTGTTGATGGACACCTGGGTTGCTTCCATGTCCTGGCTGTTGTAAATAATGCTTCAGTGAACACTGGGGTACATGTGTCTTTTACAATTGCGATGGGCTTCCCTGGTGGCTCAGCTGGTAAAGAATCCTCCTGCAATGCAGGAGACCTGGGTTCAATCCCTGAGTTAGGAAGATTGCCCTGGAGAAGGGAACAGCTACCCACTCTGGTATTCTGGCCTGGAGAATTCCATGGACTGTATGGTACATGCCCAGGAATGGGATTGCAGTCTTTAGCTGAGCCTCCCTCTTTTAGCATTTGGTGGATTTTCTCTCCCTCTGTCTCTCTCTGTCTCATCGGCTTGCAGCAGGGCAGCTGAACAGAGTAACCCCCCTCCTCTCATCACACACACCTCTTCCCAACCCCACCCAGCAGCTCTTTGCTGCAGGAGCGCCGAGAAAGACAGCTGGCTCCTCCATCAGGCCTGTTTCCCCAGCATGTCTTCATCTAGCAGGTTCTAAATGAAACTTCCTCCTCTTGCATTTAAATACAACTTCCGATGACATTGCCAACAGTTTCTCCTTAAGTGTTATGACCCATCCAAAGAGTTCTGAGTGAGGCGTGCTGATTAATTGTTTTCCTTAGTCAGGTGGCAGGCGATGGAGGCACACGGGCCACAAATCTGGTTTAAATTCAGCTGCCGCAGGAACCCAGCAGAGACTGGAAAACAGGGACAAAAACAACAGCTCTGCCAGAGCTCAGTCCAGGTGGAGGTTTGCTCAGCTCCTTCGCGTGCAAGCTTGGTTCATTCTTACCTTTTTTCCCCAAATTTCTACATTGGGTATACCTTCTGCCAGAAGTGTGCCCACACACCACACACACACACACACACCCACACACAAATGAGAAAGGTGAAATTATAGAGTGTAGCCCTTCTTATGTGTTATGACCCATCTGCAGAGTTCTAAGTGAGACATGCTGATTAATTGTTTTCATGGAGTTCCGGTCTCAAGACCCTCACAAACACTTCACTGATCGAGGAATCCAAAGGTGCTCTGCTTCAGTGGGTGGGATCCATCTGTGTTTGCCATATTAGTGATCAGATCTTCAAATCAGAGTCTTTAAACGCAAGAGCGCCCAAGCAAGCTTTGAGTCGGCTGGCAGAGGGATGACGGAGCAGCTGGGGAGAGGCCCGCGCAATGAACTTGTGAAGGACAGGTGATGCGAGAGATCAAAGAGCGTTTTGAATCACCATGGAGATCGTTTCAGCTCATAGACCTCCTGATAGATCTCAGGGAATCCCTGTGGGTCTCTGAACCACACCTGGAGAGCAGCTGGTGCTCCGGAGAAGAACAGAGATCCTGGAGCCGAACTGCATGCAGGGCTTCGCATCTTGGCTGTTTTAACAGCTGCCAAAGCCCCGAACTTCCTGGGCCTTGGTTTCTTCTCCTGCAGATGGGTTCAGCCTTGCACGCCCTTGAATGGGTTGATGTGAAGATGGAAAGCATCAGAGGCTGGCAAGTGCAGAGTGGAGAGGCGTGAATACTTGTCTCTTGTGCTTCATCCACCATAGGGAAAAAGAGTTATTGCAACTCCCGCATTCAATCTCCATCGGGGGTTAGAGGGGCATCACTTTGAAGGCTGAAGCGGGGCTTCAAAGATCTTACCCTCCAGTCACACTAATCTGCCTTTCCTCTAATGATGGAAAACTCGGCAATGGGAACTCATCAAAAGTCTCTTCTTTTTTTTTTTTTTTTAACAGATTTTATTTTATATATTTCTTCACTCTATGCAGCGTGAGGGATTTTTAGTTCCCCAACCAGGGATGGAACCTGTGGCCCCCTGCAGTGGAAGCGTGGAGTCTTAACCACTGTACCACCAGGAAAGTCCCAAACGTTTTTCCTTGTAGACAATCAGAAGTCTCCCTGCTTCTTTTATCTGCTCTTTAGCCCTGGTTCTTTCCCTTGGTATAAATGTGAATAGTATTGGGAAGAGTGCACACAGACAGTTCAGATTGGTGTTATTGTTCAGCCGCTAAGTCCTGTCTGACTCTGCAACCACATGGACTGCAGCACGCCAGGCTTCCCTGTCCATCACCAACTCCTGGAGTTTACTCAAACTCATGTCCATCGAGTCGATGATGCCATCCAACCATCTCATCCTCTGTCTTCCCCTTCTCCTCCTTCCTTCAATCTTTCCCAGCATCAGAGTGTTTTCCAGTGAGTCAGCTCTTCCCATCATGTGGCCAAATGATTGGCGTTTCAGCTTCAGCATCAGTCCTTCCAGTGAATATTCAGGATTGATTTCCTTTAGGATGGACTGGTTGGATCTCCTTGCAGTTCAAGGGACTCTCAAGTCTTCTCTGGCACCACAGTTCAAAAGCATCAATTCTTGGCTCAGGATATCATATCATCACTGCTCTTTTCTCTCATAGTGTTTTTTTTTTTTTGGCCACATTGGGTTGTAGTTGGGGCCCTCAGGATCTCCACTGTGTCTTCTGGAATCTTCTGGTGCAGCATGCAGACTCTCCAATTCTAACCTGCAGATTCTAATTGTGGCATGCAGGCTTATTTGCTCAAAGGCATATGGGATCTTAGTTTTCCAACTGGGGATCGAACCTGTATCCCCTGCATTGCAAGGTGGATTCTTAACCATTTTACCACCAGGGACGTTCCTCGGGCTCTCAGAGCATCTTTAAATGCTTTTCCGTCTCACTGGGAAGAGGCCAGGGAAGGCAGAAGTTCAGAGGCAAAGAGGGAGATTCTTAAAGGGAAATCTCACTGCAGGCACCTCCTTCCCACCCCAGCCTGAGGGTGATGCAGGTCAACCTGGTTTTCTCACATGTGTCCATTGATGGAGGAAGCCAGCCCCCACCCCTGGTAATCAGACCCAAGTCTTTTCTGTGTGAGCAGGTATGTTCAGTAGAGCCCTTTCTGAATATTGAAGGTTCTTCCTATGCACCATCGCTGATGGTCTTACTCAACCCAGTGATACTGTGTCTGAGTGGAGGTCCCTCTTAGATGTCATTGTCATGCTAGAGGCCGCAAAGAAAACAAAAAATCTGCTTCCATGTCACTCATGGGAATAAAATGAGTTCTCAGTGTTCTATTTAGATAATGTTAGCAACCAGGTCCGGAAAATACCCTTGTGTGTCTGCCCTGGTGACTTTGATCATCTAAAGGGATAGTTTTCACCTGGGGTGACTTTTCCTCCCAGGGGCGGTTTAGCAATGTCTGGAGACATTTTTGATTGTCGGGACTCACGATGCTGCTGGGATCTCATGGGTGGAGGCCAGAGATGCCCCTCAACAGCCCACAGTTTGGGGGACGACCCCGGGAGATAGTCCCCCCTCCCCACCCATGAGAAGAAGTGATCCAACCCAATATGTCAGTAATGCTGAGGTTGAGAATTCTGCTCAGAGGCTTATTATTGCCCTTTCATGGAAAATGTCGTTATAAGGAAAACCTTATTGCAACTTTTCAGTAATGACAGCTGGATAATATTCTATTTATCCATGCATGTGTATTCAGTTGCTCAGTCGTGTAGCCCACCAGGCTCCTCTGTCCATGGGAGTCTCCAGGCAAGAATACTGGAGTGGGTTGCCACTTCCTCCTCCAGGGGATCTTCCTGACTCAGGGATCAACTGGCATTGGCAGGTGGATGCCTTACCACTGAACCACCTGGGCAACCCCTACACTATTGATGCCATGTATAAAATGGGTAACTAATGGGGCCCCACTGTATACTGCAGGGATCTCTACTCGATGCTCTTTGCTGACCTAAGTGGGAAGGAAATCCAAAAAAGAGGGGATGTACATAAAGCTAGGCTTCCCTAGCGGCTGCCTGAAATTCAGGAGACCCGGGTTTGATCCCTGGGTCGGGAAGATCCCCTGGCGAAGGAAATGGCAACCCACTCCAGTATTCTTGCCTGGAGAATGCCATGGACAGAGGAGCCTGGTGGGCTACAGTCCCTGGGGGGCCGTAAAGAGTCAGACACGAATGAGTGACTAAGTTTCACTTTTTCATACATGCAGCTGATTCCCTTTGCTGTGGTGTACACCACACTGTAAAACAACTAGACTCCAATAAAAATTTCCAAAAAAGAAAACACGCATAAGCCACAGAAATATACTACCTAAATATAGCAAAGCAATAAAGTGAAAACCTTTCTGTTGGCCTCATCTTTGCAAGCACACAGAATATTAGCATCGTGAGCGTATGTTCTTTCCTTGTGGTAATACAGAGTTCAGCATGCCATAGGTGGCTGCACCTTTGGAAGACACCTCAATTCTGGCCACAGATCACAGTGCTAGGACGGAAGGACAGGTTCACAGTTCTCCAGAGTCACTCTGTAGTCGTGAAATATTTAGGTCTCCTCTTCCCTACAGTGCAGGAGACCCAAGTTCAATCCCTGGGTCGGGAAGATGCCCTGAAGAAGGAAATGACAACTCACTCCAGTGTTCTTGCCTGGAGAATCCCATGAACAGAGGAGCCTGGCAGGCTACAGTCCATAGGGTTACAGAGTTGAACACAACTGAGCGACTAACACAGACACACACATTCTGTAATTAGAATTCTATTTCTTTCTTTTTTTTTTCAAGTTTGGGAAAGAAATCCAAATGTTTGACATCACTTATGTGTCATGAGGGCAGGGGGAGTGACTTAGTTCTCCCAGTAAGTTGGGCTGATGTTGGGGAGGACCCTGATGGCTTGGTGGTTAGGACTCCCGGTTTTCACTGCCATGACCAGGTTCAGTCCCTGATAAGGCAACTGAGATCCTGCCAGCCATGAGTTATGGCCAGCAGCAACAGCAAAACAAGATTAAAAAAATTTTTTTTTTGCTGATATGTATCTGGGTGACCACACAAAACTTCTTCCATCAGTTCAGTTCAGTTGCTCAGTCATGTCCAACTCTTTGCGACCCCATGAATTGCAGCACGCCAGGCCTCCCTATCCATCACCAACTCCCGGAGTTCACTCAAACTCACGTCCATCGAGTCGGTGATGCCATCCAGCCATCTCATCCTCTGTCATCCCCTTCTCCTCCTGCCCCCAATCCCTCACAACATCAGAGTCTTTTCCAATGAGTCAGCTCTTCGCATGAGGTGGCCAAAGTACTGGAGTTTCAGCTTTAGCATCAGTCCTTCCAAAGAACACCCAGGACTGATCTCCTTTAGAGTGGACTGCTTGGATCTCCTTGAGCCCTGCAAATGAAACAGTTGAATGAGCGGTACCTAGTTCAGCTCCGTTTTGCAGAATAAGAGTTGCAGTTCTTCATGTGCATGAAACTCCTTGTGAATGAGCTTGCTTTCTGTTCATATATATCAGAGTGTCGAATGTTTACGAGCAGAGACGTTGCTTTCATGATGCAAGTGACTTTCTGGGCACTTAGGAGTTGCTTTACTTCGTCAAAGATCTATGTGCTTTCTCCTACAAATGTTTCCTTTCCTATTCTACACTGAAAAAAAAGAATCACTTTGTTTGCAATCTGGCAACAGGTAACTCATAGTGTGCCCCCAAGTTAACCTCTTTGTCAGTCCCCCAAAGCTTCCCCTTCTGTTAGGATAACCAAATCCTTCTCAGGCTGAACCATGCAAAGGCAGGTCGTGGGAACATCCCCAGGTAGATGATTCCCTGGTTTCAGAGCAGAGAGAGACAGAGCATTCATGGGGAATGACATCACTGTCCCCCTGAAAATTTCCCCAAACTTACCCTTTTCAATTACATGAAAGTCACCCAGGCTTCCCTGGTGGCTCCGTAGTGAAGACTCCATCTGCCAACCTAGGTGTCCATAGGCAGATGAACGGGTAAGGAAGTTGCGGTAGGTATACATGATGGAATATTACTCAACTATGGAAAAGGGTACATTTGAGTCCATTCTAATGAGGTGGATGAACCTGGAGCCTATGACACAGAGTGAAGTGAGTCAGAAAAAGAAAGACAAATACTATCTATTAATATGGAGTCCAGATAGATGGTACCAACGATCCTATGTACAGAGCAGCAAAAGAGACACAGATGTAAAGAACAGACTTCTAGACTCCGTGGGAGAAGGCGAGGGTGGCATGATTTGAGAGACCAGCATTGAAACATGTGTATTACTATATGTGAAACAGATCATCAGTGCAAGTTCATGCATGAAGCAGGGCACTCAAAGCTGGTGCCCTGGGACAACCTGGAGGAATATGGTGGGGAGGTAGGTGGTTGGGGGGTCGTTCAGGATGGGGGTGACGCCTGTGTACCTGTGGCTGATTCATGTGGATGTATGGGGAAAACCGTCACAATATTGTAAGGTGACAATATTGTACATTACAATATTGCAAAGTAAATATCCTCCAGTTAAAACAGATACATTTTTTTTTTTAAAAAAAGAATCTGTCTGCAAATGCAGGGGACATGGGTTCAGTCTCTGGTTTGGGAAGATCCTGCCTGGCACAGAGCAACTCAGCCTGAGCACGACCACTGGGGAAGCATCCAGGCCCTAGATACCGTGCTCCACGGCAAGAGAAGCCCCCGTGATGAGAAGCCCCCATACTGTAGCTAGAGAGGAGCCCCCAACTCAGGAAAACCCGTGCAGCAAGGAAGATCCGGCACAGCACCCCAAAATTAATCAATTTAATGTTAAAGAAAGAGACAGTCCCCCCAGGCTATTAAATTGGACCTGAAACTTGGCCGTGACACTCCTTGATATTAAACTGTTAATATCCTCGTGGTTGTCAGGGGTCAGGACCCCAGGGGGAGAACCAACTCACTTTCCAAGTTAGTGAAAGTGAAAGTGAAATTGCTCAGTTGTGTCTGACTCTTTGCGACCCCATGGACTCTAGCCTACCATGCTCCTTCGTGGAATTTTCCAGGCAAGAGTCCTGGAGTGGGTTGCCATTTCCTTCTCCAGGGGATCTTCCTGACCCAGGGATCAAACCCGGGTCTCCCGCATTGTAGGCAGATGCTTTACCGTCTGAGCCACCCGGGACACAATCTCAGATGAGCACATTTTTCATAAAAGTGAGCAGATGCCAGGAAAGAACACATCCAAGTTTGTAGCCGCGGCTGTCCTGCAAACATGCTATGAAAGCTTGAGTTCGTTGACAGAGAAGTCCAGACAATTCCTGTAGAGAACTATGGACGGGCGTTCGTGACATTGTACAGGAGGCGGGGATCAAGACCATCCCCCAGAAAAGGAAATGCAAAAAAGACAAAGTGGTAGTCTGATGACGCCTTACAAAAATAACTGAGAAAAGAAGAGAAGCTAAAGGCAAAGGAGAAAAGAAGAGATATATCCATCTGAATGCAGAGTTCCAAAGAATAGCAAGAAGAGATAAGAAAGCCTTCTTCAATGATCAATGAAGAAAAAAATAGAGGAAAACAATAGAATGGGAATGACTAGAGATTTCTTCAAGAAAATTAGAGATACCAAGGGAGCATTTCATGCAAAAATGGGCTCAATAAAGGACAGAAATGGTATGGACCTAACAGAAACAGAAGATATTAAGAAGAGGTGGTAACAATACACAGAAGAACTATACAAAAAAAATCTTCATGACCCAGATAACCACAATGGTGTGATCACTCATCTAGAGCCAGACATTCTGGAATGTGAAGTCAAGTGGGCCTTAGGAAGCATCACTATGAACAAGGCTAGTGGAGATGATGGAATTCCAGTTGAGCTATTTCAAATCCTGAAAGATGACGCTGTGAAAGTGCTGCACTCAATATGCCAGCAAATTTGGAAAACTCAGCAGTGGTCACAGGACTGGAAAAGGTCAGTTTCATTCCAATCCCAAAGAAAGACAATGCCAAAGAACGCTCAAACCACTGCACAATTGCACTCATCTCCCACGCTAGTAAAGTGATGCTCAAATTCTCCAAGCAAGACTTCAATAGTATGTGAACCATGAACTTCCAAATGTTCAAGCTGGATTTAGAAAAGGCAGAGGAACCAGAAATCAAATTGCCAACATCCGTTGGATCCCCATAAAAGCAAGAGAGTTCCAGAAAAACATCTATTTCTGCTTTATTGACTACACCAAAGCCTTACTCCAATTGATGCTTTTGAACTGTGGTGTTGGAGAAGACTCTTGGACTGCAAGGAGATCCAACCAGTCCATCCTAAAGGAAATCAATCCTGAATATTCATTGGAAGGACTGATGCTGAAGCTGACTCCAATACTTTGGCCACCTGATGCGACGAACTGACTCATTTTAAAAGACCCCCTGATGCTGGGAAAGATTAAAGGCAGGAGGAGAAGGGGATGACAGAGGATGAGATGGTTGAATGGCCTCACCGATTCAATGGACCTGAGTTTGGGTAAACTCTGGGAGTTGCTGATGGACAGTGAGGCCTGGCGTGCTGCAGTCCATGAGGTCACAAAGAGTCAGATGACTGAGTGACTGAACTGAACTGAATAGAGTTGCGATGCTGTGTGTGATTTTGAGAGTGTACGGGCCACTCTGCCACAAAATGTGATGTTGTAGGAACATTTCCATTCCAGCCATCCCAACTGTTTTGATACCTCAGACACTGTTTAAAAGTTTAGCTCAGTAGAATCACTTCCCATTTTTCATGGCAGAAATGAGCCTTTTTTTGACAAGCCATATTTCTGCAGCACTGTTCAGCGGTGGTTTCCATCACCGCGTGATTTATTACTGCTTCCAGGAAAGAGCACGTTAGATGCAGGATATAAAAAAATATTAAAAATGAGACCTCTCTCTGCATTGCAAGGAAAAAGAAGGTTGCAAAACAGACATTGCTTCTCTCCTTAAAAAAAAAAAGACTTAAATCTTTTGCTTGGAAGTAAGAAAGGAAGTTTCTGAGACTTGGAGATTTCTTTTATCATTAAGTCCCCCTTTGTAGGATCAAGGCCCAGTTTAGTCATGAGATACTGATCTTAAGAAAATGGTTCTGATTCCTGTGTTGTTAAGTGCTGAGTTTTGTGGGCATACAACGAAACAAAGCTTCCAGAAACAGAGGTGGAATAATGCTGTTTATTCTTTATTATTATCTCTAGGTCCGCATGGGTGGAACCTAGAGATGCTCATACTGAGTGAGCCAAGTCAGACAGAGAAGGAGAAATATCGCATGGCATGCCTTATATGTGGAATGTATTATAGAAAGAAATGACACAAATGAATTTCTTTAACAAAACGGAAACAGATTCACAGACATAGCTTATGGGTGCCTGAGGGAAGGGACAGTTAGGGAGTCTGGGATGGACATGGACACACTGCTGTATTTAACATGGAGAACCAGCAAGGACCTGCTGGACAGCACAGGGAACTCTGCTCAATACTCTGTAATAACCTTATGGTCACCAGGGGGAAGGATGGGGGAAGGGACAGTTAGGGAGTCTGGGATGGACATGAACACACTGCTGTATTTAACATGGAGAACCAGCAAGGACCTGCTGGACAGCACAGGGAACTCTGCTCAATACTCTATAATAACCTTATGGTCACCAGGGGGAAGGATGGGGGAAGGGATAGTCAGGGAGTTTGGGACAGACATGAACACACTGCTGTATTTAACATGGAGAACCAGCAAGGACCTGCTGGACAGCACAGGGAACTCTGCTTGATGTCACATGGCGGCCTGGATGGGAGGGGAGTTTGGGGGAGAAGGGATACATGTACACGTGTGGCTGAGTGCCTTCAGTATTCACCTGCAAACTATCACAGCATTGTTCACTGACTATACTGCAATATAAAAATAAAAAATTTTTGTAAGAGAATAAAATGAAAAAGCGAGGTAATGAAAAATGAAAAAGAGAGATTGATTGGGGGAAAAGGAGATCCGTTGCCAGTCTTGAACCTTCATGGAAAGGCCTTACCTCCACGTGGACAAAAACGTGATAGAGGGAGCTGGGGTCCATCTCAACCTCAGAATTCTTAGCCCAGTATTTTTCATGCTCCAATCCTCCTCTCTGCTCCTTTCTCCTCATCCCTTGCTTCATTTCCACCTCTTTAGGATCTCATAGTCTTAAGCATGGGCTTCCACAATGACTCAGCTGGTAAAGAATCCGCCTGCAACTCGGGAGACCTGGGTTCGATCCCTGGGTTGGGAAGATCCCCTGGAGAAGGGAACAGCCACCCACTCCAGGGTTCTGGCCTGGAGAATCCCATGGATACAGTCCACGGGGTCGAAAAGAGTCAGGCACGACTGAGCCACTTTCGCTTTCGGTCTTAAGGACTGAATCTTTGTGGAAATTTCACAATACCTGCCATTTCAGCATAGAAAGGGTATTCAGAGCACACACTGCTTTTCGATAGAATTGTCCGTCTACCCTGTTCCTCTCGTGGCAAATAGCAAGCAGGCTTTGAAAGCGAGCCAATTCTCTTTTGTTCTTATTTTTAACTTAGCGGTAATGGAGTATTTTCAGTTCTGTGGACTTTGGCAGAGAGCGTGGCGGATCATGCAGGGTGGGTGCCAGACAGGCACTCAGCAGCAAGGCTGTAATTACTTTATGAGGGTTTTAGTGACACCAAAAGGCACCACCAAAAAAAGAAAGAAAGGAAGAAAAGCCTGAGGGACATCGGGCCTCTCAAGAGTGCTCACCCGAATTATATGAGCAAGTAAGGATGACCCGCTATGCAAGGCAGCTAGAGAGACACAGATGTAAAGAACAGACTTTTGGATTCAGTGGGAGAAGGCGAGGGTGGGATGATCTGAGAGAAAAGCATTGAAACATGTATATTACCATATGTGAAATAGATGACTAGGGCAATGCATGATTGGGCATGCATGCCCAATGACTTCGATGCATGAAGCAGGGCACTCAAAGCTGGTGCTCTGGGACAACGCTGAGGAATGAGATGGGGAGGGAGGTGGGAGGGGGGCTTAGGATGATGGACACGTGTCCACCTGTGGCTGATTCATGTCAACGTATGGCAAAATCCACCACAATATGGTAAAGTAATTAGCCTCCAATTAAAATAAATAAATTTTTTTTTAAGTTCCAGTTTCTCATAGTAGGAAAGGATGGACATAGAGTGTTGGGGTTTTTCTCTTTTTTTTTAAGCTTTAGTTGGAATGTAGTTCATTTACAGTGTGGTGTTAGTTTTCTGCTGTGCAGCAAAGTGGTTCGTTTATACATGTGCTGTGTGCTCAGTCGCTTCAGTCCTGTCCGACTCTTTGCGACCCCATGGACTACAGCCCGCCAAGCTCCTCTGTCCATGGGATTTTCCAAGGCAGGAATGTTGGAGTGGGTTGCCGTTTCCTCCTCCAGGGGATCCTCGGACCCAGGGATCAAACCCGAGTCTCCCATGTCTCCTGCATTTCAGGCGGATTCATTACCATGGAGTCATCAGTATGATCTATTCTTTTTCAGATTCTTTTCCCATATAGATTATTACAGGGTACTGAGTAGAGTCCCCTGTGCTATACCGTAGGTCCTTATTAGTATCTGTTGAATATATGGCTTTCCTGGTAGCTCAGTTGGTTAAGAATCTACCTGCAATGCAGGAGACCCCGGTTCGATTCCTGAGTGGGGAAGATCCGCTGGAGAAGGGATAGGCTAATCACTCCAGTGTTCTTGGGCTTCACTGGTGGCTCAGCTGGTAAAAAATCTGCCTGCAATGTGGGAGACCTGGGTTCGATCCCTGGGTCAGGAAGAGCCCCCGGAGAAGGGAAAGGCTACCGACTCCAGTATTCTGGCCTGGGGAATTCCACGGACTATAGAGTCGCAAAGAGCCAAAGACGACTGAGCGACTTTCACTCTCTTTCACTTTGGTATATGGTACTGTGTATCGTCAATACTAGGCTTCCAATGGATCCCTCCCCCGTTTCCCCTCTTTGGTAGCTATAGATTTGTTTTCTACATTTGTGACTCTGTTTCTGCTTTGTAGGTAAGTTCATTTACGCCTTTTTTTTTTTTTTTTTTTTTAGATTCCACATATAAGCATTATCATTATGATGTTTGCCTTGGGAGTGTTTTTAATCAGAGAAAGAAAACCCTCAAATTCAACAATCTCACTCTTTGCCGGTGTCTTTCTGCCCCAGGTCTCAGAGGCAGTGGCCTCAGAGCGTCAATGCCTTCAATTTCTCCAGTGGGTGTTAATGTATGTTTCCCTCAAAACAAAAGTTTAGACTTTTTTTTTTTTCCTTTACTTAACCTCCAAAAGGGACTTCCCACGTGGCTCAGTGATAAAGAATCTGCCAGCCAGTGCAGGAGACATAGGTTTGAGACCTGGGTTGGGAAGATCCCCTGGAGTAGCAAGTGGAAACCCACTCTGGTATTGTTGCCTGGGAGATCCCATGGACAGAGGAGCCTGGTGGGCTGCAGTCCCTGGGGTCGCAAAGAGTCGGACACGACCTAGCGACTAAACGACAAACTTCCAAACAGTCTTATTTTGCTCATCACTTGTTGTATTACAGTTATCCCTTGCCATCTGGAAACTTCCGCCTTTTGGTATAACCACTGAAGAGATATGCTTACCTTTGAGAGCATAAACATGCCTGCCACATGTGTGTGTGGTATGTAAATGTGTCCAAGTATATTTCTATCCTCGGGGCATTTGATATCATCATCATCATTATTTGCAAATCGCTTCATTGGGACTTAGAACTTTGTTTTCATTGAAGTCTATCCAGTTTAAGTGGCCCCATGCTACTATATATGTTATCTTTTTCTTAAAGGCAGATTGTCAGAGATTCTTGTTTTCAACAGATCTGGAGTTTGTGAATAAAGCTGCCAAGGCAATAGGCAGAAAAGTGGGTGCAGAACCAGCAGAAGGTCATCCCACCCCCTTCTTCCCCTCCTGTGTCCGCAAGTCGGTTCTCTAGTTCTGCACCTCTGTTTCTGCTTTGCAAATAGGTTCATCAGCACCATCCTTCTCCATTCCATATGTCTGCCTTCATAGACAATATTTGTTTTCCTCTTTGTGACTTACTTCACTGTGTATGACAGACGCTGGATCCGTCCACATCTCTATAAATGAGGCAACTTTGTTCTTTTTCATGGCTGAGTAGTATTCTGCGGTATACATGCGGCACATCGTCTTTATTAGTTCATCTGTCGGTGGACATCTGGGTTGCTTGCATGTCCTGGCTGCTGTAAATAGGGCTGTGGTGAACACTGGAGTGTCTGTGTCTTTTTGAATTAGGTTTTTTTTTTTTTTTTTCCGGGGTATATGCCCATGAGTGGGTCCACCCCACGGATGTGTGACACTGATGACATTGGGCGAATCACTCCGTGTCTCCGTATCACGGTCCCAACTCACACTCTCGCTTTGAGGATGAAATGAGTTCATGTGTGAGCAGAGCTGACCTGCCTCCCTACATGGCATATGGTGCCTAGCGATGGTCAGTCAGCGTTCCTTGCTGAATGACCACCTTGTAGCCCCATCACGCCTTCGTGTACTGAAGGATAACTCAGATAAGCCAGGGTGTCTGAGCCCCCCCCGGCGGACGTGGCCACCTGACATCCCACCTGCTTCATCCCCCAGGGTCATCGACGGCCGGGACCTGATGCCCTTGCTTCAGATGCGGACCCAGCGATCGGAGCACGAGTTTCTCTTCCACTACTGCAACTCCTACCTGAACGCCGTGCGCTGGCACCCACCCAACAGTGAGTAGACGCGTCTCTCCTCTTGTGTATCTTTCCCCACCTCGCTTTGAGGGCTCTGTGCCATCAGGGAGGGGCAGGGGAAGAGAATAAAACTGCAAGCGGGCATTGCTCTCACGAGATGCACCCTTCCCCCCCGCAAAGAAGCTGGGTTCGATTTCTCCTTCCTCCTGTTCCTACTCTCTTCTCTTGAGCCTGCTGGTTACCCCAGTTGTCTCGGCAGACCAGGGCAGTCACCCAGCTCTATGCCAGTGCTTGCTGGCTCCTTCCTCCTGGGGAGGCAGAGGACGTGCCAGGTGGTCAGCAGGTTCTGAAGCTACTTCCTTCCCGCTCTGCCAGCCACCCAGCTGCATCTCCTGGTCCCACCTTCCGTCTGAGTTTCTGCCCAAGAGTCCCTCTGCTCTGGCGTGGCTGGTCTCTGTTTGCGGTTCCCTCTGCTTCGAACGACTTTCCTGGTTAATGCTTACCCACCTCCCGCGATGCCCCTCAAATGCCATCTCCCCTGCCTGCGGTCTTCTAGCTTTGCATTGGTACTGGGTGGCTTTCAGATGTCTACCTGACCTTGTACCCTGAGCCTCAAAGGTGGTGGGTCGTCACCCACCGATCTGTCCGTCTGGTTGGTCACAGATTCTCTGTGTGTGTCTGCTGGCCGTAGATGTTTAAGACCAGGCTCTGATGCGTTGATGTCATCGTGGTTCGCAGTCCCAGTGTATTTTACATCTGTGTCAGTGACAAGACGTACTCAATACTCTGGGTCTGCCGACAGCAGATATAAAAGTGCATTTCCTTTTATTGAAAATTTTTCTTTATTCAGGTATGTGTTTTTGGTTGCACTGGGTGTCTGTGGCTTTGCGGAGGCTTTCTGTAGTTTCGGCGAGCAGGGGCCGCTCTCTGCTCACAGTTCGCAGGCTTCTGATTGCGGTGGGTTCTCTTGTTGCAGGGCACCAGCTGTAGGGCACTCAGGCTTCAGTGGTTGCGGCCCCTGGGCTCAATAATTGTGGCTCCTTGGCTCTTGAGCACAGGTTCAGTAGTTGAGGCACACAGGTTCAGTTGTTCCACGGCAAGTGGGATCTTCCTGGACCAGGGATGAAACCTGCATCTCCTGCATGGCCAGGCAGATTCTTAACCACCAAACCACTACACACGGCCCAACGGCTGCATGTCTAACGAGCCTAAAGGACCAAGTGGAATCAAGTGATTATCATACGTGTAGCGATAGTCCCACATCTGGTTTTCATAATGTAAACGTTAAATTACAGTACAAGGAGATCCAACCAGTCCATCCTAAACGAAATCGGTCCTGAAGAGTCATTGGAAGGACTGATGCTGAAGCTGAAGCTCCAATACTTTGGACATGTGATGCAAAGAACTGACTCTTTAGAAAAGACCCTGATGCTGGGAAAGATTGAAGGCGGGAGGAGAAGGGGACGACAGAGGATGAAATGGTTGGATGGCATCACTGACTCAATGGACATGAATTTGGGTAGACTCCAGGAATTGGTGATGGACAGGGAGGCCTGGCGTGCTGCAGTCCATGGGGTCACAAAGAGTCGGACACGACTGAGTGACTGAACCAACACCATCACATCACTGAGATGCCTAGGCGTCTGTGGGAACCCAGGACCTATTATACCCCTACTGTATATCTTAGAGATCGACGCTGATGTTAGACTCTCAGTTACCTCTTGAGAGAGGGAATGAAGCTCTCCTTTTCTGTAGCATGTTCTGGGTTCTGCTCCCAGAGGCGAGATTCTCCCAGAGCATCTGGTCACCACGCCACCAGCTGGTGGCTCATTCTTAAATTCAGGGGATGCTCATAATGGATTTCAGTGCATTCCTGGCCCCATCCTCGTCACCCAGCCGAGTTACCCAAGACAGCATTTAAAGAGCAGCCGAGTTACCCAAGACAGCATTTAAAGAGCAGCTGCTCCGTTATTTTTCAAGTGGAAGATTGTGATCCTTCCTTTGTCCACAGAAATCAGACCAGGTTTACCCTTGGAAATTTTATACTTTAAATCTGGAAGAGTGCCCTGAGATAACTTCTGGAAGATTTTACATTTTAAATCTGTATGACTTCCTTCTGATAACTTCCGGAAGATGAATGTAGCAAAATCACGCGCTCACAATTCTAGGCTTGGAAGGACCCTATTTACCTATCTCATCCACGTGTCCATCACTCCTAACATCCGTAGCATGCTGTCTGTTTTTTCAGGTTAATTGGCAGCATTTTAGGGGGAGGAAAAATGGCAACCCACTCCAATATTCTTGCCTGGGAAATCCCACGGACAGAGGAGCCTGGTGAGCTGCAGTCCATGTGGTCGCAAAGAGTCGGATGTGACTTGGTGAGTAAACAGCTGGCAGCATTTAAATCTGAGTCATTCCAGTTCAGTCACTCACTTGTGTCCAGCTCTTTGCGACCCCATGGACTGCAGCACGCCAGGCCTCCCTGCCCATCACCATCTCTTGGAGTTTCCTCAAACTCATGTCCATTGAGTCGGTGATGCCATCCAACCATCTCTTTTAAATCTGAGCCGTCTCATAAAGGAGACATGTGGTCCTCCCCATCTGTATTTTTTTAGCTTTTTATTTTATATTGACATATACTTGAGGAACAGTGTTACCTCAGTTTCCTGTATACAGCGCCGTGATTTAGTGATACACATACACGCATCTGTTCCTTTTCACGTGCTTTTCCCGTGTAGCTTGCTGCGTAATACTGAGCAGAGTTGTCCGTGCTATACAGTAGGTCCTTGTCGGTTATGCGTCTTAAACGTAGCAGTGTGTCCACGTTCCCGCTTCCTTTTATCCTGAGCCTGAAAGAACCAAGTTTCTGGGGCTCTTGGCTGTTTAAAGACGTCCTGAAACTTGCCGAATAGCATTTAAGTAAAGCCAGCCGCCTCCACTTACAGGGGCCGGAAGGAACATATTGGATCAGGGGCTGGGGAAACACAGTTATGTGGAGAAATAAACAGGAAGGGGCAGAAAATAGGGGTGAGTGAGAAAAAGCAGACCCAGATGCTGAGAGGCAGCAGGCCCAGGGATCAAATTTGCTGCTGAGACAGACACAAGGACATTTCCTCTTAAGCAGCTCATTGCCATCTTCTGCCTCGAGCGAGCGACAGAGGAGGGAAAATGACAGTCTTTCAATGCCGGAATCATCCATCTAGTCAACGGGTCTGAGGAAACCATGGGTTTCTCTTTCTTAATTAGTCATCTTGTCTCCTTTGGAGATCGTGCCCTGAAACTCAGGCACAGTGGTGGCCGCTGTGGCTGTCCCTCGTGGCTCCCTGCAGCTGTTTGCTCAGTATCTTTGTCTGCTCATTTGTTCTACACGTATTTATTGAGCATCTACTGTGTGGCACCTGCTGGACTGGACACCTGTCGGTGAGCAAAACATACTGAGTTCTCTGCCCGGGAGTTGCTTGCCTCTTAGGTCACGGGGGAGCTGCAGGCTGGGCACACCCCTGGGAATGCAGAGTTGTTTCAGGAGGTGTCCCTTGCCCGTGAGGATTACTACTCCTGCATGAGTCCTAGTTGGAAGAGGCGGCCCTGCATTTAGATTACTAGCACTACATGAATGGATTACTAGTACTGCATGAGTACTAGCTGGAAGAGATGGCTTAGATCTTCTCGTAATCGAAAGTGGAGTCTGGCTGCTGGAGAGGGCAGGGTGGTGGGAAGGAAGAGTTTGCTTTATTTGGGATGCTCTCAGCCGGGGGCAGTTGGCGGGAGGACATCTGTCCAAAGGCTGACTCCCTGACAGTCAGAATGTGAAAGCTTTTATAGACAGAGGGAGGGAGGTTCCTTGCAGAAACAGCACAGTCAGCCCTGACGGTCATCTTGAACTGATTGTCAGTGGTCTGATCAGGATCATCTTGATTCTTTTAGGTACAGTTCAACTTTCAGTCTCACTACCGCCAGTGGTGCTAGCGGTAAGGAACCCACCTGCCGATGCAGGACACGATCCTTAGACGGGGACAATCCCCTGGAGGAGGGTATGGCAACCCACTCCAGGATTCTTGCCTGGAGAATTCCAGCGACAGAGAAGTTTGGAGGGCTGCAGTCCATGGCGTCGCCAAGGGTCAGATAGGACTGAGATGACTTAGCGGAGCAGAGCAGTCTCTTCAGTCCCAGGGTTGATTGGTTTCCATTTCTTTGAGGCCAGTTCTGGGAATTAGTGCAGCTTAGATCATGGCTACGGTCTGGCTGTCATGGAGTTAACGTCTTCCCCCTGGTGGGGGTTTCACTATTTATAAAGCGGCTCGTGAGACCTGGCTCAGAGAATTATCTATATACCTTTGGTGCTAAGTCACTGCAGTCGTGTCCGACTCTTTGCAACCCCATGGACTGTAGCCCGCCAGGCTCCCTCATCGCTGGGATTCTCCAGGCAAGAACACTGGAGTGGATTGTCATTTCCTTCTCCAATGCATGAAAGTGAAAAGTGACAGTGAAGTCACTCAGTCGTGTCCGACTCTTTGAAACTCCATGGACTGCAGCCCGCCAAGCTCCTCTGTGCATGAGATTCTCCAAGCAAGAATCCTAGAGTGGGTTGCCATTCCCTTCTCCACAAAGCCTTTGAGCTTTCCTTGAATTTGCTTGAACTCTGACTAAACGTATTCTTTGGCTCAAGGCTTTTCACAGACAAAAGGCGAGCTGAGGACCTTAAGGTCCCGCTCTGTTTTCGCTTCTGGATCTATATCGGCAGGAGACTGTGGGTCAGCATAGAACTTAAAGCAGTCTAGTTGGAGGACATCACTTGGATCATCTCAGATCTAAGTTGGTAGGAGACTGTGGACAATTCACAGACGTTGAACTACTACTGTTTAGAAGAGATGGGCTTGGATCATCTGAGATCTATGCTCATAGGAGACTGTGGTCATCACCACCTGGGGGACGCTTTCCATAATTCTTAAAGGCAATGGTATTGCCACCTTGAGCGCCAAAGTATCTTGAACTCCAGATACTTGGTTAGAAAAGAAGAGAGACATTTAGGCTCAGGGTTTGTAAATGTAGCGCCAGGGCAGCAGTGAGTCAGAGCCAGCTCCTGACAGCTGAGGAATCTCAGCAGCTTGTGGGGAGCACATTCCTACCTGGAAGTCAGCCTTGTGGGGAGCGTCTATACCATGGCAACTGGCAGACACAGCAGATGTCGACCGTGTTCCTCGCTCAGAGAAGCTAGAGCTTTCCAGCAGGACACTGGTACCTGTCTACTAGAATGGAGTGGCAGCATTGGGGAGATCCAACTCGTGTTTGTCTTGATGAGGTTAGATGCGTAGATTTCCCTGGTGGCTCAGACAGTGAAGAATCCACCTATAAAGCAGGAGACCCAGGTTCTATTCCTGGGTCGGGAAGACCCCCCTGGAGAAGGGAATGGCAACCCACTCCAGTGTTCTTGCCTGGAGAATCCCATGGACAGAGGAGCCTGGTGGGCTGCATACAGTCCATGGGGTCACAAAGAATTGGACATGACTGAGCAATTGATGCTTTTACTACCTATTACAATTCCAGACTTGTTAAATACTCATTTTTTCCAAAATATTACAGCCAGAATGCTGTTTCTACTCTTTTAAAACATGAATCCCTTTCAGCTTTTATATACAATGTATTCTCCATAATCATTGAGTATTGGGGCCAGAATGCTGTTTCTACTCTTAAAATATGAATCCCTTTTGGCTTTTATATACAGTGTCTTCTCTATAATAATTGAACAATTCTGTAATTTTAATGATTCTGTAACTTGGTTGTCTCAGCACATTGAGGTGATGAGAAGTCTTCATTTATTTTTTTCCCTAAGAGTGAGCACTGGTTTTAAAAATGATCACGTACATAGGCTTCCCTGGTGGCTCAGACAGTAAAGAACCTGCCTGTGATGCGGGAGACCCGGGTTCGACCCCTGGGTCAGAAAGATCCCCCTGGAGAAGGAAATAGCAACCGGCTCTAGTATTCTTGCCTGGAAAATCCCACGGTCAGAGGAACCTGGCGGGCTACAGTCCACGGGGTCGCAAAGAGTCGGACACGACTGAGCTACTGACACTTTCACTAACTTACAATTCCAGACTTGTTAAAAACTCATTTTTTCCAAAACATTAGAGCCAGAACGCTGTCTACTCTCTTAAAACATGAATCCCTTTCAGCTTTTATGTACAGTGTCTTCTCTATAATTAAATAATTCTATAATTCTAATGATTCTGTAATTTAGTTGTCTCAGCACATTGAGCGGCTTAAGTTTATCATCATCTGAGATCATTATTGCCATTACATTTTAGGAGAACTCACAAAAGCATTATTAGAACACGGATAACTTTGGTTACGTGATGATGGGAATTTTGAGCTTAAATTTCCTGTTCAGCATGTATTCAAAAAGTGTGGCTTTGAGTTTTGACTTAGGTATCCATGTTAGTATAAAGTCAATGTAATGGCAACTGGATTTTATGGTCAAATGTGTCTTGAAAGACTGGTAGATGTTTTTGGCTGTGGTATTTTGGTACAGAGTTTTGAGAAGATAAACATAAGTCTATAAAGTAACTGCTGCAGCTGAGTTGTGTCTGACTCTTTGCGACCCCATGGACTGCATCACGCCAGGTCTCCCTGTCCATCACCAGCTCCCGGAGTTTGCTCAGACTCATGTCCATCGAGTCGGTGATGCCATCCAACCATCTCATCCTCTGTCGCCCCCTTCTCCTTTGCCCTCAGTTTTTCTCAGCATCAGAGTCTTTTCCAATGAGTTGGCTCTTCACTTTAGGTGTTGGAGCTTCAACTTCAGCAACAGTCCTTCCAATGAATGATTAGAATAATCAAAGCGATGAAGAGCAATGGTTAAAGGCAAAGAAACAGATCCAAGGAGGAACCGAAATCCGCCCTTCCCTGTAACACGTTCGGTAGATGACATCAAGATTACTGAGGGGGGTCAGCTGAGGGTCCCAGGGGACGGTATGGGTGGCTCAGAGCAGGGGGAAACAGAGCAGTCTTTGAAATGCTTCTTGTTTTTCTTTTTAAAAAAGATAATTTTATTTTCTTTATTTTTGTCCGTGCTGGGTCTTCGTTGCTGTGCGGGCTACTGTCTTGTTTTGGTGCCTGCTTTTATCTCGTGGAGCACAGGCTCTTGGGTGTGTGAGCGTCACTAGCTACAGCACGTGGCCTCAGAAGTTGAGGCTACCAGCCTTGGTTGCCCCAAGGCACGAGGGAATCTTCACAAATCAGGGATCCAACCTGTGTCCCCGGCCTTGGCAGGTGCACTCTTTACCACTGAGCCACCAGGGAAGTCCCTGCAATACCTCTCGAAGCACCCCAAGGTGGCAGTTTGTGGTGGGAAATGCTGCTAAGACCAAAAACCCCCAAATGACTATATTTGGTTGTTATGATATATACACGGAGTCCCCCATGCATACAGAATTAATCTTGCCAAGACAAGCAGTTAAACCACATTCATCAAGGGCCATCAAAATCTGAGTGATAAATTAAGAGTCGGTGTGTGGAAGCCCTTTAAATTTTGTTGTTCATGTTCTTGAAGAATCCTGAAGATGGCGGGGATGAGGAAAAGTGTCTTAAGACTTGTATTGCAGTGGCAACAGGTTGAAGAACAGCTGGAAAGCAGTGGCCTCGTCTTAGACTGCTGGCAGCTTTACATTCAAAGGCGGGCTCCCCTGGTGGCTCAGAAGGTAAAGAGTCTGCCTGCAATGCAGGAGACCTGGGTTCGATCCCTGGGTCGGGGAAGATCCACTAGAGAAGGGAATGGCAACCCACTCCCGTATCCTTGGCTGGAGAATTCCATGGACAGAGGAGCCTGGCGGGCTACAGTCCGTGGGGTCGCAAAAGAGTCGGACACGACTGAGCAGCTACACAACAGCAAATCAGAAAAGGAGACGAGAGCCTGAGAGGTTAACAGCCACGCCCAGCATCCCACAGCTAGGAGATCGCATAGCTAGGGTTGGAACCCACCCTGTCAGAGCCAATAGAGGGGGCGGGAGAGTTCAAGCAGATTGTACTCAATGAGCCACCAAGACAAGACACCATTTCAAGCTCAGAATAAGGGATGTATCCCTAGGAGGCTTGTCATGGGTCTAGACCCACAAGAATCCTTGCATAAAGGGGGATGTGATTTGCAGAGCAGACTGGCATCTGTTGGGAGGGATTAAGCATCTTTTATCTGCAGAATGTTCTTCTGATGCCTCTGTGGACAGCCCAGTGGGCTTTGCATCGTCCCCCTGTTTGTTCTTGGGGCCCCCGAGTGCTCATTCTCGAGGCTTGTCTGCCAGGGGACCTCAGAACCCTTTCTTGTGGCCAAGTCCCTGAAAGCTATCAAGATCACAACAGTGGTACCTGTCCTGGGCTTCACACGCCCCTCAGAGCCCCAGCGAATCTCAGGGCACCGTCGCTTATCTGAAGCTTGGAAAGGGTTGAATTCGGGGTCCAGCTCAGGAGTCAGGCTGTTCTCGATTAAATTCTATTTGCCACTTTGTCAAAGGACTGGAAGCTTTCTTTTCTTGTGAATGAAAAGAAAGTGAGTCACTTTTTTTTTTTAACCTGTGAAAGTGTTAGTCACTCCTGTCGTGTCTGACGCTTTGCGACCCTGCAGACTGTAGCCCGCCAGGCTCCTCTGTCCATGGGATTCTCCAGCCAAGAATACTGGAGTGGGTTGCCATTTCCTTCTCCAAGGGATCTTCCCCACCCAGGGATCGAACCCAGGTCTCCCTCACTGCAGGCAGATTCTTTACCGTCTGAGCCACCAGGGAAGCGCCCTGTTAAGCTGTGATTCTACATAAAAATGTTTCAGAGGTAAATAGTGAACTCCGTAGCACTTCATATGACAATGACAAAGCCCTCCTGCAACTGTAATAAGTCACTGACATCTTTGCGGTTTAGCTGTAACTCTCTTAAATTTTGAGCTTCCCTGGTGGCTCAGCTGGTAAGGAACCCGCCTGCAATGCGGGAGACCTGGCTTTGACCCCTGGGTTGGGAAGATCCCCTGGAGAAGGGAAAGGCGACCCACTCCAGTGTTCTGGCCTGGAGAATTCCATAGACTGTATATGATCCATGGGGTCGCAAAGAGTCAGACACGACTGAGTGACTTTCACTTTCTCTTAAACTTTAAAGCATCATTTAAACTGAAGTCAAATTATTGTTCCCATCACTATGTAGTTTTGTTTTTGAAAAAAATGCTGCCTGTAGTTTCCCTGCATTCTCACTGTAAAGTTTAATAATTCCTTCCTCTGGTCATTGAATCTCAATTGTAGCTGAGTTTAAGATTCCGTGGTGGTCAAAATATTTATCTGTGACAGAGACAGAAAACAACCTTTTTCAGAGTGCACTGGAATTTTAACAATAAACAAAAAAGTTTTTTAGCTCAAAAGATTTTTAGTAGTATATGGAGAAATCCCAGGTGAAATACGTCCTCAAAATAAATTTGAAACATAGGATTAAATAGACATAGTAGAAATGCAGGGTACCTCCTTTCATTGAAATGACACCTTTGACAGTGTCGATTCTTGGTTTCCTGGTGAACAACAGAACAGACCCTGAGCTAAGGCTTCATATCCTATAAACCTAGGCCTTCCCAGGTGGCACAGTGGTAAAGAACCTTCCTGCCAATGCAGGAGACGCAAGGGATGCAGGTTCAGTCACTGGGTCAGGAAGATCCCCTGGAGGAGGGCATGGCAACCTGCTCCACTATATTCTTGCCTGGAAAATTCCGAGGACAGAGGAGCCTGGCACATACAATAAAATGCATTTGAGCAAACCCAAAGTGGTGTAAACAAATTATGCAGAGAATGCACAATGTATCGTTTTATAAAAAGGTTTTAAGAATCCAGATTGGGTGCTATAAAGGCAGACACCTCGATGGCATACCAAACAAATCTTCAGAAAAATTAATTCTTAGTTCTACACTTGTCTGAGCTGCATGTCTGCTCCCTGTAAGAATGCTTAAGGTTTATTTACTGACTGGTCCTTAAACCTGCGTGTGTGCATGCTCAGTCGCTCAGTCATGTCCAATTTTGTGTGACCCCATGGACTGTAGTCCACCAGGCTCGTCTGTCCGTGGGATTCTCCAGGTGAGAATACTGGAGTGGGTTGCCATGCCCTCCTCCAGGGAATATTTACCCTTACTCGCACTCGAATATACTTGTTTGGGGTCAGGGGCTTTTTGGGGAGAATGTGGACACCCGTGGTAATTGTCTTGTGTTGTCCATTAATTCATTTTGCATTTAGATCGTGGGTGAGCACTCGGTATGTGCAATTACAAAACCAGCGTTTCCATGACACAAACAGATGATCAGAGTGAATTAAGTAGGTGTGCGATGCTTTCTAGGGGGATGGTCTCTATGGTTTTCTATAGAAGAGCTGGAAGTATAAAGCGGAAAAGGACATTTTCAGCCTGAACCTAATTTCACTTGGTTTATACACGTCAACTGTGTTTTCATCTGCCACCTTTTTCTACCCAGGATGCAGTCTCTAGACCTCTATCAGAGCCAGCTCTCAGAAAGTCATAGCATCGTAAGATAAACAGTAAAACAATCTTTCACATTTGTTTGTAAATCAATTTTTTTTTCTAAAATTTTAATATTGGCTATTTAGTCATTGGAAGAGACCCTGATGCTGGGAAAGATTGAGGGCAGGAGGAGAAGGGGTGCCAGAGGATGAGATGGTTGGATGGCATCACTGACTCAAGGGACATGAGTTTGAGCAAGCTCCAGGAGTTGGTGATGGACAGGGAGGCCTGGCGTGCTGCAGTCCATGGGGTTGCAAAGAGTCAGACACACCCAAGCGACTGAACAACAGCAACAAATGGAACACAACACTTGCATTTTTTAAGCTTTTTTTATTTTATTTATTTCTGGATGCCCTGGGTCTTTGTTGCTGTGTGTGTGTGTGTGTGTGTGTGGCTCCTTTCTGTAGTTGTGGCTTGTCATCGCGGGGGCCTCTCTCATTGTGGGCTCCTGGGCCCACAGCTTCAGCAGTTTCAGCTTTTGGGCTCCCCCTAGAGGCGAGGTCCAAAAAAATAAATCAGTTTTTTTTTTTTCCAGTTTTTGCATTATAACAGCTATTGCATAATCAGCTTTGTCTTTTCCTCCTTGGCAGTTAGATAACAACTCATGTTTTCTTGCTTTTTCTTTTTAGCTATGATGCTTACTCTTTTTTGAGCCTTAAGTGTGATAAATCCAGTCCATCCATAACTGAGTCTCTGCCTTCTTGAAGCACGCAGAGGGTGGTTTTCCATGCACGCTCTCTTTGGGGGTGACTATGACGACCCTGTTCCCACCACACCCGCTTCTCTGCTTGTCCCACCACAGGCACGTCCATCTGGAAAGCCTTTTTCTTCACCCCCAAGTTCTCCCCGGAGGGCGCCAACGGATGCTTTGACACGCACGTGTGTTTCTGTTACGGGCAGTATGTCACCTACCACGACCCGCCCCTGCTGTTTGAGATTTCCAGAGACCCCCGGGAGAGAAACCCGTTAACCCCGACATCGGAGCCGCGGTTCTGGGAGATCCTGGAGGCCATGCAGGAGGCGGCAGCCCGCCACGCCCGGACCCTTCAGGACGTCCCCAACCAGCTGTCCCTGGGGAACCTGATGTGGAAGCCATGGCTGCAGCTGTGCTGCTCATCACTGGGGCTTTCCTGCCAGTGTGACCGGGAGGACCAGGATGGGAGACACAGCCCTTAGCCGTTACGGGCAGCGTCTGGGGGTGCATGGGGGTAGGAGGAGCGCCCAGCTGGCAGCATTAGGGTGAACGCCCAGGATCGACCCTGGGGGAAGGCAGCCCTGGCCTCCTCCCTCCTCCCCACGCACCTGGAGACTCCGCCAAGACCCCCTTCCACACACACACACACACACACACACCTTTCCCCCCCGGGGCGGGAATCAACTTTGAAATAAACAGAGACACAGACGTTACTTACATCGTCTTCCGAGGCCAATTGTTCACGTGGATGGATGACTGGGCAATGAGTGTCCAACATCTGTGTGGTGGAGGCCAGGAAGGGGCACAGGTGAGCTGCTGACCTCTCAGACAGCGTGATCCACGGCTGAAGGCGTCGCTGACTTGATGCACCGGCCACCAGGATTTCCCCTAGAGAGCATCGCACGAGAGTGAATCAAATGTTAAGTGTTTACTGAAATCTAACACATGCCACTTTTTTTACCCTGCGTTAAAGAGCATCTTGCCCAATCACGGATGATGGTTAAGTTGCCATCTTCTGGTTTCTAAAAGGCGATTACTGTCAGTATTATTTGCAAATACGTATGAATCACTCTTCACGCTATCCGTGTTTGTACATGGATATGTGTCTTTCTTTGAGAAGCTTGCAATATTTAGAAGCTCATCACTGTTCAAAGAGAAGCAACAGAGGCTCGCAGATGTGTTTTGTGTGACCGCCTTTTGGTGAGCTCTCTCAGCGAATGTCGAAGCTGAGACACACCTCTCCGGTCTGTGTGTTTCCAGCCCGTCATTTGTAGCACGCTGTTTTGGCTTCTGCTGTCCCTTGGGTGAACGGTGTTTCTGAACTAAAAATCCAACTTCATAGATTCTGCAGTCCAAGAAATCCCCTCTAACAGATTCAGAATTACTGGCATGTGAAATGTATGCTATTTCACAGGAGCAGGGGGGTATGGGGTGGGGGAAACACAGGCCATCAGAGCAGTTCACGACCCATACCCACAAAGACACAAGCCATCAGACATAACCAGTCCGAGACCCATACCCAAGAAGACACTAGCAATCAGGCATAAGCAGTCCATGACCCATAGCCATGAAGACACGAGCCATCAGACATAACCAATCAACGACCCATACCCAAAAAGACACGAGCAATCAGACATAAGCAGTCCGCGACCCATACCCGTTACATCTCGATGCCGAATTTCATGACGAGAGAATGGTGGTTCACACCCGTCCTTGTATTTTGTTGGCCTGACCCTGCGGGTAAGCAGTATCTGTGCCTCGTGTTGGTCGTGACATGCACACTTTCGTTTGAATCCCATTTCCTGCGACCTCAGGAATGCAGGGATGAGGCCTAACGGGGTCACGGAGGAGACTGGGAGACAGGGCACAGCTGGATAGAGTTCCCAAGTCCAGACCACCAGCCCCTTCTGGGCAAAGAGTTCCCCTGAGTGGAGAATACCTAGGTGACCTTCAGACACTATACGTTCTCCAGCAACATGGTGAGGATTCATTCACTCATCTGTACACGGGAGCTGTGGTCCCGCTGCCTCTCTTTCATCTCTGTAGCGAACATGTCTGAGCATCTATCTGCTCTTGGCTCAGGAGTTTTCTTGATCCGACGGGAGTGGAGGTCAGTGGTCTACTCTGCCCCGCCCCCCACCCCCCCCACCCCCAGGTGCATGGACCCTGCCGTCCAGACACTTTGGAGAAAAATGTGGGTAAGCGTGTCTTGGGCTCTCTGACAGTGGTCTCTGCCTTCTGGTCTTTGTCCCCGCTGAACAACGTCTAAGCTCTGACAGCATCTCCCGAGCTCCTCCTTGCTGCTGCTGCTGCTGCTAAGTCGCTTCAGTCGTGTCCGACTCTGTGCGACCCCATGGACTGCAGCCTACCAGGCTCCTCCATCCTTGGGATTTTCCAGGCAGGAGTACTGGAGTGGGGTGCCATTGCCTTCTCCAAGCTCCTCCTTACGGTCTGCTATTTCAGAATTTTTTTTAATTTATTAATTTATTTCATTTGGAGCATAATGACGTCACCATACTGTGGTCGTCTTTGCCATACATCCACATGAATCGGCCACGGGTGACCGTGTGTCCCCCCATCCTGAACCGCCCCCCCACCTCCCTCCCCACTCCATCTCTCGGGGTTGTCCCAGGGCACTGGCTTTGAGTACCCAGCTTCATGCATCGAACTTGCCCTGGTCACCTATTTCACATATGGTAATGTACATGTTTCAATGCTGTGCTCTCAAATCATCCCACCCTCCCCTCCTCCCACAGAGCCCAAAAGTCTGTTCTTTACATCCGTGTCTCCTTCGCTGCCCTGCATGTAGGATCGTCGATACCATCTTTCTAAGTTCCGTATAAATGTGTTAATATACAACATTTGTCTTTCTCTTTCTGACTTACTTCACTTGGTACATATGGACAGTGGAATATTACTCACCTGTAAAAAAGGAATGCATTTCAGTGAGTTCTAATGAGGGGGATAACGAGGAGTCTGTTATTTCAGATTGCAAATCTTTCTTTGTCTTAAAAAAAAAGACAATTCCTTCCACCTCCCTGGGAATGGTTCAGAGTTGGAAAGCAAGCAGGATTCTTTTTCTTAATTCGGATTTCTCATTCCAGAAATTTGCCAAAAGCATGTCGTGTTGTTTTAAGAAATACTCTCATGAAAGAACGCATGAGCATGTTACTGCTGCTGCTACTGGCTAAGTTGCTTCAGTCGTGTTCGACTCTGTGCGACCCCATAGACGGCAGCCAACCAGGCTCCCCCGTCCCTGGGATTCTCCAGGCAAGAACACTGGAGTGGGTTGCCATTTCCTTCTCCAGTGCATGAACGTAGAAAGTGAAAGTGAAGTCGCTCAGTCGTGTCCGACTCTTCTCGACTCCATGGACTGCAGCCTACCAGGCTCCTCCGTCCATGGGATTTTCCAGGCAAGAGTACTGGAGTGGGGTGCCATTGCCTTCTCCGAGCATGTTACTAGTGTGTTCAAATTATTGCTGTTATCATGCAAAACCTATCTAAAGCTGCTGTTAACACTAATGTGTTAAAAGATGACCATATTTGCTCAGAGTTGGACACACTCAATGCACATGGATTTTATAAGACATTTTATGATGTCAGAACATTGTGTTTGAGGTTGAAATCAGTGGAAGGACTGTTGCAGATGTTGTTAATGCACAGCTTTGTATAGCATTGATTGTTTAATCTGTACACAGGTTAACAGCCAACAAAGGATACATTTACCTCTAGACTCACAATGAGCTTTTAAGTGTTTGCTTCAAAATAACTTAGATCTCCATTATGTTTCAGTGTATTTGAAAATCAGGTTTCTTTGTAATAATCGTAATTACCACTTACCACCTGAAAGTTTGGCTTGGAATGCACAACAGGAAATTTGAATTCCCACTGGTGTGGTCTCTTGTATGTCCTATTCTTTGTGGGTTTTGAAGCTTTAAACACATTCTTTCGGGGAAAAAAAATTGTTATATTTCTAGCATTTCACAGACGTTAAAAGCTTAAGCTAACAGTGACCTAGTGACAGGCACGATTTGACAACATCGTTAACATTTCATGAAAAGCCCAATTTCGACCTATGTATCAGAGGTGATGAAGGTTTCAGGAAGGGGAGCAGATGGCAGGTGGCCCTGAAGGACATCCATGGAAGAAACAGGCAACGTATTTGTCACGTGTCTGAACAATGGGATCTGTGACGTGATCGAATCTATGAAGGTTTCCCAGAACCTCATTGTCATGTCAACTTGAAATGAAAATAAACCTTTCCCTGGCAATTAAAAATTCTCTCCTGCTTCGTTTTTCATGGGGCTTAATTCAGCAAGTGTGTGGAGTGTTTAGTCAGTCAAGAGTCTGCCTACAGTGTGGGAGACCTGCGTTCCTCCCGGGGTTGGGAAGATCCGCTGGAAAAGGGGACGGCGACCCACTCCAGTGTTCTTGCCTGGAGAATTCCGTGGACAGAGGAGCCTGGAGGGGTGTTTACTATGTTTGGGGTATGATGTTAAGTAATGCGGGAATGGGGTATCAGTTTGGTAAATCTTTACAGAGTGTCAGAGGCTCCAGGGAGGGGTGGGGAGTACACAGATGGATGAGAAATAATAAATAAGGTAGCCCCTGACTTTCGTGATTAGACGCCCTGGCCATCTCTTGGGTTCCAAGGCCATGTCACGCTTGTGTGTTGCTACAGCTGTTGGTCAATTTCCAATGAAAGGCTTGTAGTAAATTCAATGGGATCATAGTTAGAAAGTGACTGGCGTGTTATAAGTCCTGAAAAAGTGTTAGCTATCTTTACACCCTTGCTTATATTTATCTGCAAGTGTTTTTTTATTACCAAAAAATATAATGGTAGAAAAATACAGCATATACACAAGAAAAGAGAAAGAATCACTTTTAACCTGATCATCAAGCAGAAAATACCAGAGCTATTTTTGAGTATATCTTTAAGACTTTATACATACAATCACTGGACTTCCCTGGTGGCTCAGACGGTAAGAGCGTCTGCCTACAATGCGGGAGACCTGGGTTCGATCCCTGGGTTGGGAAGATCCCCCTGGAGAAGGAAATGGCAACCCACTCCAGTACTCTTGCCTGGAAAATCCCACGGATGGATGGAGGAGTCTGGTGGGCGACAGTCCATGGGGTCGCACAGAGAGTTGGACACGACTGAGCAACTTAACTTTCACTTTCTTTCACTTTCACAGACAATCACACATGCACACAGTTGTATGTTACAGAAATAAATTATAACCAGTTGTATTATAATTGTTTTTTTTTCCACGTAACTCCTTTGTAGCCATCTCCATGATACCAAGGATATATTCAGTCCATGGTTTTGATTGATTTCATAATAAAAAAAATTTCCAATGAATACATTTTTATGAATATGAACTTTGAGTTGCCTATTGAGATTGATGTCGTCTAAATGTAACACAGGTGCAAGACTCAGTCTCACACCAAGATATGGCATTTGCTTGGGTGGGCAGGACCCCTCTGTAACTGCATATGAAGCAGAAACTGTCTCATGTACGGTGTCATCGCGGTAGATTTTCTCCACTTTCTTTTATCTTCAGGGCCACTGAGGCACTCAGGCCCAGCCAGCACGTTTCCCACAGTGTGCTCTATTTATAGCTACTCAATGCAGAGCATCCAGGTAAGGACTCTGAGATGGTCCTAAGCGGGAGGTGATTCGATGATGGTGGTAAAATAGCCTGGATCTCCTGAGTCACCACCTGGGGCAGCTCCAGAGAAACCACGGTTTCCCTGAGAGACAGAAGACTGAGACCAGAACAAGATCTACTCTTTTCTGGGGACTTCCCGGGTGGGCCAATGGCCAAGTCTTCGAGTTCCCAGGGCAGAGGTCCTGGGTTTGATCCCTGGTCTGGGAACTAGAATCCCGCATGCCACAGATAAACAATCAAGAATCGCCACAATGAAGACAGAAGACCCGGCATGCTGTCACTAGGACCCAATGCAGCCAAATAAACAAATAGATATATTTTTAAAGACCTAGTCTTTTTATTTTGAAGACACTGAGATTTGGAGGTTGTCAGTGTAACAGCAGCTGGAGTTACTTATCTCAACTAATACACTAGCTTGGCTTCCCTGGTGGCACAGCTGGTAAAGAATCTGCCTGCAATGCAGCAGATCTGGGTTTGATCCCTGGGTTGGGAAGACATCCTGGAGGAGGGCATGGCAACCCGCTCCAGCATTCTTGCCTGGAGAATCCCATGGCCGGAGGAGCCCGGCGGGCTACCGTCCATGGGGTCACAAAGACTTGGTCACGACTGAGCGACTAAGCTTGCCTGCACAGCCATATTACAAAAACCTGACACTCTTATGAGAGTGTCTTGGATTGCAAAAAGGTGTTTTTTCCCAATTTACTGGTGTTGCTTTGAATAGAAGCCTATGCACGAATTTTTATTTTTAATTTTGACTTTATGATGGGAACAGCGCTCAACATGAGACCTGCCCTCCTAGATTTTGCAGGAGAGGATACAATCTTCTTAACCGCAGGCACAGAGTTGTACAGGAGATCTATTCCTTCTGCATAACTGAAACTTTGTTGATAAAAAATCCCCCTTCTCCTCACCCCTCCAACCCCTTCAGTTCAGTCGCTCAGTCCTGTCCAACTCTGCAACCCCATGGACTGTAGCCCGCCAGGCTCCTCTGTCCGTGGGATTCTCCAGGTGAGCATACTGGAGTGGGTTGCTGTGCCCTCCTCCAGGGGATCTTTCCAACCCTGGGATTGAATCTGAGTCTCCTGGATCTCCTGATCCTGACCCAGGGATGGAACTCGAGTCTCCTGCATCTCCTGAATTGTAGGTGGATTCTTTACCACTGAGCCACCAGGTAAGACCCCCGCCCCGAAAACATTATGGAGGCTCCTCAAGACATTAAAAATCATACTACCATATGATCCAGCCTTCTCCCTCCTGGGGTATTTTGCCCCAAAATTGAAATCAGGATCTCAAAGAGATACCTGCACAAGCATGCTCATTGCAACATTAGTCACAGTATGAGCTGATGTAGACAGGATCTTTAATGTCACTGACAGATGAACAGACAAGGATATATGGAATATGGCTTAATTCTTTAAAGGCCTTCAACCCTTAGAAGGTGGGAGTTCAGTTCAGTCGCTCAGTCGTGTCTCACTCTTTGCGACCCCAAAGAAGGTGGGAAAGAGAAACGTTAAAATGTACTATGCGTTACCACCACCTGCCTATGGCCCAGAATGGAGAACTGATTCTGCAACTGCCGTCTCAGTGAGTGAGAAACACAGATGGATTCTTGACACAACTGACAAGTTGATGATTAATTAAACATTGAGAGTCTTTCTCATGGTGGAATATGACATTTTGCTTCATTGATTACAGGAAGATAGCAGATTTCAAAAGATATTATCTATGCCTAGGAGAGATGTTATTTCTAATACCAAATCTTCTAATGAGTATATATATTTTTAAAGATTCATTTTACTTCAGAGTGGTGTCCCATCTCTTGTCAAATATCCTTTAATTCCCCTTGGGTGTGTGTCTCAGTTGCTCAGGTGTGTCCAATTTTTTGTGACCCCATGGACCCTAGCCTGCCAAGCTCCTATGTCCATGGAATTTTCCAGGCAGAATACTGGAGTGGGTTTGCCATTTCCTACTCCGTAATGAATGCATTTTTAAAAAGCTTTTTTAAAAAACTTTATATTGAGGTGTCATGCGGTCACGAAGAGTCGGACATGACTGAGCTACTTCACTTTCACTCTTCACTTTCATACATTGGAGAAGGACATGGCAACCCACTCCAGTGTTCTTGCCTGGAGAATCCCAGGGACGGGGGAACCTGGTGGGCTGCCGTCTATGGGGTTACATAGAGTCGGACACGACTGAAGGGACTTAGCAGGAGCAGCAGCAGTGGGTTTGGGAGAATGCATAGGATCATATCGGAGAAGCCAATGGCACCCCACTCCAGTACTCTTGCCTGGAAAATCCCATAGATGGAGGAGCCTGGTAGGCTGCAGTCCATGAGGTCGCTAAGAGTCGGACACAGCTGAGCGACTTCACTTTCACTCTTCACTTTAATGCATTGGAGAGGGACATGGCAACCCACTCCAGTGTTCTTGCCTGGAGAATCCCAGGGACGGGGGAGCCTGGTGGGCTGCCGTCTATGGGGTCGCACAGAGTCGGACACGACTGAAGCGACGTAGCAGCAGCAGCAGCAGCATTGAGGTGTAGCCAATTGACAATGCTGTGATAGTTTCGGGTGAACCAAAGGGACTCAGTCATTTTTTTAATAAAATATTCTAGTTAGCAAAATATTCAGATTTGGCCCTCTCCAAAGTGTTCTTAAGACATTTGATTCGTATCCGAAGTCTCTTTTTAAATTTTCTTCTTTTGTTTTTGGCTGTGCAGGGTCCTCATGGCTGCCTGCAGCCTTGCTCTGGTTGCAAAGGTTGGAGGAGGTACTCCCTCGTTGTGGCGCGGAAGCTTCTCATTGCAGTGACTTCTCTCATTGTGGAACACAAGCTGTAGGTGCACACGGACTTCAGCCGTTGCGGCCCACGGGCTTAGCTGCTACCCGGGATGTGGGATCTTCCTGGACCAAGGATTGAACCTGTGTCCCCTGCAAACTGGCAGGTGAATTCTTAACCGCTGGACCACCAGGGCAGCCCTCAAAAAGGTTCTAGATGTTTGGTTATATTCAGCCCTTTTCAAAATGCCCATGGAGACTTCTCAGTCCACACCAAAAGGTCCTTGATACTTCATCCCGTCCAAAATCGTTTGGCGTGGGCCACACCTGCTTGTGGTCATTTTCGATAGGACCGAATTTCAAGAACTTTTTGGTGTGGACCAGATGTCTTCTGGACCAGATGTCCGATGCAAGTTTTGGGCAGGACCAGGTATCCTGCGGGGAATATTGTTTTTTTAATGCCCTGCAAACCTTATCACTTTTGAAATACCTTCAGAAATATGTCCCGTGCCTATGTGAAAGAGTCCAGTGACTGTCATATTTTTAGTTTTTGTTGATCAGATTTTGTCCTTAGGAAAAAAAGATCAAAAGATGATGTGATGTTTTTACAACTCCTTTCAGCAACCTTTGAAATAGTGTAGCTTGTGTTTAATATATCCAATTAAACCACGAGATGCCTGTTTCCTGAGCGTCCCTTTAAAAGTCAGCATCGAAAACATTCCGTTTACGCAGAGCATCAGTTCCGTGTTAAAATCTGAGGAGCGTTTTTTGCAGCCAGACTGGAAAGCAGCTTCCTGTAGTGCCTCTCAGCAAACGTGACAAGTGCCATATGAAAAGGTTGGGAGAAGTTAAGAGTTTCAGATAATTCCGAAAAGGGCACTCGGGGCGTTGCATCAAAAGCGTCGGGTCGGAGACTGCTGAGAGAGAGTCATCAGACAGCTCATCCGTTAGAGCTTGTATCAGGGAGACGTGTTCCCAGCTGTACCATCAGAAGCAGAGATAAGTGAGTTTCTGCAGCATATTTCGTCGCCCTGAAGGTGAAGTGGGAAAAGGTCCCAGGGCCTACACGTTGCTCTGATAGGCTGGCCTGTGGAATAATGTTTGGTTTGACTCCTTCATCCCAGGCCTGACTCCGAGTGCTTCTGTGGGTTCATGGACTTGGAATCTTCACTACCTCTCTATCAGGGGCTTCCCAGCTGGTGCTGGTGGTAAAGAATGCAATTCAGGAGACACGAGTTTGATCCCGGGTTCAAGAACATCCCCTGGAGAAGGGCATGGCAACCCACTCCAGTATTCTTGCCTGGAGAATCCCATGGACAGAGGAGCCTGGTGGGCTACAGTCCATGGGATCACAAAGAGTCGGACACGACTGAAGACTTAGCATGCACACATGCACATCTCTATCAGATGTTATCATTCTCTTGTTACAGATGAGGAAACATACAAAAAACAGGATGTAAATATGCTTCATGCTCAGATTTACGCCGTGATGTTTTCGTTTAAAAAAGTAAATGGATGGATTTTCAGTCTCCATGTGTGACTCTGTCTGCTGCCTACTGCACAACTCCGGGGATGATATGCACACTCCACCATAGGAAGCGTTGGATCCTCTGTTTGTTCAGTGCGCAACCTGATCCACCATACATGGCAGCCTTGGATAGATTGTGATGTAGAGAGGGCAAGATATGTAAGTCATTGATGGAACTTGTTATTTTGATTGGCCTGACAATGAGGACAGGAGAGCACTGTGTGAACTCAACCCAAGCATCGAATCCATGAGCTAGCATATGGACCTGGGGCACTTCTGGAGTGAAGATAATGGCGTGAGGGTCCTGCTCATTAAAACGGAGATCAGATTGGTGGAGCTGGTTTATTGCCTCCAAGGAAATAGGCACGTGGTTTTGTGTGTGTGCATTGATTGTGATACAGCCAGCAGTGTGTTGATTTCTAAAGACCTGTGGCTTGATCCGTGGTCCTCAGATATAGTGACCTTGTGTGTTGGGAGAAATGTCCCTTGTTAGTTGGGAGCTGCAGGGCCTGTTGCTAGGAGAGAAATTTCCAGCATCTCAGATAGAGGTTGGGCCTCTGGGTGAAAGTGTTAGTCGCTCACTTGTGTCCGACTCTTTGCAACCCTGTAGACTGTAGCCCTCCAGGCTCCTCTGTCCACATGGGATTCTCCAGGCAAGAATGCTGCTGTGGGTTGCTGTTTCCTTCTCCAGGGGATCTTCCTGACCCAGGGCTCTAACCGAGGTCTCCTGCATTGGCAGGAGTGTTTCCTACCATCTGAGCTACCAGGGAAGCCCGCCTAGGGTGAGCCAGGAATAATCCTTTTGTTCCTTGAGTTGCCCAGGATTTAAATGTCATCACTGCCTCTTTAAGCATGTTCTTTTGACTGACTTATGTCACCTCTCTTTTTCTGCAAAGGAATAATGATTAAATTTTGCCAAACATTTCATCTCTCATTTTTTCCCCCTTAGAGATTATGTCCTAAGGAATCTTGGGACACTTTGGACACTGGAATAGTTGAGGCTTATGCATGCTTAGCATTCAGAAAACGAAGATCGTGGCATCTGGTCCCATCATGTCATGGCAAATAGATGGGGAAACAGTGGAAACAGTGTCAGACTTTATATTTTGGGGCTCCAAAATCACTGCAGATGGTGACTGCAGCCATGAAATTAAAAGATGCTTACTCCTTGGAAGGAAAGTTATGACCAACCTAGATAGCATATTCAAAGGCAGAGACATTTCTTTGCCAACAAAGGTCTGTCTAGTCAAGGCTATGGTTTTTCCAGTAGTCATGTATGGATGTGAGAGTTGGACTGTGAAGAAGGCTGAGCGCCGAAGAATTGATGCTTTTGAACTGTGGTGTTGGAGAAGACTCTTGAGAGTCCCTTGGACTGCAAGGAGATCCAACCAGTCCATTCTAAAGGAGATCAGCCCTTGGTGTTCTTTGGAAGGAATGATGCTAAAGCTGAAACTCCAGTACTTTGGCCACCTCATGCGAAGAGTTGACTCATTGGAAAAGACTGATGCTGGGAGGGATTGGGGGCAGGAAGAGAAGGGGACGACAGAGGATGAGATGGCTGGATGGCATCACTGACTCGATGGATGAGTTTGAGTGAACTCTGGGAGTTGGTGATGGACAGGGAGGCCTGGCGTGCTGCAACTCATGGGGTCACAAAGAGTTGGGCACGACTGAGTGACTGAACTGACTGAACTGATGCACACTTAGAAAGATATTTTAGGTTGTCAGAGGAGAAGAAAAACAATAATGGCTTTGTGCCAGGAGGACCAAACAAACACATTTTTAAAAAACACAAAAATTAACATTTAGGTTGACTGTATCTTCAGAAATGTACACATGTCCTAACCTTTCCTGCATGCACATCTTGGAGGTAAAAAAAAATGAATAAATCACTGGGTAACATGTTACATCACATGGAAACTTAGCAAGGGTTGTACAAGTTCAGTGTCTCTGCTTTAATGATAACAACAAACCCTACATTGCGTGCCCTTTTCAATGTGTTCACAATGTTTAACCTTCTTTAATTGTATGTTAAATTTTTTTGACACTGTGTTGAAAGTAAAAAGAACACACAGTCAAAACAGTGATATTTATTTGCATCCTACCATTATGAGCTTAAATGCCAGTAAACCCCCTTCTGACCTTTTATCCTTTGTATTATCTGTCCTTTTTACTTTCAGCCCAAGACTGTTCAGTGAATTCTGGTGCAAAAAAAAAAAAAATCTAGTGGTATCGTTTTCCCATGGTGATGTTTTAAAGGGCAACCCGTGTTAGGAAAAAAAAATATTTAAAGCCGTATTGTGCAGTTTCCATCACAGCAATGTTAGAGGTATTCTGGGACTAAAAATGGTCCTGCCTGTGTATATTTGCTTAAATTCGGCAAGGATGACAATTGGAAGAGAACGGCCAAGCAGAAACGAGACCTCGATTTAATGTCTTCCGGTGGGAGAGGGAGAGGAAGATCAATGTTGGACGTTGAAGCAAAGCTTAATCGTCCCCACTTCTGTTTATGGCGCGTTTCTCTTAAAAGATGATAAACTAGAGGTCGGAGAACCAAAGTTGCCACGGGTCGCAGCATGGCAATTACCCCGTAGTCGTCTGTCTTCGCTGACCCTAGAGGATGCATGAGAAAGCGCTTGATGAATGCTCCTACCCACACAACTATATCACGCCGGGGCAGACAGAGGAGCCTGAATCTCTGACCTTCACCCCTCAGTGTCTCATACATCTAAGGGATCCAGCGTCAGATCATCATTTACCATGCTCTAAAAATACATACGTCTCTGCAGAAGATGGCCTCTATGCTTCCCCACGGCCTGGAAGTTTCCTAGAAATGCCAGAAATCCCTTCTGAAGATGTGGTGATTTGTTCTAGGAAGTGACAGGGCCCTTGGATTCTCTTTTGAGAATCTGGCCACCGCAAGCAGGAGTCCTAACAGCTGGATGGCAAGCTGCCCTTCCTAGAAATTGATGGCCGTGACAAAACTGGGCTTGGTAGCAGCCCTGGAGGCTGTGTTGGCCTTCCCTGATGGCTCAGGTGGTAAAGAATCTGCCTACAATGGGGGAGAGGCGGGTTCAATCCCTGTGTCGGGAAGATCCCCTGGAGAAGGGAATAGCAACCTGCTCCAGTAGTCTTGGGCTTCCCTGGTGGCTCAGCTGGTAAAGAATCTGCCTGCAATGTGGGAGACCTGGGTTTGATCCCTGGGCTGGGAAGATCCCTTGGAGAAGGGAAAGTCTACCCACCCCAGTATTCTGGCCTGGAGAATCCCATGGACGATACAGTCTATACAGCCCATGGGGTTGCAAAGAGTCAGACTTGACTGAGTGACTTTCATTTTCATGGAAGAAAAAGCTTTTGACCAAGTGAACGAATGGGACTCTAAATCACTAATTTTGAAGACTGAATTCCAACATAAAATAATTCAATTTTCATGATGTAAGTCACTCCAGTGCCTGAGAATGGAAGATTGTGACAGTGGTTGCTGAATTTTAAGGCACCATTATGATCAAACACAATTTCGGAGAATGCATTTTAATTCTTCTAATAAGAGAAAATTACCTAATTAGAAAGTGTTTTCGGCAGGACCACATTAAAACCCATTCTGATGTATCTTTCCTGCTGTTTTAATTGTAGTTTATAAGGACAAATGCAAACTGAAATAGTACCCCAAACCATTTCCTGGTTGGTAGAAGAATATTTTCCTGAACCATAAAATATGGATTTGCCAATGTGGGGAGTTAATCACATTGCCCTACATTTTCTCTTATCTTGGCAGAGAAATAGAGGGTTCTTTCCAAGTAGAACTCAACCCTCTGATTACCATGTGGTCCACTTTAGTTGCCAATATCTTGTTGTTCACTGGCTCAGTCGTGTCTGAGTCTTTGCGACCCCATGGACCGCAGCAGCACGCCAGGCTTCCCTGTCCATCACCAACTCCCGGAGCTTGCTCAAATTCATATCTGTTGAGTCGGTGATGCCATCCAACCATCTCATTCTCTGTGATCCCCTTCTCCTCCTGCCCTCAATCTTTCCAGCCAGTATCTTAGGTGTTAGAAAAGCAAGACATTGCCATCAAGCACAAAATGTGACACGAACTTAGAGCAGACTGTGCCTTTTAATTTTTTTTTACATGTGATATTACTAAGGATCATTTATTTATAATTTGCATGGGATTGCAGGGGGTTCATGTTGACAGGAAAATGCTTTCAATCTGGCCTTTGAAACTGCAGAAATGTGAAAGGAAAGCTTAGAATGAAATAGTGTAACATGTTTCTTGAGAGAGGAACTAGGTGAACACTGACATTTTAAAATTCAGTCTCATCGATGTTATTCCAAGTGGAAACACAGGATGCAAAGAGTGCAAGGCAGTTGCTAACATTTTTTTTTTTTTAAAGCATTGTAGGGTGGAAAATTGCAAACAAACACGGAGATAGAAGGACTGTAATACTGACCCCTCTGTGACCTTACCACCAAGCTTCAGGCATCGTCACCATCTTCAGATACAGTTGTAGTTAGGATTTTTTAGAAGTTCCCATGGTCATGCCTGGATCAGAACGTAACTTTTAATGTTGCAAGATCATCTGCCTGAATGGTTACATTTTTTTCCTCTGGTGTGTAGGTGTTTATTTTCACAGGGGTAAAGAGGGAAGATGATGCATAGACATAAAGTATCAAGGTTCTCTGTGTGTGTCACAGCATCACAGAACTTACTGGCTTCACGCAGTACCCATTTATTTAGCCCCTGACCTTGACGTTCAGGCTGTCCTGGGTGGCTATTTCCTGTGAGGAGCTGTCTATGCGGATCTTGGCTCTGGCATCTGTATGAGGTGACTGGCTTACTATGACTTCACCTGTGACGGTGGGAACCTCGGGGTTCCCCTCTCCATGTGGCCCCCTCATTCTCCAGGGAGGAGGCTGGTCCAAGCTTGTCCTCAAGCCTTGTCCGACCCAGTGGTTTCAACATGATGAAAGTGAAAGAGGAGAGTGAAAAAGTTGGCTTAAAGTTCCACATTCAGAAAACAAAGATCGTGGCATCCAGTCCCATCACTTCATGGGAAATAGATGGGGGAACAGTGGAAACAGTGTCAGACTTTATTTTTCTGGGCTCCAAAATCACTACAGATGGTGATTGCAGTCATGAAATTAAAAGACGCTTACTCCTTGGAAGGAAAGTTATGACTAACCTAGACAGCATATTAAAAAGCAAAGACATTACTTTGCTAACAAAGGTCCATCTAGTCAAGGCTATGGTTTTTCCAGTGGTCATGTATGGATGTGAGAGTTGGACCATAAAGAAGGCTGAGCGCTGAAGAATTGATGCTTTTGAACTGTGGTGTTGGAGAAGACTCTTGAGAGTCCCTTGGACTGCAAGGAGATCCAACCAGTCCATCCTAAAGGAGATCAGTCCTGGGTGTTCATTGGAAGGACTGATGCTGAAGCTGAAACTCCAATACTTTGGCCACCTGATGTGAAGAGCTGACTCATTTGAAAAGACTTTGATGCTGGGAAAGATTGAGGGCAGGAGGAGAAGGGGATGACAGAGGATGAGATGGTTGGATGGCATCACTGACTCGATGGACATGGGTTTGGGTGGACTCCGGGAGTTGGTGATGGACAGGGAGGCCTGGTGTGCTGCAGTTCTTAGGGTCACAAAGAGTCGGACACAACTGAGCGACTGAACTGAACTGAACTGAGCTGAGGCGAGGGCAACCCCAGGTACAGATACGTTTCAAGTCTGTGTGGGTGTGTGTATACTACTTTCCACTGAAAACAAGTTCCATGGCCAAACCCAGAGGCAGACGGTTGATCCGTAGATTTCAGCGGTCACAGGGAGTAATGACAGATTGACATCAGAACAGGACATGCGTACAATGGAGGGAACGCCTGTGGCCAGTGTTACCATCTATTTCATAAAGTTTTCTCAATGAAAGAAATCAAGTTGACAGCGGTGAAAATGGCAAAGTAAGGACCAGCATAATTTCGCTTCACCGTAAAATCAGTGAGACAGCTGGAAAAAGTCGTCAGAAATAACTTCAGCGTGGATCTGGAAATTAACCAAAGGCTTGCCGCAATCCAGGAGCATTTGTTCAAGCAAAATGGTTGGATCTCAGTAAAAACACTGGACTCGGGAGCATTGTAACTTGGCGAGGACAATCCATCATTCTGCAATCTGGAAAAATAGCAGTCCCCAGCTTCCCTAGCAGGGAGCAGAAGGAAAGATCAGCCCGGCCTTGAGCAAATCCTCATTCCTAAAGGACGGTTTATTTGTCTGTTTTTGACCTGACTTGGAGCCTGCTCAGTGCAGAAAGCCTTCTCCAGGAGGGAATAAAGAGCTGAAACATGCGACATCATGGGTGAGCATTGGAAACCTTTTGGTAAGAGAAAAAAGTGACAGTCATAAAAAAAAAAAAGGCGAAGATCAAAGTGGTTTCATGTCTATTAAAGGATATGACATGGAACCAACTATTGTTACAAAGATGGGGCTTCCCAGGTGGGGAAGAATCCGTTTCCCAATGCAGGAGATAGAAGAGGCATCACAGGTTCAATCCCTGGGTTGGGAAGATCCCCGGAGGAGGAAGTGGCAACCCACTCCATTATTTTTGTGTGTGTGTGTGATCCAATTATGTATTTTAAAAATTAATTTATTTATTATAATTGGAGGCCAATTACTTTACAATATTGTGGTGGTTGTTGCCATACATTGACATGAGTCAGCCATGGGTGTACATGTGTCCCCCATCCTGCACCCCCCTCCCACCTCCCTCCCCATCCCATCCCTCAGGGTCATCCCAGTGCACCGGCCCTGAGCACCCTGTCTCATGCATTGAACCTGGACTGGCGATCTGTTTCACATATGGTAATACACATGTTTCAATGCTATTCTCTCAAATCATCCCACCCTCGCCTTCTCCCACAGAGTCCAAAAGTCTGTTCTTTACATCTGTGTCTCTTCTGCTGTCTTGCATATAGGGTCATTGTTACCATCTTTCTACATTCCATATATATGTGTTAATATACTGTATTGCTGTTTTTCTTTCTGACTTACTTCACTCTGTATAATAGGCTCTAGTTTCATCCACCTCATTAGAACTGACTCAAATGCATTCTTTTTAACGGCTGAGTAATATTTCATTGTGTATATGTACCACGGCTTTCTTATCCATTCATTTGCTGATGGACATCTAGATTGCTTCCATGTCCTAGCTATTGTAAACAGTGCTGCGATGAACATTGGGGTACACGTGTCTCTTTCAATTCTGGTTTCCTCGGTGTGTATGCCCAGCAGTGGGATTGCTGGGTCATATGGCAGTTCTATTTCCAGTTTTTTTAAGGAATCTCCGCACTGTTCTCCATAGTGGCTGTACTAATTTGCATTCCCACCAACAGCGTAAGAGGGTGCCCTTTTCTCCACACCCTCTCCAGCATTTATTGCTTGTAGATTTTTGGATCGCAGCCATTCTGACCGGCATGAGACGATACCTCACTGTGGTTTTGATTTGCATTTCTCTGATAATGAGAGATGTTGAGCAACTTCTTGTGTGTTTGTTAGCCGTCTCTATGTCTTCTTTGGAGAAATATCTGTTTAGATCTTTGGCCCATTTTTTGATTGGGTTGCTTATTTTTCTGGAATTGAGCTGCAGGAGTTGCTTGTATATTTTGGAGATGAATTCTCTGTCAGTTGCTTCATTTGCTATTATTTTCTCTCATTCTGAAGGCTGTCTTTTCACCTTGCTTATAGTTTCCTTCATCGTGCAAAAGCTTTTAAGTGTAACTAGGTCCCATTTGTTTATTTTGCTTTAATGGAAGTAATGGAAATACATTACTCTGGGAGGTGGGTCATAGAGGATCTTGCTGTGATTTATGTCACAGCCACTCCAGGATTCTTGCCTGGAGAATCCCAGGGACGGGGGAGCCTGGTGGGCTGCCGTCTATGGGGTCGCACAGAGTCGGACACGACTGAAGCGACTTAGCAGCAGCAGCAGCAATGAACAAACCAGCTATGTTCCAGCTACTCTTCATGCCTTGCATTCCCCCTTCTCCATCCACTGACTGTTATCCGCAAATCCATGAGCCACTATTGATCTTAGAATCATCTCCTTTTTAGGAAGCATAGCGCTTCCCTATTTTACCTCATAACCACTGCTCTGGTATCTTGTGTGTATAGGTGGATCTGAGATGTGTTTTAGACCGTCAGCTCCTTGGGGGAAGGACCACTTTTTATTCACATCTACGTCTCTTTGTTGTTCAGTCGCTCAGTCGTGTTCGACTCTTTGTGACCCCGTGGACTGCAGCACGCCAGGTTTCCCTGTCCTTCAGCATCTTGTGGAGCTTACTGAGACTCATGTCTATCGAGTCGGTGATGCCATCCAACCATCTCATCCTCTGTCATCTCCTTCTCCTCCTGCCTTCAATCTTTCCCAGCATCAGGGTCTTTTCAGTGAGTCAGCTCTTTCCATCAGGTGGCCAAAGTATTGGAGTTTCAGCTTCAGCATCAGTCCTTCCAATGAATATTCAGGACTGATCTTATTTAGGATGGACATCTAGAATTTGCATGTCACGTGAACAGAATGATGTCTAAAACCTTCGCAGGAATGTTTCATTGACTCTGGACCCTGGCAAGTTTATGCCTTCCAAGGTCTCTGGACCATTTCATCCAAGACCAGTCCTCCCTGTCCATTCTTCCTCCTCTGCTCATGATGTACAGGCGATTAAAACACAGTGGTCCCAAAGGAGTTGGAAACTTGCATGCACACCAAGGCCTGCACACCGATGTTTACAGCTGCAGTATTCCTAACTGCCCAAACATGGAAGCCACCAAGGTGTCCTTCAGTAGGTCAGTGGATAAATAAACTGTGGTCCGTCCAGACACTGGTGCTAAAAAGTGCTAAAAAGAAATGAACTGTCAAGTCAAGGAAAGACATGCAGGAACCTTAAATGTGTGTTGTTCTTGTTCAGTCACTGAAGCGTGCAGGAGGTCTCTTCCCGACCCCATGGGCTGTAGCCCGCTAGGCTCCTCTGTCCGTGGGATTTCCCATGCAAGAATACTGGAGTGGGTTGCTATGCTCTCCTCCAGGGAATCTTCCCGACCCAGGGGGCGAAACCTACATCTCCTGCATTGCAGATGAATTCTTTACCGCCCAGCCCAGCTCATGGTTACATCTGTTCCCTTTGAAAGAAAATTTGCCCCCTTCAGTCATGTTCACTGCATTCTGTGACTCTTTGTCCCTTCCCCACCCGATGTGAGTCTTTGTCAGAACCTCTTTATGCCTCCTTCATGCGACGCAATGGTTTTTGCAGAGCAATCTGGAAAAATTCTTAAAGAGTCAAGGTGAAAGCATTATTTTTCCAAGCAGGACACCTTATCATACCCTCTTGTCATCGGAGGCATCCACAAAGTGAATAAACTATTGAGAGATTCCCCTTCAGCTCGGTTACCATTTAGAGTGGTTTCAAACTACCTGTGTAAAAATGGCTGTCTTAAGACTTCCCTGATGGTCCAGTGTTTGGGACTTTGCCTTCCAACCCAGCAGGTGCAGGTTCGATCCCTGGTCAGGGAACTCAGAGCCCACACGCCTCTTGGCCAAAACGTAAAGCAGGAGAAATACTCTAACAAATTGATAGAGACGTTAAAAATGGCCCACGTTAAAAAAAAAAATCTTTAAAAAATAAATTCAGTTCAGTTCAGTCACTCAGTCGTGTCTGACTCTTTGCGACCCCATGAATCACAGCACGCCAGGCTTCCCTGTCCATCACCAACTCCCGGAGTTCACTCAGACTCATGTCCATCAAGTCAGTGATGCCATCCAGCCATCTCATCCTCTGTCGTCCCCTTCTCCTCTTGCCCCCAATCCCTCCCAGCATCAGAGTCTTTTCCAATGAGTCAACTCTTCGCGTGAGGTGGCCAAAGTACTGGAGTTTCAGCTTTAGCATCACTCCTTCCAAAGAAATCCCAGGGCTGATCTTCAGAATGGACTGGTTGGATCTCCTTGCAGTCCAAGGGACTCTCAAGAGTCTTCTCCAAAACCACAGTTCAAAAGCATCAATTCTTTGGCACTCAGCCTTCTTCACAGTCCAACTCTCACATCCGTACATGACCACAGGAAAAACCACAGCCTTGACTAGATGGACCCTTGTCGGCAAAGTAATGGCTCTGCTTTTCAATATGCTATCTAGGTTTGTCATAACTTTGCTTCCAAGGAGTAAGCATCTTAATTTCATGGCTGCAGTCACCATCTGCAGTGATTTTGGAGCCCCCAAAAAATAAGGTCTGACACTGTTTCCACTGTTTCCCCATCTATTTCCCATGAAGTGATGGGACCAGATGCCATGATCTTTGTTTTCTGAATGTTGAGTTTTAAGCCAACTTTTTCACTCTCCTCTTTCACCTTCATCAAGAGGCTTTTTAGTTCCTCTTCACTTTCTGCCATAAGGGTGGTGTCATCTGCATATCTGAGGTTATTGATATTTCTCCCGGCAATCTTAATTCCAGCTTGTGCTTCTTCCAGCCCAGCATTTCTCATGGTGTACTCTGCATATAAGTTAAATAAGCAGGGTGACAATACACAGCCTTGATGTACTCCTTTTCCTATTTGGAACCAGTCTGTTGTTCCATGTCCAGTTCCAACTGTTGCTTCCTGACCTGCATACAGATTTATCAAGAGGCAGGTCAGGTGGTCTGGTATTCCCATCTCTTTCAGAATTTTCCACAGTTTGTTGTGATCCACAGAGTCAAAGGCTTTGGCATAGTCAATAAAGCAGAAATAGATGTTTTTCTGGAACTCTCTTGCTTTTTCCATGATCCAGAGGATGTTGGCAATTTGATCTCTGGTTCCTCTGCCTTTTCTAAAACCAGAAGTTCAAAGTTCACATATTGCTGAAGCCTGGCTTGGAGAATTTTGAGCATTACTTTACTAGCGTGTGAGATGAGTGCAATTGAAAATAATGAATTGTCCCATAAGAATCATAGTGAACTGAATTTTTATATCAGCATATGCAATTTTTCATTAACCTAGAAATCTCAGTGAAATGATTGTGTCATATACACTTTTATCCACTTCTTCCCTTAGTGGACAGTTTTTTAAAATAAATTTTTCTTTGTGTTACTTTGAAATAAATATCTCATGGAATATCCTATAATAGCAGTTTCTAAACTTATCCTGGGTTCTAGACTCCAAATGATACATTGGTGTATTTGGGAATTTATATTTTTAGCAATAAAAAATAAAAATGCAAACCTAGCTAGCTCTGGAAATAAAAATGCTGGAGCCACAGAACAAAAAATGTTTGTTTGTGGTTTTTTTTTGCTTAAAATAGGCTTAAAATAGCTAAAGTCATATCTGAAGATAATAATAGGAAGAAGGCCTTGGCCTAATTAAAGTCATTCCAAAAGCTGTATATCATGCATTCAACTTTCAGTTATCTAAAATCTCAGAGACTTGGGGATTTGTGAATGATAATTAAACTTTAGTCATAGAATTAAAGCCTTAAAAACTGGCAAAACAATTTGTATGTTTCTTCTACCCTTCAATCAAATTGATTGTTTAATTATTCCTTTTTGGTCTGAGCAGTTTCTGCACTTGAGGGAGAGAAGACATGAAACAGATTTCCTAAGGCTTGTTGTTTTGAAGAAGATGTAGATTTTCTAAGAAGCATCCGTCTGAGCTAACGTGCTGATTCTAGCATCTAGAATTGAATGCCTGGTTTTACTGCCTTCTCGAACTGCCTGAAATACCACAGGACTAGACTTAATATAGATGGTTAATGAACAAACTTCATAACTTTGGCGACTTAGAAAAGTAACATTTCTTAGGCATGTATGATGCGGTTTATTTGCGTTGATAACCTACATACTTTCAGTGTGTGGCATTCAGTGGCTCTGATTCAGGACAGACCTTTACTTGAATGGGTTTATTTTCATACGCTCGTCAATTTCTCGTTTGAACCGTTTCTTCAGACAGTTTTGAAGCTGTTGTTGGAAGTTTTGGACCTCAGCTCTTTGATGCGAGTTCTGTTTAATACCATATATCGGAGAACCACAGGAGTAGAGCTTCAGAGAAATAGGTCAACTCTGTCCCAATTCTCATGGACTTTGTCTCGGCAGGGACCATGTATTAGTCAGCTATGTCTATGATAATGTCATGTAACAAGCCAGTCGTATGCAATGGCATAGGAATACTCATCTGAATACTCATTTGTTCTCCTGTTCATTGGTCTGTGGGTCATCCGACATGGTTCTGCTCCATGCCATGCAACAGGACCCAGGCTAGCAGGGCAGAGAATGGAAGAACCCAGAAGGACAAGAGGAAACACATGCTATTCTTCGTATCTTTGCCTGTAGCAGCCATTTCTGTTCACATTTCGTTGGCTGAAGCAGGTGGCAAGAAAGTCTACTTGTTCCCCAGATAATTTTCCGTGGCTGGGCAATGTATCGCCACCAGCTTAGCAGCCAACACCAAAACCCGTGTGTTGAGTCACAGTTCCACAAGCCAAAGTCCAGCACAGCCCAGCTGGGTTCTCTGCTGTATGTCTCACAGCCTGGAACCAGTGTACCATCTGGGACTGACCATTCTCACCTGGGCTTTGAGCTCATCTTCCACGCTCAGTGGTTATTTGCAGAGTTAATGCCCTTACTGTTGCACGGGCTCCTCTGTCTTTAAACCAGCCGTTGCAGGTCAAGTTCTTCTCTGCTTTTTGTTCTGTTCTGTCCTTTAACTGATTGGATGAGACCCAGCCGGACTGGGAGAGCAATCTGCTTTACTCTGAGGGGAATCAAATATGGACCTCATCTGGAAAACACCTCACCAACACCCTGAAAACAGTGTTTAGCTAAGTATCTGGGCACCTCAATGCTCAGGCAAACTGATTCATAAAATTCACCATCACAGAGCATGTCAAGTTCATGAGAATAGTTGAAAAAAGAAGGGGGAAATGGGGCTGGAGGCAGATGACAGGCAGGGATAACTGTGTGGGCAGTCTCACTGAAAGGGTGTCCTGTGGTCTAAAGTCACTGGGAAGCCATCAGTTCAGTTCAGTTCAGTCACTCCGTCGTGTCCGACTCTTTGTGACCCCGTGGACTGCAGCACGCCAGGCCTGCCTGTCCATCACCAACTCTCAGAGCTTATTCAAACTCATGTCCATCGAGTCGGTGATACCATCCAACCATCTTATCCCCTGTTGTCCCCTTCTCCTCCTGCCCTCAATCTTTCCCAGCATCAGAGTCTTTTCAAATGAGTCAGCTCTTTGCATCAGTATTGGCCAAAGTATTGCAGTTTCAGCTTCAACATCAGTCCTTCCAATGAATATTCAGGACTGATTTCCTTTGGGATGGACTAGCTGGATCTCCTTGCAGTCCAGGGGACTCTCAAAGAGTCTTCTCCAACACCACAGTTCAAAAGCATCCATTCTTTGGCACTCAGCTTTCTTTATAGACCAACTCTCTCACATCCATATGTGATTACTGGAAAAACCATAGCCTTGACTAGACAGACCTTTGTTGGCAAAGTAATGTCAGCTTTTTAATATGCTGTCTAGGTTGGTCATAGCTTTTCTTCTAAGGAGCAAGCATCTTAATTTCATTAAATCAGAGGACAGGGCTGATCTCACTTAATAGATCATTCTTAGTGCAATGCAGAGATCAGAGTCTTGTGTAGTCCTGGAGAATGTGAGAACTAGACAGATTCAAGAGTTCTTTAGGAGATGAAGTGGATAGCACTTAGTGCTTGACAAGGTGTAGAAGACAAGGGAGAAGAAAAGATGCTTCTGACCGTGGAATCCAGGACAGTTGTAAACATTTTGCATATACACTGCAGAACTACTTCTGGATTGTAATCTACAGATTGTCAGGGTGTCTGTGAGTTCACTATAGAACTTTTTACATTATGTTCTCATTTTCAAAATAAACTTGCTATCAGCTGTGCGTTTTTATTTATTTTTGACTGTGCCGTGTGGCTTGCGGGATCTTAGTTCCCCACCCAGGAATCGAACCTACACCCTCGGCAGTGAAATCACAGAGTTCTGACCACTACTGTGCGCTCAGATGCTCAGTCGTGTCCAACTCTGTGCGACCCCATGGACTGTAGCCCACCAGTCTCCTCTGTCCATGGGCTTCTCCAGGCAAGAATCCTGGAGTGGGTAGCTATGCCCTCCTCCAGGGGATCTTCCCGACCCAGGGATCAAACACATATCTCCTTGGTCCCCTGTATTGGCAGGTGGATTCTTTACCACTTGCACCAGCTGGAAAGCCCAGGACCATCAGGGAGCTCCCGAATTCTTATTTTATTGAGAGTACAAGGGAAATTTTTAATTTTTTAAGAAACAACCGGAACATTCTGGGTGATCTGGCCAAACACTGCATGACTGAGTTTCTGTCATCTTATTTCAGAGACTCCATTTCAGTTTGCATCAACAATCGTGTTAGTGGCCTCTGGGGGCCATGTCACATTCCAATAAGCTGTGTGAACAAACGTTTGATAGTACGTATTTTAGCCGGAAAAGTTTTGAGAGAAAGGAGTCGCCACCTGCTCCCCGGTGATCGCAAATTCAGAAAATCTGTATTTCAGAAACCAATGTCAGTAGTAAGGAGGATACTTAGTTCACAATAATACATACAATGTCCATATTAAAAGATATAATTTCCAGAAACATCTCAGATGGCCACGGAATAAGGCTTGGAGGGTACACAGCAAGGCGCAGGGCAGCCAAGAAGGATCCATGCAGTGTTAGTTGCTCAGTCGTGTCCAACTCTTCACAACCCCATGACTGTAGCTCACCAGGCTCCTCTGTCCTTGGGATTCTCCAGGCAGGAATACTGGAGTAGATTGCCGTTTCCTTCTCCAGGGGATCTTCACAACCCAGGGATCAAAACCCACGTCTGCCACACTGCAGGCAGATTCTTTACCATCTAGGCCAGTGGATATACTTAAGTCCTGCAAAGAAAGTGTTGCTACCTACTGCTTGCTATCTGTCAATATGAGAGAAGGGGCTGAGTCCCGAAACCAGACCCATTTGCCATGCCCAGAGTATCTACATACTACTTGTAAGTTATGTCTGCCTGAGTGTTCCCTGAACCCGACGTGTGTCTGTGGTTGGTGGAACCAGGTCACTGGTGCAGTATCTTCAGATTTCTATTCCTGTGTCACCTGCCCCGACTCCACTCATTACTGACCAGAGGATTTTTTGCAGAAACTGTTGCCTGTGGCCGGCGATCTTTGTTTTGACCAGCCCAAAACAAATTGTTATTTCACTAACATTTTGCGGGTTATTACCTTCAGTAGTTACACCTGACGCACCTGTAAAGTCTAATTTTCATGAAATGTTGTCTTCAAGCCATGCTTCTGTAGAAGCAAAGGAGCATTCTCCAGCAGTGTGAGTTTCACATTCACTGTCTTTATCAGAATCAATCACTAAGGTCTTTTGTCTTTTTGTTGGTCTAATATCTACATTGTCTGAACCAGAGCCATATTCCTAAGACCTATCATCTTCTGAGACACTAGTATGTATGCCACTCAGTGAGAAAGTTCATCTGCATTAAAATTCACCAGAAAAAAATTCTTCTTTATTCAAAATTTCACAGTGCGTCGCTTTAGAAAATTTTGCATTTATAATATACAGAAGGTTGAAACAAAAACCTAACTGAGCAAAGCGTGAATGATAATGACAGTCATACATTGTATAATGGAACCTTGGTCAATTTTAACCTTCAACAACTTCGCACGGTGATGTTAATTGTATCACTCCCTGAAAATGTATTGATACATCCCCTGTCAATAACATTCCGCTAACAAAAGTTGTATTAAGAGGTCTCTGGTAAATAATGTGGTAAAATAAAATCATCCCATGAATTAATGAAACTGCAGAGGGAGACCTGGAGTAGGAATGTGTGGAGTGGGTGACTGGGACCACCACAGCCCTCTCCAGGGTCTAAAGGACGGATTTTTCTGAGACAGAGCAGCGTGGAAGGATTGCATCTGAGTGGCTCTGAGGTCAAACTGACTGATGCCAACCCTGCTTCCTCATCTCACCCAGGAGTCAGAACCATCACTTGACGGGGTCTCTTTTCTCAGAGATTAGCCCAGAGGTGTTTAACACTTAGGCGAGTGACAGTAGATGGAACTCCACTGAAGGTGACACTTGGAGGCTTCACGAGAGGAGATGAAGATGAAGAGGAACTATCCAGAAACACCCCAGGGCCAAGACAGACCTCTCTCTTAGACCGGCTGATCTTTTGATGGGGCTCAAGCCCCCCCATGACTTTCCTCACCTGCCCCCCATGACTTTCCTCACCTGCCCCCCATGACTTTCCTCACCTGCCCCCCATGACTTTCCTCACCTGCCCTAGACGAGCCAGGGATAGCCATCAACGCCAGGACAGACAGCCTGAGACGCTGCGGTGTGGGGCTAGGGGCTGGGAGGAGAGAAGAACCAGGAGAAAAGAGATGAATCCTGAGAAGGGAGGCAAAGCTCACAGTGAACTGGCTGCTTCACCATTTGTCTGAGCTCTGACTGCTGCAGTTATCCGTTGGAATAAAGGCTTTTGCACTAATAGTTCAGTTCAGTTGCTCAGTCGCGTCCACCTCTTTGCGACCCCATGGACCGCAACACGCCAGGCTTCCCTGTCCATCACCAACTCCCGGAGCTTGCTCAGACTCATGTCCATTGAGTCGGGGATGCCATCCAACCATCTCATCCTCTGTTGTCCCCTTCTCCTCCCGCCTTCAATCTTTCCCAGCATCAGCGTCTTTTCCAGTGAGACACTTCTTTGCATCACGTGGCCAAAGGATTGGACTTTCAGCTTCAGCATCACTCCTCCCAGTGAACATTCAGGACTGATTTCTTTAGCAACAGAGACTCAAATTAAATGTGACTTCCACACTATTGAATGTCACTGGTTTGGGGGTGGCTTTCTGTTAAGATTTTTTTCGGGGGTTCAAACTCCTTCCATCCTGTTTTTTTTTGTTTGTTTGTTCCTTTTTATAATTTAATTCTAGCATGTGGGATCTAGTTTTGCCTTACAAGGGGTCAAACCTAAGCCCCCTGAATTCAGAGCGAGGACTCTTAGCCATTTGATCACCAGGGAAGTTCCCTTTGTTGTTATTGTTGTTTTTTAAATCATCCCTCAATGCTGTTTTCCAAGATGACTCAAGAGCTCCTTCTGCAATTTGTATGTTTCCCTTTCATTTCTTATTGGCTGGGACACAGTCACATGAGCAAACTAAGCCACCAAGGATTCTGGGAAATGTAGTCTTTAGGAAAGATTCTGGGAAATGTAGTCTTTAGAGAGGATTTTGGGAAATGTAGTCTTTAGCAGAGTAGGTCTGTGCTCAGGTCATAAGTCTGTAATTATGAATGGAGTGCAGTGTAATTATGAATATTGGTGCCATTGGCGGCCTCTGCTACCCTCCCTAATGACCTGCCTTCCAACTTGTCACCAATCTCATTTCCATTGCCATTTCAGTCTCGTATGGTATCCGTGGAAGAGTAATTATCGTGTCTACTTACAGATGAGGGGGAAAGTACTTCATCTGAGGGCGGCTGTTTTCAGCGGAGAACGACGCAGTGACAAAATTGTAGGCAGAAGGTTGAAAGAGCGTCAGGGAAGGGAGGGTGAAGTATTCTTTTATTTCTAGCCACTGGAAGCCCTTTAATGTTTTCATGACTGTGGGCTGATGTGTGTGTATACCTGTGTGTGTCTGAATTCATGCCTTCATGTACATATGTGTGTCTGTATGTGTTTGAGGATGCTTTTGTGTGTGTGAATTACGAGGGCTGAAATTCAGTGCTATGGCTGAGGAAGCTCGTGTCCTCTACACACTGGCGCTCGCCATGGGCACTTGCCATGGACCTCTACAAGGCTTACAACAGGTGCAGCTGCAGCTGCTGACCTTTAACACCCCTAAAAGGAGCTCAGGGTGGACCGCACACAGGAGGCACCTGTGCTCTGGGAAAGACTGGCGGGACAGGTCTTCAGAGAGCTAGATATTTTCAGGAGCAGACTTGATGAGCCAAATTCTTGCATCTCCTTATATCTAGAAAAGCACTCAAGTCCTTCGTGGTGATGACTGCTCCTCATGACTAGCAAACATTTTTCTACAAAAAATTAGGTGTTTGATTGGCATGTATACCCTCTCCACCAAAATCACATCCATACTGACCCTCCCCCTGCCTCTATGGAGCAGTCTTGCAGAGTTATCTGAGGAGCTGTCTCACGGGCTGCACTTCTCATTTGCCCCAAAGAAAACTTAACTCGCACTTCTCATGTTCTGCATTTTTTTTAAGGTGACAGGAGCCTTGGGAGGTTTGAAGAAAGGAGCTAACATGACTCTTCTGCAAAGCTGGAGGCGCCTGTGTGTTCCCTGCCCTTCCCCAACTCCCCTCTGCGCTGAGCATCTTTGTGAGAGGCTTGAGTGTCGTGTAACCAGGCAGACTTCAATCACGTCAGGATTGTAAATGAATGCAGGCTGTAGCAGATGCAGCAAACAGGTTTCTTTCTTGAGATACGACATCTGTGCCGACCCATGTATCTTGGAAGAAAGACAACTGTTCTTTGCTTCTTCTTATTGCCTCTGAGGCAGTGTATCAAACACTCCATGATCAAATAAAGGATGAGACAGTGGGGAGTGGAAATGATTTTCAGTCCCATGCCTGATGGCGTTGTGCACGATGGGTTTCATAGGAACCAGCTGGCATAAAACTCAGCATTCAGAAAACTAAGATCATGGCATCCAGTCCCATCAGTTCATGGCGAAGAAATGCTGAAAAAATGGAAACAGCGGCAGACTTTAGTTTCTTGAGCTCCAAAATCACCACAGACAGTGACTGCAGCTATGAAATTACAGACACTTTAGTCCAGCTGCTCAGTCACGTCCGACTCTGCAACCCCATGGACTGCAGCACACCAGGCCTCCCTGTTCATCACCGACTCCTGGAGTTTACTCAAACTCATTCCATCGAGTCAGTGATGCCATCCAACTGACTCATCCTCTGTCTGTCCCCTTCTCCTCCCTCATCAATCTTTCCCAGCATTGGGGTCCTTCCCCATGAGTCAGCTCTTCTCATCAGGTGGCCAAAGTATTGGAGCTTCAGCTTCAGCTTCAGTCCTTCCAATGAATATTCAGGACTGATGTCCTTTAGGATGGACTGGTTGGATCTCCTTGCAGTCCAAGGGACTCTCAGGAGTCTTCTCCAACACCACAGTTCAAAAGCATCAATTCTTCAGTGCTCAGTGTTCTTTATGGTCCAACTCTGACTTCCATACAGGACTGCTGGAAAAACCATAGCTTTGCCTAGATGGATCTTTGCCAGCAGTGGGTGGGGGCTGCTCTCTAGTTGCAGTGGGTGGGCTTCTCATTGTGGCGGCCTCCCTTTGTTGCCGAGCAGAGGTTCTAGTCCACTCGGGCTTCAGTATTTGTGTTGCGTGAGCTCACTAGTTGAGGTTCCCAGTCTCCAGGGTGCAGGCTCATTACTTGTGGCATACATGGGTTCGATCTCTGGGTCGGGAAGATCCCCTGGAGGAGGGATAGGCTACCCACTCCGGTATTCTTGGGCTTCCATGGTGGCTCAGCTGGTAAAGAATCTGCCTGCAATGCAGGAGACCTGGGTTCAATCCCTGGGTTGGCAAGATCCCCTGGAGAAGGGAAAGGCTACCCACTCCAGTGTTCTGGCCTGGAGAATTCCATGGACTGTATAGTCCATGGGGTTGCAAAGAGTCCTGACTGAGGGACTTTCACTTTCACGGGTTTAGTCGTGGGATCTTCTCAGATCAGGGGTTGAACCGGTGCCTCCTGAATTGGTGGTCTTTACCACTGAGCCCCCAGGGAAGTCCTTAACTCATTTTCTTACTCCATACGGCTGCATCCTTCCGTGGCAACCTCCCTCTCACTCTCTGTCTCTCCCCATCCCTCCCTCGTCTTGCACTGTTGCAGAGAACAAAGTCTCGCCCCAAAGGCCGGGTAGCACACCTGCTTTTACAAGTCCACGGCTCCCGGTCATGTGGCCCTGTACCCAGGTCCCCTCAGACGGTTGTGACCTGCTGTGATTAAGACACACACACAGGAGTACAGAAAAGTGGTTGCAGCCTCTGGATCGCATGCCCTGCACTCTTTAGAATCTATGAATACCCCCGCACCTTTGGCCCGCCCTCCAGAAGACCTTGCGTCTCTTCTGCACAACAATCTCTTCCATCCCCCACGTTCACAACGTGGCCTCTGTGTTGACGTCTCCAGCCCTTGGCCCCATTCCCTCTGACTCTTACCGAACTGAGCACTCGGAGCTTCTATGACTGATGCCCCTTTAGCTTGGCATTGCTCATCTCGAATCTTCTCTGTGCCCTTGCACCTTCTTCTGTCTTGATGAAAGTAATAGCCTCCGTCGCTCAGTTGTGTCTGACTCTCTGCAAAAAATAAAGCCTGCCAGGCTACTCTGTCCATGGGATTCTCCAGACAAGCATACTGGAGTGGGTAGCCGTTCCCTTCTGCAGGAGATCTTTCCGACCCAGGGATAGAACCTGGGTCTCTTGCATTGCAGGCGGATTCTTTACCACTGAGTCACTTAGAAGTCCCCTACCACCCTCCTTCCTATCTGATAAGTGTGGAGATTTTCCCCTTGAGCTTTCTCGTCTCATTTTATGTTCACTCCTGGCTGTATCTACTTCCTCTTAGAAATAATTCCCAACCTCCCCCCTACCCCCAGCCTCCACCACAGCCACCAGCTCTTACTCTGACCCAAAGTTGCAATCGGTGTTGTAAATTGCTACACAGCTTCAACCCGATGCATCCCAAACAGAATGAATTAACCTCCCCATTCCCTGAAGGGAAAGAAAAAAATTACATCCACCCAAGTCTTCTCTTGTTTACTGGCTAAGTCGTGTCCGACTCTTCTGTGACCCGCTGTGGACTGTAGCCCTCCAAGCTTCTCTGTCCACAAGATTTCCCAGACAAGAAGACTGGAGTGGAAGTTCCTGTTTCCTCCTCCGGGGGATCTTCCTGAGCCAGTGATCAAACCCACATCTCCTGCGTTACCACAAAGCCACCTGGGAAGCCCCAGACCACCTCTTACTCATGGGTAACTGCATGACCATCTTCTGATTACTTTCATCTCAAAATATACAAGTTGTTTTCTCTACATTTAATTTGTATTAACTTGTACAACTTGTTTAATTGTATCAACTTGTGTTGACTCCACTGTGGAAGTGTCTGTTGCATGGGTCATACATTTTTGTCTTTTCATACTGTTTCATACTGTTGAGATGAGATGGTTGGATGGCATCACCAACATGATGGACATGAGTTTGAGCAAGCTCCAGAAGTTGCTGATGGACAGGGAAGCCTGGTGTGCAGAGTCACAACTAAGCAACTGAACTGAACTGAACTGACCTTGCATGGGTACACTTTTATTCATTCCAGATGCCATTCTCTTCGTTTCGGGTCTTGTTGTGGCTTATCTAGGTTATTTCTGATTGATCATCCTTCCTACATATTCTCTTCTCTCATCTATCCTGCAGACAAATCCCGGGACTTGCTTTCTTGATACGCATTCCTGACCCTTATCTTCCTGTCTGTGTTTCCTCTTCTCTCTATATTTATGATCTGGCCACATCAGATAAGTTGCCATTTCCTCTCCTTGGTCACAGGCACACATCTTGGCTCATGCTAACAGATACCGCTGTTTTGAGGGCATTTTCTCCACCCCACCCCTGCACCCCCGCCACTGAAGTCTATCCGTTTTTCGTTGTAGCTGTTCAATCAGTAAGTCGTATCCGACTCCTTGCGACCCCATGGACTGCAGCACGCCAGGCCTCCCTGTCCATCACCAACGCCCGGAGTTTACTCAAACTCACGCCCATCGAGTGGGTGATGCCATGCAACCATCTCATCCTCTGTCTTCCCCTTCTCCTCCCACCTTCAGTCTTTCCCAGCATCAGGGTCTTTTCCAATGAGTCTGTTCTTCACATCAAGTGGCCAAAGGGTTGGAGCTTCAGCTTCAGCATCAGCATCAGTCCTTCCAATGGATATTCAGGGTTGACTTCCTTTAGGATTAACCAGTTTGATCAGTTTTCTGATCCTGTCATAAAACAATGAAGACAAATGTAGCAGCTTCAAACATCACATGTTTCTTTTCTCCCAGGAATGTAGGTCAGAAGTTTATGATGTGTCTTTGATTTTTTTGCTCTGCGTTCTGTAAGACTAAACTCACGGTTATGGATGGCCAGAGATCTGATCTGGAGACTCAGAGGAAGAAACCCCTTCCTGGTGACTGGCAGAATTTGGCTCCTTCTGGCTGTAGGACTGAGTTCCCCATTTCCTTGCTGACTGTGGGCCAGCAGCCGCGCCCTTCTGAGCTTCTCATAGCCCTCTGCGTGTGCCTTGCCATGTAGCCCCCTCTGTTTTCAAACCAACAGCCAGACCCTGAGTCCTTCCCACGCTTCTCATCTCTCTGGCTTCTGCCATGTCTCTCCCACTTTTGAGCTAGAAAAAGGTGGGATTGGGTCAGCCTATGTAATGCAGGAGTATCTCCATATCTGAAGGTCCGTAATGTTAGTTACGTAACCATCGTGTGAGTGAGAGTCACTCAGTCGTGTCTGACTCTTTGCGACCCCACGGGCTATACATTCCATGGAATTCTCCAGGCCAGAATACTGGAGTGGGTAGCCCTTCCCTTCTCCAGGGGAGGATCTTCCTGACCCAGGGATGGAACCCCGGTCTCCTGCATTGCAGGTGGATTCCTTACCAGCTGAGCCACCAAGGAAGCCGTAACTTGACATATTTATCAGTACAAGGGATCAGGGTGTGGACTTCTCGGAGGAGGAGGGGCGGGCGGCATTTGGCTTATGACAAAAAGCCCTAGTCATTTTTTCAGAATGCAGAGCCTGTCCCTGCAAAGTGGCATTAGCTTTGTGGCTTCCTTCAAGGTATAACTGCGATGTAGTGTTTGCAAATGTCCTTTTTGTGCAGCACTGTACTCTGTGGAATATTTAATTATAGAAGCTTATTTACAAGTCTGCCTCCCGCCACCGGTGATGAATTAGAGGAGCTCTGAGACCACACCCCGATCCCCTTGATATTCATTTGTGGAATCTAACGGAACGCCTTATGCATGTTGGTGAATTAAAATGAGGATGTTGTCCCAACAATTTGCTGCAAGTTTTGTTAAATCCTTGCTGTGTCTGAGACGCTTTGAGGTCCAGATCATGAGCAATTATAATATATCATCAGTTAGGGAACCTCCAGGTGGTTCACTGGCTCAGACTCTGAGCTGCCAATGCGGGGCCCCTGGGTTCAATCCCTGGTTAGGTAATAGATCTCATAGGACACACCCAAGAGTTCGCATCGTGCCAATAAAGTTGCTATGTGGAAAAACTGAGCCCCAGCATGGGGAGATAAAATAAATGTTAAAAAAAAAAAATAAAGAGCTGCTTTTTAAAAATTAAAATAATAAAGGCATCAGTTAATACAAACCATGACAGGTAAGGCTTCCCAGCTGGCTCAGTGGTAAACAGTCCGTTTGCCAGTTCAGGAGACCTGGGTTTGTTTGATCCCTGGGTCGGGAAGATGCCCTGGAGGAGGGCATGGCAACCCACTCCAGTGTTCTTGCCTGGAGAATCCCATGGACAGAGGGGCCTGGGGGGCTACAGTCCATGGGGTCGGACGTGACTGAAGCAAGCAAACCACGTGACGACGGGTAAATCTTCCTAAGAGCTACTCACGTTGATACTGACTGTGACTTACGTCGAAGCAGAAATGCCCGCACACTCATTGTATCCATTGTGTACTTGTTGAATGACAACAAACCACAACCCAAAGGGCTTGGAATGAGACACACTCATCATCTCACAGTCACTGTGGGTCAGGAACCCAGGCATCGGGTCCTTTACGAGATCCAAGCGTGATTTCTCATGAAGCTACGATTCACGTGCCAACCAGGGCTGAGATGTCATCTCGAGGTTTGACTGGGAAAGCATTCCGCTGATATGTGTGTTGGAAAACTGAGTTCCTCCCCAACTTTTTGTTTGTTCCTTCCCAAGGACGCAGCTGCAGCCTGGAGGTTTTCTTCTTCCCAGTGTATGAACGGGGAAGGCAAAATAAGAACAAAGACAATAACAGCACTGACAGAAACCTCACACTTATTAACATCACCGCCGACGTTATTCAGTTCAGTGCAGTTCAGTTGCTCAGTCGTGTCCAAGTCTTTGCGACCCCATGGACTGCAGCACGCCAGGCCTCCCTGTCCATCTCCAACTCAGGAATGAATTATTTAAGTGTTGGGAGCCCATCGAGTTCGTAGGGGCAGATGTAAGACGTCTGAAATTCTAATTTTGTTTTTCCTGCAATCTTGAATTTGTCACTGGCAACAAATACTCCCAATTGTTTTCCACGAAGTGACAGATTCACTTTGTTCAATTTCGAGGAAGTATCTGCCACATACCCAGGTCTGAATGGCCATAAATGGTCTCTCAGTCACTGTATCAAGTAAAAATGGGAGCTACTGTTTTTCCTTGTTTCTCAAACAGTGGCCCACTTCCCCCCGCTCCCCGCCCCAGAGACAAACATTGAACTTCATTGGGAAAGGGAAGAGCTTTACATATACATCCCATTTCTTCATGCAGGATAGCCCAAAGACACCTCAGTTCAGTTCAGTTCAGTCACTCAGTCGTGTCCGACTCTTTGCCACCCTATGAATCACAGCACACCAGGCCTCCCTGTCCATCATCATCTCCCAGAGTTCACTCAGACTCACGTCCATCGAGTGGGTGATGCCATCCAGCCATCTCATCCTCTGTCGTCCCCTTCTCCTCTTGCCCCCAATCCCTCCCAGCATCAGAGTCTTTTCCAATGAGTCAACTCTTTGCATGAGGTTGCCAAAGTATTGGAGTTTCAGCTTTAGCATCATTCCTTCCAAAGAACACCCAGGACTAATCTCCTTCAGAATGGACTGGTTGGCTCTAGATATTTAAGAAAATCAGCTATGTTACCACTTCATCTGAAGCATTCTAGGGAATGAATTCCCTGTCAGTCCAGTGGATGAGATTCTGAGCTTCCAATGCAGGGGGCCTCAGGTTCAATCCCTGGTCAGGGAACTAGCTCCCACATGCCTCCACTAAAGGTCTGCTAGCTGCAATGAAGATAGAAGATTCTGCTTGCTGCCTCTAAGACCCAGTGCAATCAAATAAATAAACATCACAAAAATACACAACATTCTGAAATGAAACTGACATTCTTATATCCCAGAGCATGGTGGTGATGAATATTACTACACTTTGCATTCAGTGCCTTGATGCCTGCTAAGTTGCCAACAGTTTTCCCAACTTTTGGCACCTTCGGTACAACTGCAAACAAGGTGGAAATGGTGCATGACAGTTCCCTATTACGATGAAGGTGGATGTGTTCTCAGGGACCTTGTGAAATGTTTCCCAGACTCCAAGGGGTGTGAGGTCCATGCTGCAAACCCCTACATGGGAATGCAGGAGACAGCATCCTTGAGTGATGCTTGGCAAGACCACGAAAGTTAGCATGGACTTGGCTCGGAACCTGCGTTCTCTCCCATCAGCTCTGCAGCTAAAACTCTAAATTCATCATTGCCTTGGTCTCCAGTCACTTCTCTGAACGCCAAAACAAAGCAAAACTTCTCAGCTACGATACTTGTTCCTGGCTATTTCTGTATCAGCCAAACTTAGGTCTTCAGCGCCTTCTGAGTTTTGGGTGGTGGTGTTCTTATTGTTTTTAATTTAATTAGTAATAAATAGTTTATTTATTTGCTTGTAGCTTTTACTCATTTGAAAGTGAAAGTGTTAGTCGCTCGGTTGTGTCCGAATCTTTTTTTTTTACCGCATGGACTGTAACCTGCCAGCCTCCTCTGTCCATGGGAGACTTTGCAAGAGTAAATACTGCAAAGATCTTTGTTAAATAAAGATCAAGAAATATGTACCATCTAAAGAAACTGTAAAGAAAATAAAGATGCTGTTAAGCGTATAAACCCCATGGAGGATACAGCTGTCCTTGTGTTTGTAATAAGAAAAGAGTGGATTGGAAAGGGAAACAAATGGAAACAATCTTTTAATTCCCTTCTCCTGAAACGCACCTTGAAAAGCTCATAGAGATAAATGTCACAGGCAACACTAGCAATTGTAAATAAAAGCAGTACTAGAGAGAGAGAAATAGATGTTAAAATGAAGATTGAATAACAGTGTACCTCTAAAAGCAAGTGTTTTATAATTGCCCTTTCATCAATCCAGTTTGCATTGGGATGCGCTCTTAAAATGTAGTTCTCTTCCTAAATGTTCATGGCCATGCCACATTCCCGTCTTAAAGCTTGTTTTGCATAATGTGGGTTGGAGATTTGTGTGAATTCCTTATTAGGGACCATTTTCTATCCCGGGTGCTATTAACTCCACATCTGTCTAAGACCTAATTTGTCACATGCTCCCTGTGCTCCTTTTCTGTGATGAAGACCTGACTTGACATCCTAGCAGAGACGGAAGAGTTTTGGGGTTCTGGTAACCAAGCTGTGATGGTGATGAAGGGAGACACCCCCTGCCAGCTTTCCAAGCCTCAGTTACTTCTTCTGGGAAATGGGGATAAAACATTTACAGGTGGGTTATTTGGAGGGATTCCGAGGTGGCACAGTGGTAACGAATCCACTTGCCAGTGCAGGAGACACGAGAAACACAGGTTCGATCCCTGGGTCGGGAAGATCCTCTGGAGAAGGAAATGGCAACCCACTCCAGTAGTGTTGCCTGGAAAATTCCATGTACGAAGGAGCCTGGTGGGCTACCGTCCATGGGGTCTCAAAGAGTCGCACACGACTGAGCGACTTCACTTTCTTTCTTTTCTAACCGTGTAGGAAGGTTCCCTTTTCTCCACACCTTCTGTAGCCAGTGTCTTTGTAGACTTTTTGATGATGGCCATTCTAACCGACGTGAGGTTAGGGGTCCCTCATTGTGGTTTCCACTTGCCTTTCTCTGGTAACTAGCGATGTGGAGCATCTGTTCATGTGCCTGTTGGCCATCTGTACGTCTTCTGTGGACAAATGTCTATTGAGATTGCTCATTTTTTTGATCAGGTTGTTTGTCTTTTTTTTTACATAGGGCTGCTGGCTCAGCTGTTCTGGAATCTAATTTTTAAAACGATGTAAATAAACTTATTTACAAAACAGAAACAGACTCAAGATTGCGAAACAACAAACTTACGGTTACCAATGAGGAAATGTGGTGGGGAGGGATTAATGACAAGTTTGGGGTCTACATGCACACAGCACTATGCATAAAATAGGTAACCAGCGAGGACCTACAGTCCTCCACAGGGAATCGTACTCATGTATTCTGCGATAACCTGTATGGAAAAAGAATCTGAAAAGCAATGGGTTTGTGTGTGTGTGTATGTGTGTGTGTGTGTGTGTGTGTGTTTTAGTTGCTCAGTCGTGTCTGACTCTGCGACCCCATGGACTGTAGCCCACCCAGCTCCTCTGTCCATGGGGATTCTCCAGTCAAGAATGCTGGGGTTACCATTCCTTTCTCCAGGGGATCTTCCCCACCCAGGGATCGACCCAGGGTTTCCCACACTGCAGGCATTCTTGACTGTCTGAGCCCCTAGAGAAGACCTATGAGTGTGAAAAAGAATGTACCACTCAGGAGTGTTGTTAGAAAAAAAAATAAATCTATGTATGATGTTTTGTGCATACAAAGTTCTCTGTAAGTGTACCTGTTGTGTGGCCTGAGACATATGCTGTATTCTCACACAAGCATTTTCCTCTGTCACTGCTGAGAAATGACATTTCTTAGAAATGCAGTTGTCCCCATGACTTACCTCTTTCCCGCAAAAAAAACATTCCTAGGGGAATTTCATTGACCAAGCGTGCCCTCAGGGACTTCTCCTCAGTCCCCTGCACAAGTCTAATCTGACCCCATCTGCTCACCCTGTCACGGGCTTCCATCCAGGCCTAGACATATGGAAGGTCTTGACGAACTTTTCTTCTTAATAGCCTCTTCCTGGAAAAAGACCCTATGGGTCTGATCTCCTCTTGTATAACTCTCCACGGCTTGCAGGGTCTGCAGACCTCAGAAGAAGAGTTGTCATTCCTTCATGGGCAACTGTGTAGATCTCAGGTTTCGAGATAGATGTGCCACGTTTGGGTGATTCTTCAGGGACTCTGCCTTGAATATTCATGACTTAACATCTTCTGCAAAAGTCCTGGCCCCTCCTTGCCCGGCCTCTGTACAGCATGCCCCCCCCCTCCAAAAAAAAAGAGATGAAAAAGAGGCTGCTTCAGTTGGTTTCCGTAATTCTTATGCATTATTAATTTACTTAACCAAAAAAAAAAAAAAAAGGGAGGGGGGGAGTGGAAGAACTCATGTGCTCGTCAAGATTGATTGGAATCCTTAATGGAGATTCAATTTAAGGGTTGTCACCACATAACTTCTACCCAATGGCACCAATTGCTGGAAGGACTGATTCATGGTCTACCAGTTGTACTAATAATGATGCATAAATATCATGTCCAATGATCTCAGACAAGCTGCCTGGGAAGTGAATGTCTGCATACCCATTGACACTTGTTTTGCCTAATTGAAATTAATTGGAATAAATACGTGTCAAATAGTTAGACTCGGTAACCTAGTTTTCATGGAATGATGGAGGTGCCACTTATGTACAATCTGCCTGGTGGCTTTTTCCTTCTTTATAAGTGGGTCTTTTAACCATGTCTTTTCATGACAGGGTGTTTTTCCTATGCCAGGGCTCTCAGATTTTTCAGAAGGTAAGGTCCGGGATTTCTTTGCAAATAGGAAAAGACTGTGTCCATTGGTGGTGGTGATGGTACTGGTGCTCAGTCATGTCCGACTCTTTGGGACCCCAGGGATGGGAGCCCTCCAGGCTGCTCTGTGCATGGAATTTTCCAGGCAGGAATACTGGAGTGGGTTGCCATTTCCTCCTCCCGGGGATCTCCCCGACCCAGGGATCAAACGTGGGTCTCCTACATTGCAAACAGATTCTTCACCATCTGAGCCACCTCAGAAGACCTGTGTCCATTAGATCATGTCAAAAAAATAGTGAAGGCAAAGAGGAATCGATCCTTCACACTAACAGGCAGCTGTTATGTGAAGGCATTATTGCATAGATGCTGAATAAATATGTCTGAAGTGAATAAAAGTGGTAATGAGAGTCTTGACCTTGGCATTCTGCATTCCTATGAACACAGCTGCAGACAACTGCCAGGTAAGTTCAGTATATTCTGAGAACTTATTGCTCATGAAAGATTTATGCATAGGCACGGCATGTATTACTGTGTTAGTACAAAATCCAGACTTGGCAGTGACCTTGGAAAGAGTGCATATGATTCCTATATTCCTATGTATTATTCAGTTGCTCAGTCATGTCCAGCTCTTCGCGGCCCCATGAACTATATAGCTCGCCAGGCTCCTCTGTCTGTGGGATTCTCCAGGCAAGAATATTGGAGTGGGTTGCCATTTCCTCCTCCAGGGGATCTTCCTGACCCAGGGATTGAACCCAGGTCTCCTACAGTGGCAAGCAGATTCTTTACCACTGAGCCACCTGGGAAGCCCATATTCCTATATGCATTTTCTAAATACTACTATCAGGCAGGATATCCTCCATGGTCATCCAGATATTGTCCTTGCAGAATCTGGGATATATTATGTGTCACACTGTCAGAGTCCTCCTCTGTGCTCTTGTGCTGTCATATAAACCAAACCAGTCTGTTTTGCCTGAGGTTCAAATTGTTAATGAGCAAGGAGATTGAGGGCAAAGATAGGCACTGGGAGATTCATCGTGCAGCTAACATTCTTGGTACATTAAGGACCCATGCTAAGGGACTTCCCCAGTGGTCCAGGGGGTTAAGACTCCGTGCGTCCGCTGCAAGGGACACGGGTTAAATCCCTAGTCAGTGAACTAAGATCGCACAAGCCTTAGGGGAGGGCCAGAAAAAGCACTCATGTTGACTGATTCCAGAAATGTCATCAGCATGTGGATAATCATATGTGAATACCATTCATTGTTATTATTGTTCTCTTATTAAGTCTGTCCCTGATGGCTCAGTTGGTAGAGAATCCGCCTGCAGGGCAGGAGACCCTGGTTCGATCCTTGGGTTGCGAAGATCATCTGGAGAAGGGAAAGGCTACCCACTCCAGTATTCTTGGGCTTCCCTGGTGGCGCGGCTGAGAAAGAATCCGCCTGCAATGAGGAAGACCTGGGTTCAATCCCTGAGTTGGGAAGATCCCCTGGAGAAGGGAAAGGCTACCCACTCCAGTATTCTGGCCTGGAGAATCCCATGGACTGTATAGTCTATGGGTCACAAAGAGTCTGACATGACTGAGTGACTTTCACTTCACTATTGAGTCTATCATACGTATATCCATGAGCTTATTAACATGTTTCTTGTATCCTGTGGATGGACGCATGGTTGATACATAGAAAGACTGTAACTTTTGCAGGCACTCCTGGTGACTGTTGACATGCTCGCATTCAGTGTCACCAACTGCCAGCTCTGAAAATACAGCCTGATGTCCTCAGAAAGCTGGAATCTAACTGGATACTTCAAATTTCTTTGTGCTCAGCTGTCAGCAACATATCCATCTTTTTCTCACTTACAAAATCATCAAACATATATGACTGTGCCTTCAGTCTGTAAGTCATGTCTGACTCTTTGCGACCCCATGGACTGCAGCACACCAGGCCTCCCTGTCCATCACCAACTCCTGGAGTTTACTCAAACTCATGTCCATCGAGTCAGTGATGCCATCCCACCATCTCATCCTCTGTCGTCCCCTTCTCCTCCTGCCCTCAATCTTTCCCAGCATCAGGGTCTTTTCCAGTGAGTCAGCTCTTTGAATCAGATGGCCAAAGGATTGGAGTTTCAGCTTCAGCATCAGTCCTTCTAGTGAATATTCAGGGTTGATTTCCTTTAGGATGGATTGCTTTGATCTCCTTGTAGTCAACGTAGGGATTAGACTTAAGGAAATCAGGGCTAAGCATTTGTGTAAGGTTGGCAGATGAATTGGCATCAAGGCTGTCTTGTGAGAAGTTCACAGAAACAGTCAAACAGAGGAGAGAGTCGTGGCCACCTTGTCAGTCATCTGGGTAGGTGCTATGGTTCTCTGAGTCTCTTTGGTTCGGGATTCAACCTGTTGGGTGAGTCACAAAACAACCCCTGAAAGTTGAAGGAGAGCGTCTTGCAAGAACCGCAGACTTTCGGGCCAACCGCAGAACTGTGTCAACACACTTCACACTAGGGACTTCCCTGGTGGTCCGGCAATTAAGACTCCCCGCTTCCAATGCAAGAGGTGCAGGTTCAAGCCCTGGTCAGGGGACTAAGTCCTACATGCCACGAAATCTGGCCCCCAAAAAATTCACACTACATTTAGGGTGTCTGGGTGAGTGAGGGGGAGTCCCCTTCATTATTTTCTGTGTGGCCTTGTCTTATTGTCCAGAGTCCCACATCCAGTGATGCTGGGAGGAAAAAGAAAAGGCTTCTGGGATGCACCCACCCCATGGAGCTGCTCATGGAGCCCCCACCTTGGCCAACACTCTTGTTGCCTCGTTGCCACCTGTTTCACTTCTCTTGCTTGTTTGGGGTGTTCTGTTCTGCCGTCCTCCAGCATGGAATAACTCCCCCTGACCCCCGCCAAGGGCAAAGGAATAGCTGATCATAGCAACAAGCCACATTGAGCTTCCTTCCAAGAAGGAATCGCTGACTCACCAGAGCAAAGTGTGATATATATGGGCACTCAGAGCCCTTGGAGGTCTGGGGGATTTCTCTGGACCAATTTCTCGGGTGGTGTTCACTTTGTGAGCCCTAGCCAGCCCGCCGTCGCCCTCCACTGTGACTGCCTCTGCCTTGGACGTCTGTCCCAGCTTCAGCAGTCTCTTCTCTGCTCCTCAAGGCCTTAGAGATTCTTCCCTGGTGTTCCAGTGGTTAAGACTCCACCATCCCATGTCGGGGATGAGGGTTTGATCCCTGGTCGGGGAACTAAGGTCCCACAAGCTGCAGGGTCATAAAAACCCAAACTGTATGATAGAAGCAGCCTCATAACAAATTCAACAACAATTTAAAAAATGGTCCACATTAAAAAAAAAAAATCTTTAAACAAAGGTCTTAGAGGAGTCAACACACCCACATCTCGACTCTCTGACTTCCACACCACACGCACCGACCTCTCTCTCCTTTCTTCTGTAGTTCCTGCTCCTGACACCTACAGCTCTATTTCATCCTTTGTGAAAAATGTTTTGAACTTAGAAAGGCTTCTCCTTCGCTCTCAGCGCCTAGCGTGCAAAACAAGAGTGTCTCTGAAGACTGAAACACGTCCACTTTGCAACCCAAATCAAGTGCTGAGATCTTTGCCCTGGGGGTGTATGCCTTCTTCCAAAGTCATCGAATCCACTGTTCTTACTGGACAGTTCACCCTCATGAACTAAAGGGGGAAAAAAAAAATAGCTTGCTTTAATATTTCCAGTAGACTGTTAGGCTTGTATTTGAAGAGATGTGTATTTCCTATCCAATCTCTGAACCCTACTCTGTAGCGAGTATTAAAATAAGCCTGTTTTACATATTTATAGTTAGCATAAGTGTCAGTTTTCAACTCTAATCTTCCCGAGGAGAAAATGATTTGAAAAGGAAGTTGTCGGTCTTTTCTTTGGAGACAATGGGTAGAGTGTCTATTTTTTCCAGCATAAACTTATGTAATTGGTGATATGTCAAAGTCATATCCCAGGAAGTTATGGAAGTAAACATCCAGGGCAAAAGTTTGTTCATGAGATAATATGGGGAGGGAATTTTAAGACAGAGAAAAATCTGGCTTAAAATTCAACATTCAAACAACTAAGGTCATGGCATCCAGTCCCATCACTTCATGGCAAATAAAAGGGGAAACAGTGGAAACAATGACAGACTTGATTTTCATGGGCTCCAAAGTCACTGCAGACAGTGACTACAGCCATGAAATTAAAAGACGGTTACTCCTTGGAAAGAAAGCTATGACAAACCTGGATAGTGTATTAAAAAGCAGAGACATGACTTTGGTGACAAAGGTCCGTCTAATCAAAGCTGTGTTTTTCCCAGTAGTCATGTATGGATGTCAGAGTTGGATCAAAAATAGGGCTGAACACTGAAGAATTGATGCTTTTGAATTGTGCTTCTGGAGAAGACTCCTGAGGGTCCCTTGGACAGCAAGGAGATGCAACCAGTAAATCCTAAAGAAAATAAACCCTGATTACTCATTGGAAGGACCGATGCTGGAGCTGCAATACTCTGGCCACTTGATGCAAAGAGCTCACTCATTAGAAAAGACCCTGATGCTGGGAAAGATTGAAGGCAGGAGGAGAAGGGGATGACAGAGGATGAGTTGGTTGGATGGCATCACCGACTCGATGGACATGAGCTTGATCAAACTCCAGGAGCTGGTAAAGGACAGGGAAGCCTAATGTGCTGTAGTCCATGGGGTCAGATTCACCTTGGGATCCGAAATCACTACAACATCAGACTCGACTGAGCGACTGAACACCAGCAGCAACAGGGGTCAATTAGGAGATTTTTGCCCTCCAAAAAAATTATGATATTTAGTATCCTGGTAGAGTGTCCTTGTAGCTTGCGGTGCGCTCAAGTCCTCACCTCAGCTTCAGAGCTTCCTCGATGCGCTTGCACCTCTGTGTTCTTTGATGGTAGTGGTTTAGTTGCTAAGCCCAACTCTTGCGACCCCATGGACTGTAGCCCGCCAGGCTCCTCGGTCCATGGGTTTCTCCAGGCAAGATGTCTTAAGTGGGTTACCATTTCCTTCTCCAGGGGATCTTCCTCACCCAGGGATCGAACCCGGGTCTCCTGCATTGCAGGCGGGATTCTTTACCGCTTGAGCTGTGGGGGAAGCTTTGCTCTTTAGGTTAGCTTATTCATCCATCCAGGTATGTCAGCCTTGGAGAGGTAAAAGGCACCCCGATTCCTCACGACCTCACGCTGTCCCTCACAGGGTGCTAGCCATCCCTTCTGCTCGGAGGCTGGTATTGCCAAGAGTTTCATTTTTCCTCCTCATCCCTCCATTTCTGCTTGGCTAGAACAGGCCCGTGTTGCCTCTCCGCCTTCCTGAGAAAATAGGAACTAGGAAGCAGGGTACGTGGAGTTTTCTGGGGGGAAGGTAGACAGTGTCACACCACGTGGTCTTCCGTCTCTCACCACCACCCCCACTGCCCAGCAGCACCACGTGATCTAAGACACGTGGCCCCCAAAGTTGGCATGACCGAGACCCGAGCTCCGTTCACAGTCTTTGGTTCAAATTCTTGGTTGTTCCTACGCTGCCTGTGTGACCCTGGGCACGTGGCTTCATCTCTTCAAATCTTTCTCGCAAGATCTGAAGAATCTTCTGATGACCTTGACCTCCCCGGCAAGGTCACAGTAATTGACACCTGCCAACATCAGAACTTCCACCTGCAGGACACAGGGTCTGAGGCAGGTGACACCCTCAGTCAGTCATGATTATCCTTTTCTTCTGGAGACGTACAATAATCTCTTCTCAGCTGTCTACTCCGTGTCGTGTTTCTCCCAGTATCCACTCCACGTGTACCTTCTCAGTATCTTTTTAAAAAAATTTTAATTGGAGGCTAATTACTTTACGACTCTTTGCGACCCCATGGACTGTAGTCTACCAGGCTTCTCCGTCCATGGGATTCTCCAGGCAAGAATACTACAGTGGGCTACCATTTCCTTCTCCAGGGGATCTTCCTGACCCAGGGATCAAACCCGGGTCTCCCACATTGGAGGCAGACGCTTTAACCTCTGAGCCACCAGGGAAGCCCAATTACTTTACAATATTGTGGTGGTTTTTGCCATACACATGAATCAGCCATGGGTGTGCATCTTTTTGTAGAATGGATCCTTCGATCCAGAGGGCAACATGCAAAATCTTTTCATTCTGGAACATTTAGCCTTTCAATGTGAGTATCCTTAATAGTGGGCTTTGCGACCCCCATGGACTGTAGCCCACCAGACTCCTCTGTCCGTGGGATTCTCCAGGCAAGAATACTGGAGTGAGTTGCCATGCCCTCCTCCAGGGGATCTTCATGACCCAGGGATCGAACCCAGGTCTCTAGATTGCAGGCAGATTCTTTACCATCCGAGACACCACTTGATAGACTTCCTAAAGCCATCTGCTACAGCAGCCGGTGTGGTATATAGGTCAGATGTGGACTGTGAGGGCATTTGCTCACATTCTCCATTTTTATTCCAAGGTTTATACCGAAGCACAGATGCTCTAGCTGAGAATGTTGCATGGTTCTTCCTCTTGGACACTTACCAGTCCACACGTGCCTGGGACATTTTTGGTTGCTTCATGTACCCCTAATCTTTGAAGTCCTCACGAGCAGAGCCAGGATGTAGCTCTAGCAGAAAACTGGACTGCAGTCTTCAGAATCCATGCAGAACCCCGTGGATGCTCTGAATTGGGCTGTATGCCTCCAGGTGGTACTTCATTCTTCAGGCTGTATCCCCTCACAGTGAAAACACAGAGGAGTCTGAACCAACTCAGAGGCCAGTGACTGGCACTCTGAAAGCATTTTTGTAAAGCTTTTTTCCACTGGGGAGTATAGTTGATTTATAATGTTGTTAGTTTCAGGGGTACAGCAATGTGCATCAGTGACACGTAGACATCTATCCACTCTTTTCTGGATGTTTTCCCATTTACGCCGTTACACGGTATGGAGTCGAGTTCCCTGTGCTGTGCAGTAGGTCCCCATTAGTTACCTGGTTTATATGTAGTAGTGTGTGTGTGTCAATCCCAAGCTCCCAATTTATCCCTCCCCTCTTTACCCCCCCAGTACACACAAGTTTGTTTTCTATGTCTATCGGTCTATTTCTGTTTTGTAAATAAGTTCATTTGTAGGATTTTTTTTAGATTCAACATGTAAGCTGTGTCTTATGACATTTGTCTTACGTCACTCAGTATGACAATCTGAGATAGGGCTTCCCTGGCGGCTCAGCTGGTAAAGAATCCGCCCGCAGTGCGGGAGCCCTGAGTTCGATCCCTGGGTTGGGAAGATCCCCTGGAGAAGGGAACAGCTACCCACTCCAGTATTCTGGCCTGGAGAATTCCATGGACTGTATAGTCCATGGGGTCACAAAGAGTCAGACGTGACTGAGCACATTCAGCCACAAATGTGTGTATGTCAATCCCCATCTTCCAATTTTTCCCTCTCCCCTCTTATTCCCCAGTACCCATAAGTTTGTTTTCTACGCCTGTAACACAGTTTCTGTTAGGTCAATAGGTTCATTTCTGCCATTTTTTAATGTTCCACATTTAAGCAATATCATATGGTATTTGTCCTTCTCTCTCTTCCTTCACTCAATATGACAAGCTCTAGGTCCATCCACGTTGCTGGAAATGGCAGACAAGACCAAGAAAGAGAGGAATTACTTGTTTCTTGAACGGGGGCTCTGTCTTTCATTAATAAGAAATAAGAAGGTAATATTCATTGGAAGGTCTGATGCTGAAGCTGAAGCTCCAGTACTGTGACCTCCTGATGCAAAGAGCCAACTCATTGGAAAAGACCCTGATGCTGGGAAAGACTGAAGGCGGGAGGAGAAGGGGGCGATAGAGGATGAGATGGTTGGATGGCATCATCGACTCGATGGACATGAATTTGAGCAAGCTCCGGGAGATGGTGATGGATAGGGAGGCCTGGTGTGCTGCAGTCCATGGGGTCGCAAAGAGTCAGACCGGACTGAGCAACTGAACTGAACTGATGGAGGTAATACAAAGAGAAAGAATAAAAAAGTGAAATAAAAGAAATAGTAGTTGGAAGAGTAGATCAAGGAATTCATTTTTTGTATATTTTCTGTATTTCTCCTGTGATTTATTTGCATTTAATCATTCTGTTATCTTGGGCATGCACAGAGTCAATGAAATCCATTTTAGGTACTTATTAAAGGTGTATGTTCTAATCAATGCAAAATTCTTTTTCTCGGTTTAAAATTGAGAGGCAGTCTTTCTCCAGGCCCTCTTGGAAGACTCTGGAACAAACCAACACCCTTTACAAATGCAATAACCATGCTTCAAGCCAGCTGGGGGTTTGCATGCTGTTTGTTGATGTTCTTCAGTCACTCAGTCTGATTCTTTGCAACCCCATAGACCAAAGCGTGCCACGTTCCTCTGTCCTCCACTGTCCCCCAGAGTTTGCTCAAGTTGATGTGCACTGAGTCGGTGATGCTACCTAACCAGGTGTGCTGACACCTTCTCAAAGCTTTTGGACAGGTAATGCACAGATCAGTACAGGTCTCAATGGAACGTCCACTGAGTAAAATCTTGACAGGTGAAGTACATCCAGTTGCCAATTTTAAAAAAGTTTCTTATCATGGGGAAGATTATAGATGTAGACATAGAGACACACACACACTTTGTCTACAATTTTTGTTAAGGAGGTGTATAGGCATTGCTTTGCCATTTTTCCAAAGTATTACGAAAAGAAATGGATTCTCTCCACATGGCATGCCACCATGTAGCTTATAACTTGCTGGTAAGGCAAACAGGCAAATTTCTTGCACATTGCTCCTCTGACACAACTCTTATGAAAATAATAAATGATTTCTAATGTCTTTTGAAACTTCCCAGGTGCCTCAGTGCTAAATAATCTGCCTGCAATACAGGAGACGCACGTTCCATCTCTGAGTTGGAAAGATACCCCTGGAGAAAGGAATGGCACCTACTCCAGAATTCTTGCCTGGAGAATCCCATGAACAGAGGAACCTGTTGGGCTATGGTCCACAGGGTCGCAAAGAGTCGGCTAGAACTGACCACGCTCATGCGCACCATGTCCCTTGAATATTCATCGTGAAGGATGTAATAAGCAATTTAATAGACTATATAACCTATTCCAAAGCGTAGAAAATAGTGTCATCCATATGTTTTGGGTTATGATATCCATAGAGGTTATTTTTTTTCACGTAAGTGCTTCTAGAGAGAAGGTTCCAAGTTAAGCCAGGAACATTTATGCTGACAGCCTCTCATTAGCATTTTGTTGTTATTCACTTGCCAACTCGTGTCTGAATCTTTGTGACCACACAGACTTCAGGCCTCCCTGTCCCTCACCATCTCCCGGAGTTTGCCTAAGAACATGTCCATTGACTCGGTGATGCCAACCAACCATCTCACGCTCTGTCGCCCTCTTCTCCTTCTGCCTCCAGTCTTACCCAGTATCAGGGTTTTCTTCCATTGAGTCAGCTGTTGGCATCAGGTGGCCAAGGTATTGGAGTGGTTAATGCATTCATTCCCTTGTAGATGCATCAACTTGTTTGAGCACCTAGAACTGTTCATTTTATGTAGTGTGTGCTCCATAGGTATTTGTTGAATGAATGAACCTGTGAATGAGTGAGTTAGTCACTGGGCTCGGGGGTGGGGGGAAAAAGTTGACCCAAATAGGAATGATGGGAAAATGTCCTCGAGTCTGATATTGGAAATCTACCTTGCACCTCAATGGCAGCAATGGAAGATAGAAATGGCATCTGAAAGGGAGTTGTCTGAGAAAAAATTCAGCTTGCGAGTGGGTGGCCAGAAAGGACTCCTGGATGACAGCATGTTTTCATATGAGCAGTGTGGCGGTCTGGAAGCCAAGATTCAGAAAAGGGAAAGAGAGTGCATTTTCATGAGGTTAAAAAAAAAATGGCTGGAAATTTCACCAAGGGAAGACCTAGAGGCATAATATCAAGCTGTGGTGAGAATTCACTCAATGAATCAAGTTAGGAAGTATCCTGTCAATATCCTCTGGGGGAAACAGGAAATCTTCGAGTAGTCCCATTAGAGCAAGATGATAAGCAGAAAAAACGACCCCTCCCCTGGCCTCAAAGATGTCCATGTTTGAATCCTCAAAACCTGTGAAGAAGTTACCTTGCATGGACCCCTTGATCCCCAATCCCGAGCCTCTGGAAGAAGTTACTTGTGAACGGGACTTTGAAGGTGTGAGAAAGTTAAGGAACTTGCATTGTGTAGAGGCTATCCCGGCTTAATTCCGCAAGGGTCCTTGTAAGAGGGAGGCAGGAGGTTCAGAGTCAGAGAAGGAGCTGTGAGGATGGAAGCAGAGATCAGCAAAAAGCATGACCCGGGGACTTCCCTGGTGGTCCAGTGGCTAAGACTCCATGCTCCCAATACAAGGTTCTATCCCTGGTCAGGGAGCTAGATCTCACATGCTGCCACTACGAGTTTGAATCTTTAGCCAAAACTAAAGATCCCTCAAGACACAACTAAAGGTCCCGCTTGCTTTGTTGCAAGATCGAAGGTCCTGTCTGCTGTCGTTAAGACCTGGCACAGCCAAATAAATAAATATTAAATAAAAAAGACTAATAACGGGACCTGGAGTCAAAGAACGTGGGTAGCATCGAGAAGCAGCGAAAAGCTAGGAAATGGACACCTTGGCCTCCAATCCCGAGCCTCTGGAAGGAAATGCCAGTCTGCCAGCACCTTAATTTTATGCCTTTAACACTCCTTTCACACTTACGACCTCCAGAGGAGTAAGATGTTACATTGTGTGTTGATTTCAGCCCCTGAATGTGTGCAGCGGTTTCTTCCAGCAGCCAGGGAATCTAATGCGAATGAGCTAAGCTCCCACACAGGCATGCCTTTTCTCTTCCTGTGTCGCTTTGTTCCTGCCCAGGGTCCCCGCTCAGCATGACAAAGCAGCCTTGGGAGCTCCAGGGCGTTGAACTCGGTGTCCTGATTCCTACGGATGTCCACGCAGAGCCGTGTTGAAGCCTGAGCTGTTTTCAGAAACGACACCGCAGCCCGACCCTCTGAACCGCATCCTGTCTTGATCATTGGCCTACTGTTGCTATGGCGCCCAGATAATATGGTCCACACGTGTGTTTTTATTCCCGAGGGCAAAACCATCAGCTCACATATTCCAAGAAGGATGTGCCACTTGTCATCTTTATTCTGAGAATACAGATGTGCACTCTTTTCTTTTTTTCCCTTCCCCGAAATGTGTGTCAGAAAATCATTTCAGGAAGCCTTCAAAATATTTGGAAAGAAATGCAGTCGAAAACCGCGCAACTCTTTACACTGATCCCGTTAACCTTTGGCTTGCTAACCTTTACTTTCCTATTCTCCCAGAGAAACTCATCAATTGTTTTGCCAAAAATATAAAAGACATTAGCAAAGTGAACAGCCTCTATTTTCTTATCTTTCTCCTGTGTCCCGGATGAAAAATGATTTCCTTTAGATCATCATCAATAACGATGACATTTTCTGAGTTGGACAAAAAGCCACCATCAAACACATAACCTTCAAGGATTCACCAGAAGGCAGAGATTTTTCTGCTGCACTTTTGTTATTCCTGTTTTTTAATGACATAGACACGGTTAGGTTCTTTGGTTGACTGTGGAAAACATCACAGATTCTTTAGATTTCGGTGAAAGTAGAGAGATCCCACTGAGTCCCCAGTTTAATGTGAAGCACTCGGGATTTTTGTTTCCCCTTAACGTCCACCCTGTGTGAAGCCGGACAGACACAAAGATGTATTGTAGGTGGTTCTTGTTTTGAAACTGGGGCTTGTCATAAAAAAGAAATTAGAGACACACAATCGCTGTGACGCCACCTTCTTGATCCTGGGGCGTAAACCAACTACCCCCACAACCCCAAGCCCAGACAGTCTTATCTTTAACTCGCCTGAAAGCTCAACAGTGATGGGTGAGCTTTGATCTAACAGAATTCCTGTTTTTGTTTTTTTTTTTTTCAGGACCACAGAGAAATTTTGTGCAGGTGCTTGTGTGACTTATGACTTAAGGGGATCATGCCTGTGATTCCACTTTTTGTCATTGTCCACAGAGACAGCTGAGGTCCCAGATGAGGACCTAGGTGGCAGGCATCACGGGGTCTCCCCATGGTGAAACTTGTCCACCTGGTTTACCTTGGCGTGAACGTTCTAAGATGTCGATTACAAGACTTAAAGACGCTGAACTGCTGTAAGAACTTTCCAAGATACTGGTCCTAAAAATGTCCAGTAATTTTTTTTTAATTGATTGATGTATTTGGCTGTTGTGCATCTTAGTTGCAGCATGAAGGTGTTGAGTTGCAGCACGTGGGACCTATTTCCCTGATCAGGGATGGAACCCAGGTCCTCTGCAGTGGGAACACAAAGTCTTAGCCTCCGGACTGCCAGGGAAGCCCTCTATATTGTTTGATTATATGATGCTTTAGCTTGTTTCAGGGTGCTATGAGAGAATGTACTGTAGACTGGGGACCTATAAAAAAGCATCTCTTTCTCATCTGTTTGGAAGCAGAAAGTCCAAGACCAAGACCCAGCTGATATGGGTCCTGGTGATACTTCTCCTCCTGGTTCATAGATGGTCGGCTTCGCAGGGCGTCCTCACATGGTGGAAATTGCCAGGGAGCTCTCTGGGGGTCTCTCTTATAAGGACACTAATTCTGTTCATGGGGCTCCACCCTCATGACCTCGTGACCTCCCAAGCGTACCACCTCCAGATGCCCTCACGTTGCAGGTGAGGGCTTCAACCTGTGGATCTCGCTCTGAGGGACACAGACCTTCAGCACACAGCAAATAATGATGAGAGGAAGATGAAGTAGGACAGGAGAGGGGAATACGACGTGCACGTCAGAAGCCAACCTTAGGAAGGTCTGTTCCCTAAACGTGTGTCCAGTGCCTTCCTACGTGCTTGACAGGAGTCATACACATTCCAGTGCTGAAGTCAGGGTGCTGGTGAGAGTTTGTGTTGGATAACATCTTAGCATGGCTGCCAAGAACTTTTCGAAAAGTTGTGGTTCAGTCGCTCGGTCGTGTCCGACTCTTTGCGACCCTGTGGACTGCAGCACGCCAGGCTCCTCTGTCCATAGGATTCTCCAGGCCAGAATACTGGAGTGGGTTGCCATTTCCTTCTCCTGGGGATCTTTCCACCCCAGGGACCGAACCCACATCTCCTGCATTGCACGTGGATTCTTTACCTATTGAGTCATTCAGTTCAGTTCAGTTCAGTCACTCAGTCGTGTCCGACTCTTTGCGACCCCATGAATCACAGCACACCAGGCCTCCCTGTCCATCACCAACTCCCAGAGTTCACTCAAATTCATGTCCATTGAGTAGGTGATGCCATCCAGCCATCTCATCCTCTGTCATCCCTTCCTCCTCCTGCCCCCAATCCCTCCCAGCATCACAGTCTTTTCCAATGAGTCAACTCTTCGCATGAGGTGGCCAAAGTATTAGAGCTTCACCTTCAGCATCAGTCCTTCCAATGAATATTCAGGACTGATGTCCTTTAGGATGGACTGGTTGGATCTCCTTGCAGTCCAAGGGCCCCTTGAGAGTCTTCTCCAACACCACAGTTCAAAAGCATCCATTCTTCGGCGTTCAGCCTTCCTTATGGTCCTGCTCTCACATCCGTACGTGATAAAAGCATATGCGTAAAGTCTACATGATTACATCTTCATTTCTGGGAAAACCCAAGGGAAAATTAAGTCTGGGGTGGCGGTGTGACATATTCTACAGTACCAGTGTGAAAATTGAACTCATCTGTCACTATGACACAAACAAAGAGAGACTAAAGCCATTTAGGGCGAAGAGCAAAGAGGGCAGCGTTTGGTGTATTTCTGCTAATCATGACATTTAAAAAAATATTTGTAGTTATTTATTGCTTTGGGTCTTGGTTTCATCACATGAGGCCTTTTGTTTTGGCTCCTGGACTCTCTAGTTGTGACCCGTGGACTCAGTAGCTGTGGCAGGCAGGCTTAGTAGGATCCTCCCTGATCAGGGACTCAAACCCGAATCCCCAGCTTTGCAGCATGTATTCTTTTAAATTTAATTATTTACTGATTCGTTTTCGGCTGTGCTGGGTCTTCATTACTTCTCTCAGAATTTCTCCAGTTGTGTTGAGCTCTAGACGAGCACAGGCTCAGTAGTTGTGACACAGCTTCATTCCCTTGAGGCAGGTGGCATCTTCCCTGACCAGGGGTTGGACCAGCCCCTTTGCCCCTGCATTGGCAGGCAGATTCTTATCCCCTGGACCACCAAGCAAGTCCCCATGATGACGTTTTTTTTTTGGATGAGAGAGGAAAAACACTGGAATATGGTGTTTCGTGTTGTCTTCAACCATTTTTGAACATATGATTTGATTCTTCTTGATTTTCGTCCTCAATATTCAGCCTGTCTGTAAAAGATGTAGTTTGGGAGTTTAAGCAGGGAGTGAGTCCACGGAGAACAAGAAACTTCAGGGTCTGTGTGCTAACGTCCCAGACGGCTCTGGGTTGGCCGCAGAGAACAGGGCTACATGAAGATGGAGATGAAATGTATGTACTCCAGTACTCTTGGGCTTCCCTGGTGGCTCAGCTGGTAAAGAATCTGCCTGCAATGTGGGAAACTTGGGTTCAGTCCCAGGGTTGGGAAGATCCCCTGGAGAACAGAACAGCTACCCACTCCAGTGTTCTTGCACTTCCCTGGTGGCTCAGCTGGTAAAGAATCCCCCTGCAATGCAGGAGACTCTGGTTCGATTCCTGGGTTGGGAAGATCCCCTGGAGAAGGGATAGGCTATCCACCCTAGTATTCTTGGGCTTCCCTGGTGGCTCAGCTGGTAAAGAAACTGCCTGCAATGTGGGAGACATGGGTTAAGTCCCTGGGTTGAGAAGATCTCCTGGAGAATGGAATGGCGACCCCACTCCGGTATTCTGGCCTGGAGAATTCCATGGACTCTGTAGTCCATGGGGTCGCAAAGAGTCAGACACGACTGAGCGACTTTCACTTTAATTTCACTTCTTCACACGCGGCCTGTGTGTGGTCCTCCTGATGGACCGGCACTGAGATGGTCTGAGATGTGGGATCCTTTGCCACAATGCAAAGAAACTGTACGGGACTAAAAATAACTGCATTCACATGTATGCGTGCGTGTTCAGTCGCGTCAGTCGTGTCTGACTCTGCGACCCCATGGACTGTAGCCTGTCAGGCTCCACTGTCCATGCGATTCTCCAGGCAAGAATGCTTGGCATGGGTTGCCAGGCCCTCCTCCAGGGGATCTTCCTGACCCATGGATTGAACTCATGTCTTTTACGCCTCCTGCATTGACAAGCAGGTTCTTTACCTTGAGTTCCTCCTGGGAAGCCTGCACGCATGCGCACGTAGAGTGAATTCTGGACAAACGATCTGAAAAAAAGACCAAAAAACTCAACTGCCACTTCTAAGGAGTCTGGAGCAAAAGCAGGGTACTGTGTGTGCCCCCCGCACACAATACCACCTACAGGATGGGCACAGCACCTAAGCCACGCCTCCAGCCTGACCCCAGGACATGCCCCTACCTGTGTTCGTAAGAGGAACCAGCTCACCTCCATTAGGGACCTCCATTAGCAACCAAGGGACCCCGTTTTTTGTTCTCCCTCCCCTCCATGTTGCTGCTGCAGGGGCCCAAATAAAGCCTTGTCTGCATTTTTGCATCTTTCCTCTCATCAATTTCTATTGATTACAGAGGCTAAGTGTGTGCATGTGTACTCTGTCGTCAATCAGACTCTTTGCAACCCCATGGAGCATAGCATACCAGGCTCCTCTGTCCATGGGATTCCCTAGGCAAGAGTACTTGGCGTGGGTTGCCATGCCCTCCTCCAGGGAATCTTCCTGACCCAGGGATCGAACCCGCATCTCCTGCATTGGAAGGCAGATTCTTTACCACTGAGCCACCCAGGAAGCCCTCTGGTTACGAGAAAAAGTTCTAAGATTGTCTTTTCTATTAGCTCATGATGCTAGATTTGAGGCTGAATGTTAAAATGACTGGAGAGAGACTTTTATATATTTCTGTTCATCATGTAGAATTACCACTGCTTCTGGCCCTTCTGATTAATATAAACATTCTCAGGAATTCTCTGGTGGTCCAGCGGTGAAGGGTCCACCTTTTAATTCAGGAGACACAGCTTGGATCCCTGATTCAGGGAACCAAGATCCTGCATGCCATGGGGGCGACTCGGCCCTCATACCCCACAGCGCACACACTACAGCCAGAGAAACCGTGGGATGCAGCTGAGACCCGCTGAAGCCAAATAATTCATAAACATGTTTTTTCTTATTTCCTAAGAGTCCACGATGCTACCTTTCGGGTTGGGTGCTAGAACGATTGGCCAGCTATGGTAGGGGAGGGGAGAGGGTCGTAGACTTCTCTCCAGACACACACTGAGAAGGAGGAGGAATTCTCCAAAAAAAACTCTTCTGCCTGGGAAGAAGTTGGGGGACAGGGTGGTGGTATCTTCCATTAATATTGCATTAGTGGCTAACTGGCTGTTTTGTCTTTCAGTCATGTCTGACTCTTTGCAATCTGCCCGCCAGGCTCCTCTGTCCATGGGCTTCTCCAGGCGACAGTACTGGAGTGGGGAGACATGCCCTCCTCCAGGGAATCTTTCTGACTCGGGGATCGAACCCGCATCTCTGATGTCTCGTGCATTGGCAGACGGGTTCGTTACTGCTGAAACCACCTGGGAAGTGATGTTGCCTTAAGTGTGTCCTGATTACGGAAGCATGCTGCCTAGATACTGTTTTTTTTTTTTTTTTCTCTTTTGGCCATGCTATGCAGCATGTGGGATCCTACATTTTTGACGTAAGGAGCTCTGTTTCTCAGACGCTGCTTTTAGAAAAAACCAAAACACACCCCTTTAATATATTGCAGTTGTTCCAAAGACATCAGTATTCACCCCTGCCAGCACTTAAATCGTCTTCATTTTTACTATTCTCCTCTCTTACTTCTTTTCAACTCTTTATGATTTTTTTTTCCTGTGCATGTTTTCCTGCTACAAATGTGTGTGTGGCTCTTTGCTACTTCTCAGTGTTTTTCTGTTTATCCAGCAACTCTGGGATCCTTCCAAGGAGAGCTGTATAAAATAAAGAACAATAGTGACTATGTTTACAGTACTTCTCTGCAATTTCAGGAGCATCGTGTAAGAAGACACAGAGAAGCCAGGGACAAAAGGGTTTGTTTGCGTGTTCGAGTTCTGTCTATAAAACGAGACAAGCCAGCTTCCCTGCCCCCCGCCCCCGCCCACGTGTGAAGGATTCATAGGTTATTTTTTTCTGTGTAAGTATGCATTTAGTGCCTGAATGTATTTCACCCTTGGATACGTTCAATTTATCTTCATTTTACAGCTTATTCTGTTAATTAGAAAAGGTTATAAGATTAATAACTAGTCATGGCTAATGCGTTCGGTGGACTGCACCATCAGCTTGATGAGAGGTTAACTACCCCCCAAAAAAGGGACATAAATGATTGGTTCATATGCATCGTATCAAGCATTTGATGAAGTGCACGGCAGACAGAGTGCTTGAGTCTGCAATGGTCTTTTAATGATTTTGAAAATCATCTGAACATCAAAAATGCAATTATATTCCATGTGCATAATAAACAGAGTCTCTTTGGAAGAGCACGCTGTTATTGACTGAGAAAGTGCAAGTCATTAGAATGGATTCTAGATATGGCTTCTAATAATAATGCCAATGACATTAATAGCTGTAACCAGAGAACTTCATACTTGTGTAGAGTTTTACCATTACCGAGAGATTTCTTCCATGGATTCACATCAGTTCAGTTCAGTCACTCAGTCATGTCCAACTCTTTGCTACCACATGGACTGCAGCACACCAGGTCTCCCTGTCCATCACCAACTCCCGGAGCTTGCTCAAACTCCTGTCCATCTCGTCGGTGATGCCATCCAACCATCTCATCCTCTGTCGTCCCCTTCTCCTCCTGCCTTCAATCTTTCCCAGCATCAGGGTCTTTTCCAATGAGCCAGGTCTTTGCATCAGGTGGCCCAGAGTATTGGAGTTTCAACATGGATTCACATGTGGGCAGATATTTCACAGACAGGTCATCCACTTGTTTTTCATAGCAGTTAAAACACTGATTTAAGATCATACACGAGGTTGAAAACTCAAACTAAGCCCTTTTCTACTGCCTTGTGAGTGCCTTCCTCTTTATAGTATTAAACCACACAGCTTCCGGGAGAAGAAAACTGTATTTGCAAAATTACAGAGTTTGGGTGTAGCACATTAAATCAGCAACAAAGAAAAAAAAATTAATCGTGTATTCGGAAGTTTGACAAAAAGTGCTCTTGATGAAATAATGACCGCCTTCCCCATTTAGCTGAGCACTGTTGACAAGTGTCAGAGAAGATGAAACACAGAGGAAGTGAATCGTTGTCGACTGATGTCTGGCAGCTTTGCCATAACTGAAAATGAGGCTGGGGACCCTCTTGCTGGCTTGCGCTGGCTGCCTTCTTGCTGTGTCCTCACGCAGGGAAGAGAGAGATGGCGAGAGAGAGAGAGTAAGCTCTCTGTTATCTCTTCTTATAAGGACACTAATCCCATGGAGGGGGGCCCATCCTCATGACCTGCTGTAACCCTGACCACCTCCCAAAGTCCTCCGTCTTTAAATACCAGCGCATGGGGGAGTTATGGCTTTCCTCTATGCATTTAGGACGTGTACAGTTCAGTCCATGGCAAACCCTCTACCTCTCAGTTTCTCAGACAGTAAAGAATATGCCTGCAATGCAGGAGACCCGGATTCGACTCCTGGGCTGTGAAGATCTGCTGGAGAAGGGAGTGGCAACCCACTCCAGTCTTCTTGCCTGAAAAATCCCGTGGACAGAGCAGGAGCCTGGCAGGCTACATACAGCCCATGGGGTCACAAAGAGTCAGACACGACTGAGCAACTAACACATGCTCTATAGTAGATAATTTCCGAAAACATCTAATCTGTGATTATTTGCTTTATATATATATATTTTAACAACACTTAAAAATTTTTATTTTACTCATTTGGCTGCACTGGGTCTTGGTTGAGGTATGTGGGATCTTTGATCTCCACTGCACCATGTCAGATGTTTAGTTGCGCCAAGTGGGATCTTTTTTAGTTGAAGAACACAATCTTCATTGTCACATTCAGGGTCCAGTTCCTCGGCCAGGGATCCAACCCAGGCCCCGTGATTACAACCTTGGAATCTTGGCCGCTGGACAACCAGGCAGGGTCCCTCGTATTACACATTTAGACGGGTCTGACTTACCTTTCAGGGTACCTTCATTCACGCACCCTCCAAGCATGTGATACATCTCATCCTACATTCCCCTTCCACCTACTGTGTAATTGCATTTTTAAGCACCACAAATTTAAAATTTTAATGGTACAACATTTGGAAAGGTAGGAATGTGACTTCTGATACATTTCTGCTCATTAGTATAATACAGGAACCGGTTTTACAGAAGAAACCACACAAGGATGTTGGTAACAGTGTTCAACATGCTGGCATTTTGAAAAAAAAGAAAGGTTTGCAAGTTTCCGCTTAGTAGCTAATAACACTACCTTAATTGAATGTTACTTTTTTTCTGATGATTTCAGACTTTATATGTCAAGGTAAGAAAAAGAAAACGGCAATTGCCATATCTTTCCTGTCTCATAACTGATAAACAGCTGGTTTAGCAAAAGAAAGTTGCTCAGTCGTGCCTGATTCTTTGCGACCCCATGGACTATACAGTCCATGGGATTCTCCAGGCCAGAATACTGGAGTGGGTAGCCGTTCCCTTCTCCAGGGGATCTTCCCAACCCAGAGGTTGAACCCAGGTCTCCCGCATTGCCAGTGGATTCTTTACCAGCTGAGCCACCAGGGAAGCTCAAGAATACTGGAGTGGGTAGCCTATCCCTTCTCCAGCAGATCTTCCTGACCCAGGAATCGAACTGGAGTCTCCTGCATTGCAGGTGGATTCTTTACCAACTGAGCTATCAGTGAAGCCGAAGGGAAAACAATAATGCTTTCCCATAGTCTATAATAATGTGGAAAGGAATTCAGCTGCAGTCAGTGGTGGGGTCTTCTTGGATGGTCAGAAAATACAACTTAGCTGTTGGCATTAGCATTCGGGAAGACAGATTTTTTTTGGAAAAAAAAAAAGAATAATATAAACCATTGGAATCTGTCACAAAAACACGCCACGTACAAGAGTGGTAAGCCATATTTTTAGATTTGAGATAAGAATGTTTGAATAGAACCCTCCATTTCTAACCACTCCCCCTCCCCTCACTCATGTGACTTGGGGAAATTCTCATCATACTGGTCATCATTGTTCATACATTAAATTCTATGATTTCCTTATTTATTGTTGGCTGTGCTGGGACTTTGTGCGGGCTTTTTCTCTAGTTGTGGTGAGCGGGGGGTAGTCTCTAGTTGGGGTGCAGGGGCTTCTGATTGTGGGGGCTTCTCTTGTCTGGAGCGCAGGCTCCAGGAATCACTGACTTCAGTACTTGTGACGTGTGAACTCAGTAGTCGTGGCCCCCCACGCTCTAGAGCACAGGCTCAACAGTTGTGACGCACGGGCTTTGTTGGTCTGAGGCATGTAGGATCTTCCCAGATGAGTGATGGAACCCCCGTCTTCTTCATTGGCAGGCGGACTCCTTAACACTGAGCCGCCAGGAAAGCCCCATTATTTATTACTGATCGCATTATTGATAACATTACCGGTTATCAGTCGCATTACTGATAACATCCACCAGCTACCAGAAAGTGTTGGTACGGTAGCAAATGAAAAACGGAAAAACACGTGTCTTTGAGTAATAAAAGCAATGCCAAGGAGCAAACATCGGCACTAAACAGTTATAGAGTAACCATCAAGCCAACTTTCAGTTTTTCAGTGCATTGTATCATCTAAGAGGAAACATGATTGAAAATTATTTTGTTAGGTTCTCACTGAATGACTTGGAGTCCTGAATATTCACCGGAAGGACTGATGCTGAACATGAAACTCCAATCCTTTGGCCACCTGATGTGAAGAACTGACTCATATGAAAAGACCTTGATGCTGGGAAAGATTGAAGGTGGGAGGGGAAGGGGCTGACAGAGGATGAGATGGTTGGATGGCATCACTGACTCAATGGACATGAGTTTGAGCAAGCTCCGGGAGTTGGAGATGGACAGGGAAGGCTGGCGTGCTGTGCTCCATGGGGTCGCAAAGAGTCGGACACGACTGAGCGACTGGACTGAACTGAACGGGCGTGTCATGCAATTAGCCTTCTGAATGATTGCCGCTGGATGGTATGTGAAGGGATCATTCACTTACAGCCCTTGCAGCCTGAAGACCATGTCATTATTTGCTACAAACGAAAAGGAAAGTTCATTCTTTCCCCCATCCTGAAGGCATATCTGTACGTTGTGAAGTAGAAAGACTTCATCAAAATTACGTTGCAGTTCCAATCTGTGTGTTACCCGTAATAAATCCTGAGAAATGTGGTGTGTTATCCAGCATGCTGGTGGATTGTGTGATGCGATCTTGACTTTGATGGATAGGTGCTTCTCAGAGATCATGATGTAATTTCCACTTTCATTTCCAGGACTTTAAAGATCTCTTGGCACTGCGGGGGGTGAAGACCTAGGAGGTTGCTATAAATACTCTGGGTTTGGCTGTGTACATTTTCATGGGTGAAAAAAAAACTTAGGGGCTTGAAGCAGAATACATCTTTTTTTAAAAATATATATAAATTTCTTTGTTTGTCCATGGCAGATGTTAGTTGTGCCACGCAGGATCTGTAGTGGCTTGCGAACTTTTAGTTGTCATGTGTGAGACCGAGTTTCCTGACCAGGAATCAAACCCGGGTCCCTTGCATTGGGAGGTCAGAGCCTTAAACTCTAGACCACCAAGGGGTGTCCCAAAACAGCACCCACTTATCATCTCATAGTTTCTGTGGGTCAGGAGTCCTACCATAGCTTCCCTGTGCCCTAAAACCCAGCATCTCTCACAAGGCGCTGGTTGGACTTGCGCCCTAAACTCAAGGTTTGACTGGGGAAGGATCTGCTGTCAAGCTCCTCCATGCATCCCGGGAGCTGTGGGACAGAGTTCTTCATCACTCAGCATTAGCTGGAGGCCAGCATGGGCTTCCCTCGTAGCTCAGTCTTTAAAGAATCTGCCTGCAATGCAGGAAACCTGGGTTTGATCCCCTAGTTGGGAAGATCCCCTGGAGGAGGAAATGGCAACCCAGTCCAGTATTCTTGCCAGGAGAATTTTATGGACAGAGGAGCCTGGCAGGCTATAGTCCATGGGGCTGCAAGAGTCAGACACGACTTGGCCACTAAACCACCAAGCACCACCCCCACCAAGGACTGGTTGGCATGGAGTTGAGTGTCTCCAGCCTGGTGCCTTGCGCCATCAAAGCTAGAAAGAGAGTCTGCTAGTAAGACAGAAAGTGAAAGTGCTTGTCGTTCAGTCATGTCTGAGTCTTTGCGACCCCATGGACTGTAGCCTGTCAGGCTCTTCTGTCCATGGGATTCTCCAGGCAAGAATACTGGAGTGGGTAGCCACTCCCTTCTGCAAGGGATCTTCCCGACCCAGGGATCAAACCCGGGTCTCCTGCATTGGCAAGGCGGATTCTTCACCATCTGAGTCACCAGGGAAGCCCAGTAAGATGGAAGTCAGAGTCATTTAAAAAGCTAGTTAGAGAGGTAATACTCATTGCCTTTGCAATATTCTGTTTGATGGATGTGTTTAGGTCCCAGCCCAGACCCCAGGAAAGGGTGTCCCCCAGAGACTTGAGTAGGAAGACACAGGATCATTCTGTGGGCGGTGGGGAGCACCTAAGAAGCCTGCCCTCCATAGACATCTACTCTCACTCACAAAATCCCCAAGTGACTGTAAAGACCAGCAAGATGAGGGAGCCGGCCAGATTTCATGGCAGATAAGCAAGACTGCGTAGACTGGAACCCTTCTCCTTAGCCACCTGTATTAGATGTGCCTACAGGCCCCTGCCTTTTGCTCTCTGTGGGTCCAGCCAACACAGGCAGGCTAACTGCTGAGCAGAGATTCAGCCCTGCACGTGACTCTGTCTGGTTTCCAGCACCAAGCTTACACCACGTAGAAATCAAGCAGGTCGCCCACGTTTCAAGAGCCCATCTCGTTTGCTGTGGGTGGTGGACCCCACCCGCCTTTGTGACCTTCAAAAGCACCGTGGGGGCCTGAGGAGATGAGACTTTCCTTTAAAAATGGGCTTCTGTGTCCATTTTACAAACGCCCCGGCACGGCCTGGCGCGACCACCTTGATATCTGAACCTCAGATCTTGCAAACCTGTTCAGCTGGGTGGTTTCCGAGTGGTCTGAAATGACAGTGCTTTTAGCCTTTTGGTGCTTTTATTTTTTTTTTTGCTTCTCCTAAAGCTGGAAAACCCTTTTATGATTGCTCTCTAGTCAAATAGTCACACTGGCCTGTGTTCTGAGGATGTGCTCTGCTTGCATTGATTTGGAGTAAGATAATCCCATGGCCTTAAACATGATTGCTTCTGGGAAAACGACAGGTCCCCAGGAGCCACGGAGACTAAGCTTTCATGTGGCCACGTCCACGATCCTGGCTGAGCGTCAGTTGAAAGTTTCTCTTTTCTTGGGTAAGAATTTCATACCCTGGAGGATTTAGCTCCATTTGCTGGGAAGCTGGCCGGTTAAGCTTTGTGTCCACTGGTTATTGGTACTTTTTCTCTCTGAATGCGGTGGTGGAAAAGGCCACGTCGGAATGCACCTTTGTTTCATTCGGGGATGATCCCTAGTTTTCCTTTCTGCTGTATTTCCCTGGAAGGGAAGCTGTACAAAATGACGGCTGTAAGGAATTTCTTAAATGAATTAACAGTGTGTGTATGTGTGTGCTTGGTCGCTCAGTCGTGTCTGACAAGTTGCATCCCGATGGACTGTAGCCCTCCAGGCTCCTCTGTCCATGGGGGTCTCCAGGCAAGAACACTGGAGTGGGTTGCCATGCCCTCCTCCAGGGGATCTTCTCTGCCTAGGGATCGAACCTGGGTCTCCTGCATTAGCAGGTGGGTTCTTTACCACTGAGCCACCTACGAATCCTCTAAGGATGAACCAATGCTGCGCTCACAAGAATTCATTCTCCCGTGACCCGCTTTCAACCTCATTTTCCAAGTAATCAGATCCTTCCTGACAAACTGCAGTTTTTACTTCCCTTCTTTTTTGATTCAGGGAGTCCACTGAAATTTTTCATTTCATGTTGAAATGCAAGCAGATGCAATAAAAGTTGAGTCCGTAAGGAAGCGTTTTCAGAATGATGCTAATAAGTTAAACCAGCGTTTTGCATTCTGGGATACAGCCCACTTGGTTATGATAATTAGCATTATTTTAATACACCAGTGGAGGTGTTTGCTAAAATTTTCTTTAGGCTTTGTTTTGTTCTCTTTTGGATCTGCTGAGGGAAACTGACCTGGTAATATTCTTCCTCACGCTGCCTTGTCAGATATTAGAATGAAGATTATCTCAGCATTATAAAATGATTTATTGAGTGTTCCCTTCTCTGTTATCCATAAGAGTTTGAATAAAATTAATTACTTGTTCCTTGAATGCCTTAGAACACTCATTGATGAACCCATGTGGACCAGCGATTTCTTTCTGGAAATATTTGACTGGGAATTCGACTGACTCAGACAGTCAAGAATCTGCCTGTCAATGCAGGAGACAGGGATTTAATCTCCCTGGGTCAGGAAGATCCCCTAGAGGAGGGCATGGCAGCCCACTCCTGTATTCTTGCCTGGGAAATCTCATGGACAGTGGAGCCTGGTGGGCTACAGTCCATGGGGTTGCAAAGAGTCGAACAAGACTGAGCGACTAACACTTTCACTTTTTCACTTTTTATTTCAGCAGTCTTATGCATCTATGACTCCAAGTATTCTATTTATTCTCTGTTTTCAAGTTGCATCTTTCCAGGGGATTATTATCGTAATGGTTTTCCTGTTATCTCTTTAATGCTGTAAGATCTTATGGTATTCTCTTTTTCATTTCTTCTGCTACTGCTGCTACGTCGCTTCAGTCGTGTCTGACTCTGTGCGACCCCATAGATGGCAGCCCACCAGGCTCCCCCATCCCTGGGATTCTCCAGGCAAGAACACTGGAGTGGGTTGCCATTTCCTTCTCCAATGCATGAAAGTGAAAAGTGAAAGTGAAGTCGCTCAGTCGTGTCCGACTCCCAGCGACACCATGGATTGCAGCCTACCAGGATCCTCTGTCCGTGGGATTTTCCAGGCAAGACTACTGGAGTGGGGTGCCATTGCCTTCTAATTTTGGTTATCTCTACCTTCCATCTCTCCCTATTGAACAGACTTGCTGATCTGTTTATTCACTGGACTTTAGAAAGAACCAGCTTCTGTTTTTGTCAATTGAACCTGCTATATATTTATTTGGAGAAGGAAATGGCAACCCACTCCAGTATTCTTGCCTGGAGAATTCCGTTGACAGAGGAGCCTGGAGGGCTACAGTCTATGGGGTCACCGAGAATCAGACACGACTAAGCAGCTAACACACACACACACACAGACACTTATTTTCTACTAAAGTAAACAATGCTCATATCTGTATATTTCCTTCCTTCTCAATTACTAATTTTTAACTTTTTAAGATGGCGATGAGTTTGTGAGTTTTCAGTCTTTCCTCTTCGCTAATACACACTTATCCCCTCAATACTATTCTGGTCTCATCTAAACATTTGGTATGTACTCTTCACATCATTCATTCAAAAATATTTTCTAATTTCAGTGACATTTTCCCCATTTATCTGTGGATAATGCAGACTTTCAAAACGTTTCCAAGCATATGGAGATTTCAAAGTTAGTTGCATGGCGGTCAGAGATCTGCAGTATACTATTTTCAGTCTTTTGAAATATATTAAGATTTGGTTTTTGGTGCCACAGTTTGATAGTTTTCTGTATTCCTGCAGAGAGTATGTACTTCTATATATTTTAAAGTATTTATTTATAATGTATACATATTTAATAGATAAATATTTTAAAAATATGTATTTATTTGACTGCATCAGGTCTTAGGTGTGATATGTGGGTTCTTTGATGTACCTGCAGAGAGTATGTACTTCTTTATATATTTTTTAAATATTTGTTTATTTATTTATCTGGCTGGGTCAGGTCTTAGGTGTGATATGTGGGTTCTTTGATGCATCGTTCAGGATCTTTTGTTGGGGTGCACGGATTCTCTTTTGTAGCTCATGGGTTCAGTAGTTGTGGTGGGCAAGCTCAGTTGTCCCTAAGCACATGGGATCTTAGTTCCCTGAGCAGGGATCGAACCCTGCATTGCAAGGCAGATCCTTAACTACTCAATCACCAGGGAAGTCCCGAACAGAGGGTGTACTTTTGATTCGTATTGCAGTATGGCGCTAGTGGTAAAGAAACCACCCACCATTGCAGGAGATGTAAGAGCCACAGGTGCAAGCCCTGGGTGGGGAAGATGCCCTGGAGGAGGGCGTGGCAACCCACTGCATTATTCTTGCCTGGAGAATCCCATGGACAGAGGAGCCTGGCGGGCTACAGTCCATGGGGTCACAGAGAGTCAGACACGACTGAAGTGACTTAGCATGCATAAAATAATATATATATATATATACATATATATATGTCTGCTATATCAAATGCACACATATATATACATATAGATATGTATATATATATATATATATATATATATATATACAGACATATATATATACATATATAAAATCCCATGGATGGAGGAACCTGTTAGGCTGCAATCCATGGGGTCGCTAAGAGTCGGACACGACTGAGCGACTTCACTTTCACTTTTCACTTTCATGCATTGGAGAAGGAAATGGCAACCCACTCCAGTGCTCTTGCCTGGAGAATCCCAGGGGCAGGGAAGCCTGGTGGGCTGCCGTCTATGGGGTCGCACAGAGTCGGACACGACTGAAGCGACTTAGCATAGCATAGCATGTGTTTGCAATCAAATGCAGACAAATTCAATGATTCAAATGAATCATTGAATCATTCTGTTATCCTCTATTCTTAGTAAAATTTTTATCTGCTGAGGCTTATCCTTTACTGGAAAAGATACATTAAACTCCTGCGTGATAGTTACAGATTTGTCTATAACTCCATTTAGTTCTTTCAAGGCTTTGTGTCTTTTAAGCCTTTGCTGTGTTTTTCTCACCGCTTGTTTATCTAGCAATGAGTCATTCTTAAAATGTGTTTTGCCCGAAAATACAACCACACTAGGTTTGAGAGAACTCCGGGAGTTGGTGATGGACAGGGAGGCCTGGCGTGCTGCAATTCATGGGGTCGCAAAGAGTCAGACACAACTGAGCGACTGAACTGAACTGAGGTTTTGTATGTTTGGAATTTGCAACAAGGTTTCTTTTCTTCCCCAGATTCCCCTCCCTCCCTTTGTGTATGTTTATTTTAGGCATGAAAGTCCTGTTACCTGTGTGAGTCATTCACTGCTGCTGGACTTTTGGGCTGTGGTCTATGTTCGCCTCTTGTTAATCAAGCTGATCTGAGCATTCAGGTGTAAGTCTGGTGTGGACACACACTTTTATTTCTCTTGGATGAGTATTCTGGTTTAGGACGGCTGGTTGTATATTTGACTGTATAAGAAATGGCTACCACTCTCTGCAGGAGGATTACCTCATATCGGTCTGTGTATTCTGCTTATACAAGAGAAATATTTTGATTCTGACCACCTCTGACTCATGTCAGAATAAGGAAAATAAAGGAGCCAAGTCTTTGAAAGACAGACATGCCATTCCTGAGGGCAACGCTTTGGGGGCAGGGTACCCACAGGAGGTTTGCCTGCCCTGGTGACCATGAGCTGAGAGTTGGGAAAGACCAGAGAAATCAGTCTGAATCTCATTCACCCTGCCCTATACAACTTGTCTCACTCACTTGATGACGGTCTGAGGCTCAGCTAACTCCCAGAGATGTATCAGAAGATGCTCAGCATCTCCGATAGTGGTCCAGCAGGTGTCAGCTCCTGAGGATTCATGACATCCCTTCCACGTGTGTGCCTGATAAGTCGATTCAGTGGTGTCGGACTCTCTCTGACCCCGTGGACTGTAGCCCACCATGCTCCTCTGCCCATGGGGATTCTCCAGGCAAGAACACTGGAGTGGGTTGCCCGTTCGTCCCCCAGGGCATCTTCCCGACCCAAGGATCGAACCTGTGTCTCTTGCATCTGCTTGTTGTAGCTTCTCTCACTGTGGAGCATGGGCACGTGCCAATCTGGTACACGTTCCCAGTATTTGTGGCACACGGGCTTTGTTCCTCCATGGCATGTGGAATCTTCATGCCCACGGGGATCAGACCCATGTTCCCAGCATTGACACGCGGAGTCTTAACCACTGGACGGCCAAGAAGGTCCTAGTGTCTGTTACCATTTTAAGAGCTGGTTTTCAAGAGGGTTTCAGTAAGTCAGAATATTATTAACACATGTTTTCAGTTAATGGATTTTATCTTTTAGAACTGTTTTAATTTTGCAGAAAACTTGGGCCAACCATATAGAGTTTTTCCTTCCCTGTTTTTAGGAGTTTTTGTGGTTATTAACGTCCTTAGTCCATGGGGCACATTTGTGCAGTTCGTGAACTAGTATTGATACATTTTGATTAGTGAACCCTCCTAGTTTAATTTCTGTTCTTTTTTTTGGGGGGGGATTGTACAGTTCTGTGAGTTTGGGAGAAGGAAATGGCAACCCACTCCAGTGTTCTTGCCTGGAGAATCCCAGGGATGGGGGAGCCTGGTAGGCTGCTATCTATGGGGTCACACAGAGGCGGACACAACTGAAGCAACTTAGCAGCAGCAGCATCAGTGGGTTTGGGAGAATGCATAGTATCACATTGGAGAAGGCAATGGCACCCTACTCCAGTACTCTTGCCTGGCAAATCCCATGGACGCAGGAGCCTGGTGGGCTGCAGTCCATGGGGTCGCTGAGAGTCAGACATGACTGAGCAAGTTCACTCTCACTGTTCACTTTCATGCATTGGAGAAGGAAATGGCAACCCACTCCAGTGTTCTTGCCTGGAGAATCCCAGGGACGGGGGAGCCTGGTAGGAGGCCGTCTATGGGGTCGCACAGAGTCGGACAAACTGAAGCGACCTAGCAGCAGCAGCAGCATAGGATCATATATTCAACATTTGTCGTCTCTGTATTTAGTTACCCAGTCACATCCAGCTCTTTGCCACACCATGAACTGGAACCCCCCAGGCTCCTCTGTCCATGGGATTTCCCAGACAAGAATACTGGGGTGGGTAGCCATTCCCTTCTCCAGGGGATCGTCCCAACTCAGGAACGGAACCCACGTGTGCTGTATTGTCAGACGGGTTCTTTACTACTGAGCCACCAGGGCAGCCCATCTCCACCACCGCAGAATACAAATATCTGTTAACTAAGGAGACTTGTGAGAAGCTGACTATATAAACTAAGACACGTCGAGGGATCACCCTGTACTGCTGCTGCTGCTGCTGCTGCTGCTGCTAAGTCGCTTCAGTCGTGTCCGACTCTGTGCGACCCCATAGATGGCAGCCCACCAGGCTCTGCCGTCCCTGGGATTCTCCAGGCAAGAACACTGGAGTGGGTTGCCATTGTCTTCTCCAATGCATGAAAGTGAGAAGTGAAAGTGAAGTAGCTCAGTCGTGTTCGACTCTAGTGACCCCATGGACTGCAGCCTACCAGGCTCCTCCGTCCATGGGATTTTCTAGGCAAAAGTACTGGAGTGGGGTGCCATTGCCTTCACCCTGTACAGGAGACACAAATGGATAAAAAAGAAATCCCATTACCACAAGACCCTAGCTTTGTTTTCAGTGACTGTGTCAGATTCAATGGGAAAGGTGTCCTTTTTGTAACACGCAGCAACATTTTAGGTAGAAAATATGCTTATCTGTGTGAAAGTTCCAGGAGAAAGAGAAACTTATGTTCGAAGGACAGGGCTGACAATGTTTGTGAACCTGACTTCACAGGAGAAGAGGATTCGATTTCTCACGCCTTTAATTTTAGGGGCGTAAGCTCCATTAACTTTGAAGGTTATCCTCTACTAAGTGATGGCAAGATTGTTGAGAACCGAAAGAAAAGCGAAGAGTTTTTATAATTGCCTTGGACTCAAAGGAAAACGCCTTGTGTTTAAATCAGCACCTTCTTTTTCATTCCTTTTTTTTTAAGAGTGTATTACCAGGTTTCATCTCTTGTTCTTCTGGACGTTTCTGCTAATACCAGCATCTGTTCTGATGTTTGGTATTCTCTGAAACTTGTAATATAGTCTGAATTCTTTATATGTCAAGATGTTATGGTCTTAGGCAATTCAAATATTCTTTAAAATGTTTCTCTGTTTTCTTTTTTTTTTTTAATAACACCCCACTCCAGTACTACACTGCAGTCCATGGGATCACGAAGAATCGGACACGACTGAGCGACTTCACTTTCACTCTTCACTTTCATGCATAGGAGAAGGAAATGGCAACCCACTCCAGTGTTCTTGCCTGGAGAATCCCAGGGACGGGGGAGCCTGGTGGGCTGCCGTCTATGGGGTCGCACAGACTCGGCCACGACTGACGCGACTTAGCAGCAGCAGTGCATGTTTCAGTGGTGCCCTCTCAGCTCCTCCTGCCCTCTTGTTCCCGTCCTGTGTCAATAAATCCAGGCTCTACACCTGCACCTCCACGGCTGCCCTGCCAGTACCATCTTTCTAAATTCCATTTATATATATGCATTAATGTGTTTGTCTTTCTCCTTATCTTACTTCACTCTGTATAAATAGGCCCTAGGTTCACCCCGCCTCATTAGAACTGACTCATACGTGTTCCTTCTTCCGTGTGCTAAGTCGCTTCAGTCATGTCTGACTCTTTGCGACACCACGGACTGTACCCCTGCCAGGCTGCCCTGTCCATGGGATTCTCTAGGCAGGAATACTGGAGTGGGTTGTCATTTCCTTCTCCTTCCCGACCCAGGGATCGAACCTTCATCTCCTGTGTCTTCTATTTTGGCAGGTGGGTTCTTTACCACTAGCACCAGCTGGGAAGCCCTGTTCTTTTTCCTGGCTGAGTAATATTCCCTTGTGGATATGTACCACTACTTCCTTATCCGCTCCTCTGTCGATGGAACATCTAGATTGCTTCCGTGTCCTAGCTATTATAAATAGTGCTGCAGTGAACACTGGGGTACATGTGTCTTCACATTTTCTACATGAAGAGAAACGCTTTGTGTTTAATTAGCATCTTCGTTCCATATCATTTTAGGAGAACATGTTACCAATATTTTCATCACTTCTTCTTCTATATGTTTCTCCTAATACTAATATCTCTTCTGATGTTTAGTATTTTCTGGAAACTGTAATATACTCTGATTTTTACACTTTAAGATTTTATGATCTTACACAATTCAAATATCCTTTAATAATTATTTTATTGTTGATGGACTATGGTTGATTTTGAGTGCCACGATACTCTCGGCTGTACAGCCAAGTGTCTCATTTATACATCTGCTACTACTAAGTCACTTCAGTCATGTCCGACTCTGTTCGACCCCATAGATGGCAGCCCACCAGGCCCCCCTGTCCCTGGGATTCTCCAGGCAAGAACACTGGAGTGGGTTGCCATTTCCTTCTCCAATGCATGAAAGTGAACAGTGAAAGTGAAGTTGCTCAGTCGTGTCTGACTCTCAGTGACCGCATGGACTGCAGCCTACCAGGCTCCTCCGTCCATGGGATTTGCCAGGCAAGAGTACTGGAGTGGGGTGCCATTTCCCTCTCCATTTATACATATACCTGCTCTTTTTTTAGCTTCTTTTCTGATGTAGGTCATTAGAGAGTTTTGAGTAGAGTTCCGTGTGCTGTACAGTAGGTCCTAGATTTTTATTTATTAATATTTTTGGCCACACCATGCGACTTACAGAATATATGTTCTCTAACCAGGGATTGAACCCGTGCCTCCTACAGTGGAAGCTTGGAGTCTTAACTGCTGGACTGCCAGGGAAGTTTCCAAGTATCCCTTTATGTCCAAAAATTATTTTAATTATTCCTTGAATTTTTTTCCCTTGGAGTGATATGTGTGTGTGTGTGTGTTTCTGTGTGTGTATACATGGGATTCCCAGGTGGTGCTAGTGGTAAAGAACCCATCTGCCAATGCAGGAGACCTCAAAGTTGCAGGTTCGATCCCTGGGTTGGGAAGATCCCCTGGAGAAGGGAATGGCAACCCACTCCAGTATTCTTGCCTGGAGAATCCCATGGACAGAGGAGCCTGGCGGGCTATAGTCCATGAGGATGAAAAGCATCGGACAGGACTGAAGCGACTTAGCATGTGTTCGCACACACACGTATATGTTAATACATTTATTTATTTATAATAATGGGTTTCCCTTGTGGCTTAGTCAGTAAAGAATCCACCTGCAGTGTGGGTACTAGGTTCGATCCCTGGGTTGGGGAGGCCCCCCTGGAGGAGGGCATGGCAACCCACTTCACTGTTCTTGCCTGGAGAACCCCATGGACAGAGGAGCCTGGCGGGCCACAGTCCATGGAGTCGCAAAGAGTCGGACACGACAGAGTGACTCACACTTTCACTTTCACTGATTCCTGAGTCTTGATTCTTCACATTTGAAGCTCTTTCAATCTAGTTTTCTTTCTCAAGTGCATTTCTAAATCTCTCCCACCTTTTGGGATTATACTTATCTTAAAGTCGTATGATTGTTTTCTCTTTATTTCCCAAGTTAGACATTCTTCACAGCTATTTTAACCGGCCTTGGATTATTATTATTTTGGAGGGGGGAGGGGGCTCTGCGGGGTCTTCTTTGTGTCTCCGGGGCTTCCTCTAGTTGCACGCTGGCTTTTCCCGTTGTGGCGCGTGGCATGTGGGAACTTTAGTTCCTTGACCAGGGATTGAACCCGAGGAGTCGCTAACCAGCTGGTTTCATTTTCCACATCAGTGTCTGCTACTGCCTGCAAGAGAAGTGTCCGTCGGGGTGACTGCCTTTTCCCGTCTCTGAGATCCTCTCGTAGCCCCGTCAGGAGGGTCCAGCGATGGACGTGCCTGCGTGACGTGCCTCGAGCCCTTTAGTCTCCAAGGGCTTCAGGACTGGGTTCACTGAGCGTGTGACCTGCACTTAGAAAGACAGATGTCTATAAGGACTTTGTGCTTGGCTTAACGTTTTCCTGCCACTGTCTTGAAATTCTTTTAGAGGGATGGGATGGGGAGGCAGGTGAGAGCGGGGTTCAGGATGGGGAACACATGTACACCTGTGACAGATTCATGTTGATGTATGGCAAAACCAATACAATATTGTAAAGTAATTAGCCTCCAATTAAAATAAATAAATTTATATTACAAATAAAATTATTTAAAAATTTTAAATTTTATTTATTTATAATTAAAAATTTTTAATTTAAAACTTTTTATTTTTAAATTTTAAAAAATTTAATTTTTTAAAAATTATTATTTTTAATTTTTTAAAATGATTATTTTTAAATTTTTTTAAAAAGTATTTATTTTTAAATTTTTTGGCCACACCTTGCACACTCTGAATTAATATACTAATATTATATAATTGATGTGTGTCAATAGTAATGTGTAAATATATCATATTACTATTAATATATTATATAATTATAGGATTATAGATAGAACCCCACGGACAGAGGAGCCTGGCAGGCTACAGTCTATGGGATTGCAAGAGTTGGACACAACTTAGAGGCTAAACCACCACCACCATAATTGTGTATATAACTTTATATAATTTTAACGTCCTTGATATTTACCTGGCATTGCAACATGCTTTAATAGACTAATTTGCTCCTTCCTTGGAACTTCATGTCTTTCCTCCATGAAATCCAGGAGGAATCATTCCTCATTTCCTTGGATATAAAGCTGCAAACTCCTTCTTATGGTACTCAAGCCCTGGTTGACCTTTCGTCCTGCCGATAGGGTGTGTTAGTCGTTCAGTCGTGTCAGACTCTCTGCGACCCTGTGGACTATAGCCCACCAGGCTCCTCTGTCCATGGGATTCTCCAGGCAAGAATACTGGAGTGGGTTGCCATTTCCTCCTCCAGGGCATCTTCCCAACTCAGGGATCAAACCCTTGTCACTTCCATCTCCTGCATTGGAAGACAGATTCTTAACCACTGCACCAACCTGGAAGCCAATGGGTTGCTATCAAATCTCTATACAGTTATCCACCTCTGACCATTTTCACTTGCTGTGCTGCCTGGGAAAGACATCTCCCTCTGACTTTTTTTTTTTTAATCCTGTGTAATTCCTCCCCATCCTCAAAGTCTCTCCCTAGCCTTCTGGGAAGCCTTCACTCTTGCTATCTTCTGGGTTGATTACCTGCCTCCTCACGGAGCCCTTTGGAGAAGGCAATGGCAACCCACTCCCGTAATCTTGCCTGGAAAAGCCCCACGGACAGAGGAGCCTGGCGGGTTACAGTCCGTGGGGTTGCAAGAGTCAGACGTGACTTAGCAACTAAATCATCACAGAGCCCTGTGCAGTGCTGGGCTGACCCCTCCCTCTACACCATGTTTATAGCAGCTCTGCACTTGTATCTATGAGACCACATGTTCAATCCGGCAGAAACGATTTCTTGTCGAATTCTTGAGTCTTTGCCGGTCAGCACAGGAACTGAGAGAGGTGGAGAGTGGATATGTGTTTATGAGAAGCTCTCTTGGATCCTATTTTTTTTTTTTAATGTTTTGGCCATGCAGAATGGCTTGTGGAATGTTAGTTCCTCAACCAGGCATTGAACTTTTGCCCTCTGCAGTTGAAGCCCAGAGTCTCAACCAGTGGAGCACCAAGGAAGTTGCATCCCTTGGGCACAACTGAATGCCTTTAAAGACTGCTACTATCATTGCCCTGAATTCAGGTCATTCAGACCTCATCACTTTCTACTTCCAAACCCATAAAAAAAAAATTCCTCTTTGTCTGTATCAACACTTACATTCTGGAATCTGGAAAAACTGGAGTAGACGATTTCATTTGCAAAGCAGAAAGAGAGACCCAGATGCAGAGAACAAATGCATGCCAATGGGGAAGGGGACGTGGAATGGATTGGGACGTTGGGATTGAGGCAGAGACACTACTCATACTGTGTATAAAACAAGCAGCTACTGAGAACCGGCTGTCTAGCACACGGAACTGTGCTGAATGCTCTGTGGTCACCTGAATGGGAAGGAGATGTAGAAAAGGAGATACATGCATATGTATAGCTGATCCGTGTGAGACCTGGGGCTTCCCTGGTGGCTCAGCTGGTAAAGAATCCACCTGCAGTGCAAGAGTTTGCCTGCAGTACAGGAGACCTGAGTTCAGTCCCTGAGTCACAAAGATCCCCTGGAGAAGGGAATGGCAACCCACTCCAGTATTCTTGCCTGGAGAGTCCCGTGGACAGGGGAGCCTGGTGGGCTACAGTCCGTGGGGTTGCAGAGTCAGACACCACTGAGTGACTAGCATAGCATAACTGATTCACTCTTCCGTGCAGTAGAAATTAACACAACATTGTGAATCACCTGTACTATGCTCTAATTTAAAAAAAAAATGTTTTAAATCCTCTTTGTCTAGATAAACACTGACAGAAATTCTGTATAACAATTAAGGACCTACCTCCCACGAAATAATACCAAAAAAATCATCTATTCAACTTCTGAAATACCAATAAAGCATCCCCTACTCTCAAAGACCCTTTGCAAAATGCTCTTCTTTACCGATTAATATGTTAAACATAATTAGCTTCCTCAGACGGAACAGAAGCTGAAGATGTCATGGGCATCATAAGTCATATGTTTTCGCGATTTACATCCAAATCCTTGAGTTCCGAATGAACAACCCTTGAGGCAGGCCTGTTTACACGAATGAAATTTGCACGGTAGCTCCAGCCACGCTCTGGAAGGGCTGGGTCACACTGGCGCTTTTCAACACTGCTGGGATTTAATTTCTGTAGTATCGTCGTAGAGAGAGAGCACTAATCGCTTTTTAATTATTCTCAGCTTCCGAGAATAAACGGGAGGGAGACCAGTTCCCAGACAAAGGAAGAAAACATTGGGAGCTGAGCAGAGATAATTATGTAGCAGTGCCCTAGCGACAGGACTTCAGAAGGGTCCTCTGCCGCCCATCCACCCAGACGGTAGAACTCAGCCACGGTCCTTTCCCCAGCCTTCAGACCTCATCCTCGAAGGCCGGCGATCCTGGGAAGTCATGGAGAATTTAGGAAGCTTTCGTCACATTTTCAGCAAAGCTGCTTGGGATGGGGATGACAGAGTCGTAGTAGCAGCCATTTGTCATGTCTCTGTAGAAGTCAGAGATAGTGTAGCTCTGACACAATGGCTTCGAAAAAAAAAATCCACAAATAAACATTGCTGGGAATAAAATGCTATAAACCTTGTGTGATAATTTAGAGCATTTTTTGTCTAGTTTGCTTTTCTTCATTGAAAAATCATTGCATTGCCACGTTGGTTTAATTTCTGCTGTATTGCAAAGTGATTCTGTTTATTTATCTACATCTATCGATATTGGAGAAGGAAATGGCAACCCACTCCAGTATGCCTGGAGAATCCCCATGGACAGAGGATCCTGGCGGGGCTACAGTCCATGGGGATCACAAAGAGTTGGACACGACTAAGCGACTAACACACGTATATCTATCTGTCTGCACTTTGTTCTTAATGTTCTCTTTCATCGTGGTGTATCCCAGGAGATTGAATACAGTTCCCTGCGCTCTCCAGTAGGGCCTTGTTGTTTATCCATCCCACATATAATAGTTGCATCTGCTAACCTTGAACTCCGAGTCCATCCCTTCTCCCCCTCCTCTTCCCGTTGGCAACCACAAGTCTGATCTTTATGGCTGTGAGCCTGTTTGTGCTTCGCAGATAAGTTCCTTTGGGTCATATTTCAGATTCCACATATGAGTAAAATCGTACAGTATTTATCTTTGTCTGTCTGCCTCATTTCACTTTGTACGATAATCTCTAGGTCCATCCATGTGGCTGCCGGTGGCGTGATTGCATTCTTTTTTTTTTTTTTTTTTTTTAATGGCTGAGTAGAAGGTTTTAAGCTTTTGTCTTTCCAGGTGTGCTCTAGGGAGAGAAGGCTGGCCATACTTCTGTCTGGTAGCACCGATTACCCGGTACCTACGCCCTTCAACTCTAAAAGTGGAGGTTGATTAAAACATGCATTTCAAAGGTAGCTGTACTTAATGTGTATCCATTTTAGTTATAGAGTTCAAAGCTTGTTTGAGCACCCATTCCCTTGGAGAACATGTAACTTGGATGTTCACAAAGCAAAGGCGTGCAACATCTCACTTCCCCGGTGGCTCAGATGGTAAAGAATCTGCCTGCAGTGCAGGAGACCTGGGTTTGATCCCTGGGTTGGTAAGATCCCCTGGAGGAGGCAATGGCAACCCACTCCAGTATTCTTGCCTGAAGAATCCCATGGACAGAGGAGCTTGGCAGGCTACATACAGTCCATGGGGTCTCAAAAGAGTTGGATATGAATGAAGTGACTAACACTCTCACTGTCTCACCATTTACTGAATCTTTGTAGCAGGCTAGGCTGAGCGACTTCACTTTCACGCATTGGAGGAGGAAATGGCAACCCACTCCAGAATTCTTGCCTGGAGAATCCCAGGGACGGGGGAGCCTGGTGGGCTGCCGTCTACGGGGTCGCACAGAGTCGGACACGACTGAAGCGACTTACCAGCAGCAGCAACAGCAGCAGGGACTAGAAATATGCTTCCGAAAGGGCTGGTCTGAGGGGCCTTAGAGACAAGGAGAGATCCAATTTTGTTTCAATAAAAGTAAAGACAAAGAACAGACGGAGGGAGGATTCCCCCGTGTTCCAGCGATGGAGTCTCTGTACCTCCGCTGCAGGGGACCCAGGTTCAATACCTGGTCCAGGAACTGAGATCCCAGAAGCTGCCAAGTGCTGTAAAAATAAATGAATAAATGTCAGTTTAAAAAAAAAAAAGGAACAAGGGACGACCAAAGAGATACATTCTAGAAGCAAGGAAGGATTATGTAAAGTCAAACTGTTGCTGTCATTCTGATGGATACAGCGCATGGAGCAAATAATTAGCCTTTCTTCCAGCCACCCTCACTTCCCAGTAAAAAAACTTTGTAAAGAGAACCATCGGCGGATTCAGGCATGTGCTGCTTTTTTGTTAAATAAAGCAGTAGAAGCCAAGACCCAAAGTGTTAGTTTAATAAGAGAGGAAACGAACGGTTGCCTTGGCCAAGAAGTCCATTTGGGTTTTTTCCACACGATGTTGCCTCAAAGCTTCTTGGCCAACCCGATGGTTCAGCTGGCTGCAGTGTGATGAAGCTTCTGTTTTTGAATGCAGTTTCTCTTAAATCCTGTGTTGCTACCCAAGGCTAAAAGTTGTCTTCAGGACCAGCTTGGCCTACAGTTACAGACATATTTGCAGGACCTTCCTAAGAAATGTCCAAAAGTGTCAGTTTTCTGACTAAAAGTACTAAGACTTTTATTCCCTGCAAATGTCAATTCAATATCAGCAATGCAGGGAAAGGTTTAGAGTTATTTCGCTTCATACCCTTGAATTACAGCCTCGAGGAAACAGTTGCTCCACAAGTGAAAATAACTATTTCCAGGGAAAGGAAAAGAAAATGTAACACAGTTAGAAGGTTCTTCCAATACCGAGTGATTGTTTTATTTAACCCACTTGTAAAGCAGAGACATTACTTTGCCAACAAAGGTCTGTCTGGTCAAAGCTTTGGTTTTTCCAGTGGTCGTGTATGGATATGAGAGTTGGACTATGAAGAAAGCTGAGCACAGAAGAATTGCTGCTTTTGAACTGTGGTGTCGGAGAAGACTCTTGAGAGTCCCATGGACTGCAAGGAGATCCAACCAGTCCATTCTGAAGGAGATCAGCCCTGGGATTTCTTTGGAAAGACTGATGCTGAGGCTGAAACTCCAGTACTTTGGCCACCTGATGTGAAGAGTCAACTCATTGGAGAAGACCCTGATGTTGGGAGGGATTGGGGGCAGGCGGAGAAGGGGACGACAGAGGATGAGATGGCTGGATGGCATCACCGACTCGATGGACATGAGTTTGAGTAAACTCCGGGAGTTGGTGTTGGGCAGGGAGGCCTGGCGTGCTGTGATTCATGGGGTTGCAAAGAGTCAGACACGACTGAGCGACTGAACTGAACTGAATATTTAAAAGGTGCGTGTGTTTATGTGTTCATACTTTATGTCCCAGATTGTGAACAAAAATTTCTCCTAGTTTTATCTCTTGTCAAAAGCTCAATGCTTCATATATTTTTTTTTAAGCCATTAAGCAGGTCTCCTTGGCTTCACATATGGTGAACAGAACTACTGGTACTACAGTGCTATATTTAAAATAGATAATCAACAAGGACATAGTGCACAGCACGGGTAACTCTGCTCACTATTCTATAACCCAAATAGGAGAAGAATTTGAAAAGTAGTACATGTGACCATTGTGTATGTATAACCGAATGTCTTTGCTGTTACCTGAAACTAACACAATATTGTTAATCAACTACACTCTAGTATAAAATAATTTTTTTAAAAAAACAGCTGGTACTGGAAGATATTCACATAAATGTGATCTCAGAAATGATCTTGAGGGGACTTCCCTGGCGGTCCAGTGGTTAGAACTCAGCGGGTTCTCTGTCATGGCCCAGGTTCAGTTCCTGATTCTGACCTTGAAGGGACATCCCTGGCCGTCCGATGGTTAGAATCGAGTGCTTTCTCTGCCATAGCCCAGGTTCAGTTCCTCGTCGGGGAACTGAGATCGCACAAGCCCTGTGTTTCGATGGGGGGAAAATGGCCTTGAAAACCAGAGTTTTGAGATGCCGTGGACAGAATGCTATTTTTATTCCCTGTTCAATGCTTCCTAACACATTCCATCACTTGGGAGTGACGACGGTATGGATACAGTGAATATAGAATGAGGTTGGAAATACTTGTTTGCTCTACAGAGCGTCTTCCTTCCGTTGCATTTGGTCTGTTTCTACCTGGACACCTTCGGTGCCGCCTCTTCTCTGGGGCCAGAGCTGTCATTTTCTGTCACAGTCTCTCTCTCACCTCCTTTCCGTCCAGTACTTGCCTGTGCAAGAAGCTGTTGGAGGACGGCTTCAGTAGGGCGACCCTGTGCTGGAAAATGGCATAAACGTGCAAGATGGGTCACCCAGCCATTGCTGGGCGGATAGCAAGAGAGGCCCTAGGAAGAGGCTAAAAGACCAGAAGCATCGGCAACTCTTGCTATAAAAACGTCTCAAGAGGCCGTGAAATTAATCCCTCTGAGCCCAATGGGAAGAGAGGAAGAGTGAAATCAGTTGCTATCATTTCATGGGGACTCCGAGGACCTCCGGCACCAGGGTCCTTTATGTCAGCAGAGAAAAGAATTCAGTGACGGCAAAACGGTAGATGAGATGTGGTTTATTCGAAAAGGATGCTTCTGAGGCTTACAAGCAGGCAGGCAAGAAATGCTGCACCCTGAGAACTCACCTGGCTACAAGTTTTATAATCAAAGAAAAGCGGGGAGGGGGAGAAGACCACCTTTTCCCTCATTCTTGAGTAGATGTCATGCCTCCCTCATCAGCTCCTCCTCCAGCTTGAGCAGGGGAGTTTTCTTGTCCCTGCATGGTCAAGCTGCTGCTGCTGCTACTAAGTCACTTCAGTCGTGTCCGACTCTGTGTGACCCCATAGACAGCAGCCCACCAGGCTCCCCCATCCCTGGGATTCTCCAGGCAAGAACACTGGAGTGGGTTGCCATTTCCTTCTCCAATGCATGAAAGTGAAAAGTGAAAGTAAAGTCGCTCTGTCGTGTCCGACCCTCAGCGACTCCATTGACCGCAGCCTTCCAGGCTCCTCCGTCCATGGGATTCTCCAGGCAGGAGGACCAGAGTGGGATGCCATTGCCTTCTCCGATGGTCAAGCTAGGTCCACAAATTTTTGCTTTTTAGGTGTTCAGAGAGCATGTCCTAGGGACCATTAACTTACTGAGTGCCCTGGACAAGATGTGGATCTCATGCCACCACGGTTTTATTGTTTGGGGGCAGGTCCCGTGCTCTGTCATGGGCTTTTGTTCCTAAGCAAGCCCGCTTGGTTTTGTGGTGAAGCAAACCTGTTTTGTTGAGTTATCATTAACTCACAGTTCAATTCAGTCACTCAGTCGTGTTCCACTCTTTGAGACCCCATGGACTGCAGCATGCTGGGCCTCCCTGTCCATCACCATCTCCCGGAGCGTGCTCAAACTCATGTCCACTGAGCTGGTGATGCCATCCAACCATCTCATCTGTCGTCCCTTCTCCTCCCGCCTTCAATCTTTCCCAGCATTGTGGTCTTTTCCAGTGAGTCAGTTCTTTGCATCAGGTGGCCAGAGTATTGGAGTTTCAGCTTCAACATCTGTCCTTCCACTGAATATTCAGGACTGATTTCCTTTAGGATGGACTGGTTGGATCTCCTTGCAGTCCCAGGGACTCTCAAGAGTCTTCTCCAACACCACAGCTCAAAGGCATCAATTCTTCGGCTCTCAGCTTTGTTTATAAGTCACAGGGCCTCCCGTTTTTTTGCTTTTTTAAGCTTATAGTCCATTAGTGGGATTAACTATTGAATTACCTATTTTGTCCCTTCATTCTGTCCCTGTCAAGATGGTTCGACCCTTCAGGTTACCACACTCCAATCCTTCCCCACTACACTCTAAATCACACAGCATCCTAGCCACTGTGGGATTTGAAAATGGTCCCATGGCATCGGTTTGTGTGGAGGTGCAAAGTGCAAGACACAGAGGGTGTGACTCACTTAAAGGGTGGTGTGAGTTGTAAGGGAATTGCTCAGGGATCTAAGAGAATATCTGCCTCTTCCAGCAATGCTTAAAAATGAAGTTATGGGACTTCCCTGGCAGTCCTGTGGTTAAGACTTTGCCTTCCACTGCATGGGGTGTGGGTTTAATCCCTGGTCTCATGTGGGACCTCACGTCCCACATGCTTTGAGGCCAAAACATCAAAACATAAAATAGAAGCAGTATGGTAACAAATTGAATACAAACTTTTAAAATGGTCTGCTGCTGCTGCTGCTAAGTCGCTTCAGTCATGTCCGACTCTGTGTGACCCTGTAGACGGCAGCCCACCAGGCTCCCTTGTCCCTGGGATTCTCCAGGCAAAAACACTGGAGTGGGTTGCCATTTCCTTCTCCATTTTTAAAGTGGTCTACATTAACATAAATCTAAAAAGAGAAAGATTTTAAAAACAGGGAGCTCATATTCTTTGCTCACTACCCAACTTCTGCTATTATTAAAAATTCAGATTATGAATTTTCCATGTTTTTTTTTTTTTTTTTTCCAGAAATCCAAGATAGTCAATAATGCAGGAAAGGGGCCGAAATCCATGGGAATTAATGGCTATATTTTCATGAAACTTTATAATTAAATGTACCGGTTTTATGTCAGTGGATTCTATACTATGCACCGTTTATTTGCCATTGATTTATAAGCGTTTTTTGTTTAACGATAAAATTAAATGGCTGTTGTCACATAAATGGATTCAAGGCAGGTCTTTCCCTTACCCACATCCCATGATTTTGATTGTCTAGAATTCAACTTCGATTTTTGGCCACCAGTCGCATACTTAGAATTTCAGATATTGCAAGCTTCCTCTGCAAAGTCACGCCTTTCCAGGTTTCTTCTCTAGTCCCCTCTGCTCTTCTTCATTTATTGAAATTCCAGTTATATGCATACACACACACACAGAAGTTTAGTTGCTTTACAATGTTGATTCTATCTACTGTACAACAAAATGAACCAGCCGTACGTATACGCATATCCCCTCTGTTTTGGATTTCCTTCTTGCTTAGATCACCCCAAAGCCTTGAGTAGACTTCCCGGTGCTATCCAGGAGGTTCTCATTAGTCATCTATTTTATATGTAATGTTGTATACACGGGGTGTCCCTGGAGACTCAGCTAGTAAAGAATCCACCTGCCCGTGGAGGAGATGTGTGTTTGATCTGTGGGTAGCGTTACCGATAAATCAGATGGTAAAGAATCTGCATGGAATACAGGAGACCCAGGTTCGATCCCTGGTCTGGGAAGAGCCCCTGGAGAAGGGGATGGCAAGTATTCTCGCCTGGGAAATCCCTTGGGCAGAGGAGCCTGGTGGGCTACAGTCCATGGGATCAGAAAGAGTCAGACAAGACTTAGCAACTAAACAACAACAGCCATGTGTATATATGTCGATTCCAGTCTCCCAGTCCCTCCTACCCCTCAGATTCCAGCTACATTTTAAGTCTCAGAGCCATTCATTACTGGGCCATTCTTGGTTACTGCGATTCCTCTCCTGTGTGCTAACAGAGTTCCTACTCTTTGGAACTTATTCTGCTTTATGATTTTTCATAAGTCTGTTTTGCATTTATACTGTAAGGCCTTAAGATCTTATAGTGGGCTCCATATCTTAACTATTAATTTTTTAATCCTCCTAGTACCCAGTAAAATGTATCCTGTTGATTAAATTATAATAGTATCCAACCACATGGAACATGGCTGCTTGGGAGGCATAGAATAAAAATGAAATCTAGATAAATGAATACAATGACTAATAAATAAATTAATACATTTATTTATTCATCCATTTTTTGCCCTTTTACACTTGCCTCTATATTTGCAAATGATAACATGATTATGCATTTTTAGCAGTGGGATTATAGTACACATTTTTTTCCATTGAAAAATGGCATTTAATTAACAGTTAAAAGAAGATATATCGTTCATGGAGTCTAAGAATTGAAATAATGCTCATTCCTGAGACCAGAAAAAGCATTCATATAAAAGTTAAATATTAATCACTGGAGGACATTGGTAGAAAACAATCTGTATCATAATTCCAGACACTTGTAATTAAATCCCATTTTTTAAATGCACAAGGAAAGTGGAATACAGAGAGAATGGCAACTGTTGGGTGATACACTATTCATCACCATAAACTACTTAAGTCTAAGATTCATGTCCCCCTACAGATATAACTCACTGGAAGATACATGACTGAGATTAAAATTCCGTCTTTCCCTTGCCTCCCCAAAATGAAGAAGAAATCAAACTCAATTGCACCTTGGACATTTAATAACAAATAGCAATAGCAAATATTTATTTTATCCAGACACTCATTCGTCTGGGAAAATGAGTATGAACACCGATAAAGAATGATGTGAATTATGGAAACAAAGGCAAATGAGACTGCAGAGAGACAGATCGTTTGACGTGATTTATGCCTGCTTGCTATTCCAATAAGGTAGACAGCTACTTGGGCTTCCCTAGTGGCTCAGACAGTAAAGAATCTCCCTGTAATGAAGGAGACCCAGGTTCGTTCCCTGGGTCGGGAAGACCCCCTGGAGAAGGGATAGGCTACCCACTCCGGTATTCTTGGGCTTCCTCTGTGGCTCAGCTGGTAAAGAATCCACCCGCAATTTGGGAGACCTGGGTCTGATCCCTGAGTTGGGAAGATCCTCTGGAGAAGGGGAAAGGCTACCCAACTCCAGTATTCTGGCCTGGAGAATTCCATGGACTGTATAGTCTATGGGGTTGCAAAGAGTCCGACACGAATGAGCGCGTTGCACTTCACTTCATGACCTTGCAGCCTTGGTATCGCTCCCACGGTTATGTTATATGACAAAGCAAAAGGGGCTCTGTGGATGCGACTAAGGTTACTGATCACCTGGCCCTTGTATTTCAGTTTGGCTGTTCTAGAGCTTTGTGTCCTGCGGGATCTTTAGTTACGGCGGGTGAACTCTTGTTCCAGCTTATAGGATCTAGTTGCCCTGACCAGGGATTGAACCCGGGACCCCCTTGCATCGGGAACATGGAGTCTTAACCACTGGGTCACCAGGGAATCTGTCATCTGACCTTAAGTAGGGCGATTGTCCTGATTTATCAAGGTGGGCCCAGTGGAATCTCAGGAGCACTTAGAAATGGACAAGACAGGGAGATGTGATGGAAACAGATGCCACGGGGAGCTGAAGTGTGAGAAGGACATGTGGTGCTGTTGCTGGCATGATGATGGATCAGGCAACGTGGTGAAGATGCAAGTCAGTCTCTAGAAACTCAGAGCAACTCCACAGTACAGCCAGCAGGGAAACCGAGAGCTCAGTCCTACAACCACAAGGAACTGAATTCTGCCAACCACCACAATGAAGCCAGAAGCCGTTCTTTCTCAGAGTCTCTGCATAAAAGCCCGGGTCGGCCAATACCTTTGTAGCCCCGTGATGAAGTGCACAGGTGAGTAAAATATTGAGTGAGAAGCAGGGGACATGTGATTTCCACAGAGCAAGTAGAAGATGAAAAGAAATTTAAAGAACTCTTCAGAGGGAAAAAGCAGGCCAAGACTCCAAAGATGCTGAGTCTGAATCCACAGGAGGAAAGAAAAGAGTACAGAAGGCAGAGGTGAACAGAAGCAAGGGGGAATGCTGGGGAGGGCCAACTGGATTGGAGGATTAGCGAGTTCAGGGTGACTTTTTTATTTTGCTATGTATCTGTCTGCACTGGCTCTTTGTTGAGGCAGGCAGGATCTTCCATCAAGTCATACGAACTCTTGGTTGTAGTATGAGGCGTCTCCCTTGGGCCTCCTGCATTGGGAGCTTGGAGTCGTGGTCACTGGACCACCAGGGAAGTCCCTACGGTGAGTTTTGAGATGCGTTTTGTCAGAGCTTTAGAGAGAGGCTCTAAAGAACCAGGGTTAAGTAGGGAGGAGGTGGTGACGATAGGCAGGCGTTGAAAGCGTGTTCTTCTTCCCATTGGGATGATGTAAGAAGCGGGCTTGAGCTGGACAAACACATGATAAAGAAACTTTTTCAATTCTTTCTGAATAAGGGAGAAGCTTCTGTCTGAATGTCGACAACAGGAATTGATGGGAAGAGGCAGGGCAGGAGGCGCGGGTGGAATCTGGCCACTTTCCCATCATTCAGTCTGGTCTTGTGTGTTGTTTCACTGAGGCATCCAGATGCTCTCTAGGCTGACTTCAAGTCCATTCTTGTAGTCTTGAATAACTGTCCTCACGCAGTTAAGTACTGTCTGTGTCTCCTTTGCTTTCTGAGTCTTCAGATCAAGAGTTGGCTCTTCCCAGTGGGTGGCCAAAGTACTGGAGCTTCAGCTTCAGCATCAGTCCCTACAATGAATATGCAGGGTTGATGTCCTTTACGGCCACTTGAGTGCTGACTATTAATAGTTGTCAGACAGTTAATACACTTTTTTAATATTGGGGAATGTGTATTATGGAACTAACAGATATCTTCTGTATTCTTTTGCCATCAAGAAAGAAGACAGCATTAGGAACACAGACTTTTATCGATTCCACCAAGTATATTAAGTAATTTCAAGAAATGGGTTTACCTCTTGAAAGCGAGTGCGTTGCCAATAGAGGCAGGAAGTTATCCTTTGGCCGTAGCCCTTGAAAAGCTGTGAGACAAAATGGAAAGCTTCTGAAATAGGGCAGTAAAATTGACTAAGATCATGGCATCTGGTCCCATCACATCATGGCAAATAGATGGGGAAACAGTGGAAACAGTGTCAGACTTTATGTTTCTGGGCTCCAAAATCACTACAGATGGTGACTGGAGCCATGAAATTAAAAGACACTTACTCCTTGGAAGGAAAGTTATGACCAACCTAGATAGCATATTCAAAAGCAGAGGCATTACTTTGCCAACAAAGGTCCATCTGGTCAAGGCTATGGTTTTTCCAGTAGTCATGTATGGATGTGAGAGTTGGACTGTGAAGAAAGCTGAGCGCTGAAGAATTGATGTTTTTGAACTGTGGTGTTGGAGAAGACTCTTGAGAGTCCCTTGGACTGCAAGGATATCCAACCAGTCCATTCCAAAGGAGATCAGTCCTGGGTGTTCTTTGGAAGGAATGGTGCTAAAGCTGAAACTCCAGTACTTTGGCCACCTCACGTGAAGAGTTGACTCATTGGAAAAGATTCTGATGCTGGGAGGGATTGGGGGCAGGAGGAGAAGGGGACAAAAGAGGATGAGATGGCTGGATGGCATCACTGACTCGATGGACGTGAATCTGAGTGAACTCCGGGAGTTGGTGATGGACAGGGAGGCCTGGTGTGCTGCGATTCATGTGGTCGCAAAGAGTCAGACACGACTGAGTGACTGAACTGAACAGAACAGGTATCTTCTGTATTCTTTTGCCATCAAGAAAGAAGACAACATTAGGAACACAAACTTTTATCGATTCTACCAAGTATACTAAGTAATTTCAAGAAATGGGTTTACCTCTTGAAAGTGAGTGCGTTGCCAATAGAGGCAGGAAGTTATCCTTTGGCCGTAGCTCTTGAAAAGCTGTGAGACGAAATGGAAAGCTTCTGAAATAGGGCAGTAAAATTGATAAGAACTAAAGAAAGTTGACGAGTCACTTCAGGTTTGCATTAGATCAGATCAGATCAGATCAGTCGCTCAGTTATGTTCGACTCTTTGTGACCCCATGAATCACAGCACGCCAGGCCTCCCTGTCCATCACCAACTCCCGGAGTTCACTCAGATTCACGTCCATAGAGTCAGTGATGCCATCCAGCCATCTCATCCTCTGTCGTCCCCTTCTCCTCTTGCCCCCAATCCCTCCCAGCATCAGAGTCTTTTCCAATGAGTCAACTCTTTGCATGAGGTGGTCAAAGTACTGGAGTTTCAGCTTTAGCATCATTCCTTCCAAAGAAATCCCAGGGCTGATCTCCTTCAGAATGGACTGGTTGGAGCTCCTTGCAGTCCAAGGGACTCTCAAGAGTCTTCTCCAACACCACAGTTCAAAAGTATCAATTCTTTGGCGCTCAGCCTTCTTCACAGTCCAACTCTCACATCCATACATGACCACAGGAAAAACCATAGCCTTGACTAGACGGACCTTTGTTGACAAAGTAATGTCTCTGCTTTTGAATATGCTATCTAGGTTGGTCATAATTTTCCTTCCAAGGAGTAAGTGTCTTTTAATTTCATGGCTGCAGTCACCATCTGCAGTGATTTTGGAGCCCAGAAAAATAAAGTCTGACACTGTTTCCACTGTTTCCCCATCTATTTCCCATGAAGTGGTGGGACCAGATGCCATGATCTTCCTTTTCTGAATGTTGAGCTTTAAGCCAACTTTTTCACTCTCCACTTTCACTTTCATCAAGAGGCTTTTGAGTTCCTCTTCACTTTCTGCCATAAGGGTGGTGTCATCTGCATATCTGAGGTGATTGATATTTCTCCCGGCAATCTTGATTCCAGCTTGTGTTTCTTCCAGTCCAGCGTTTCTCATGATGTACTCTGCATATAAGTTAAATAAACAGGGTGACAATATACAGCCGTCCGAACTCCTTTTCCTATTTGGAACCAGTCTGTTGTTCCATGTCCAGTTCTAACTGTTGCTTCCTGACCTGCATAGCCTATCACAAAGATCATTTTTAATCTTATGAAAGGTATTTTACAGTAGGCTTGGTCACTGACTGTATATACTCCAAAATACACATAAAAGAATTTTTTTGTGTGTGGGAATGTCAATCAGTGAACATAGATACTAAGGAATGCATGCAATTAAGAAAAAAAAGTGAATGAAAGACATCACCATATTGACTGAAAAGAGACTGGGAATTTGAGATACATTTCAAAAGATGCCCAGTCTTTGAAACAATAATGCTTCAAGAAAGCTGCAGTGAAAAATACTTGTAAGCATTCCTCTCCTGGCCTGATCATACACATGGTTTCAGCTTTTGCAAAACCAGAGATCCCAGAAACCATAATATAGGAATGCACGTAACTTTAGGAGTTTTCACTGGACCGAGTCATTCGGGGACGTTGGTCCGGTCACACAACCGTGCTGTCGACTCAGTCGTTACTGAGAGATTCAGAACCGAAAGTACGTTGGAAAACACGCCTCGGTGATGAGCGTGTATCATCAATCCTTTCAAGCTAGCTGTGTCGTTTCTGTTTGCAGAACAGAATGACTCCTCGTTATTTCTCTCTTACTGTTAATTTTTCTTGGAGTGTAGTTGTGTTATTTTCTGCTGCGCAGCCGAGTGAGTCACCGTCCATACCAATACATCCCCTGTTTTTGTTTTTGTGTTGCATTTCCTTCCCGTTTAAGTCAGCACAGAGTGTGTATCTGCTCAGCGAGAGTGTCCTGTGCCACACAGCCGGTCCTCATTAGTTATCCAGAGTGTGTATGTGTCAACCCCAATCTCCCAATGCCTCCCACCCGCTCTTCCCCCTCTTGGTGTCCACGTGTGTGTTCCCCACCTCCCTGTCTCTATTTCTGCATAGCATGTAGGATCATCAGAACAATTTTTCTAGTTTCCACGTATATGCATTAATATACGATACTTGTTTTTCTTTCTGACCGACTTCACTCTGTATGACAGTCTCTAGGGTCCATGTTGAGTCAAATGATGCTCCATATTTAAAAAAAAAAATAGAAGTTAACATGAAATCCACCCACGTACCAGTATGTCCTTTAGTCTGCAAGCTCAGGAAGGTATGTTTCCTTCAACCATTCCTTAATAGCAACAACTAAAGCAGGTAAAGCAACTTTTCCTCTCCTTCTGCATATTTTAATTTTTGTTTTTGGTTAATGTCTCCATAAGCATCTACTGCATAACCCTAGGCATATGCCCTTTGACACATTGAAAAACCTGTTTGTGAAAGAGAAGTGAAAAAGTAAAAGTCTCTCAGTTATGTCCACCTCTTTGCAACTCCATTCTCCAGGCCAGTATATTGGAGTGGGTAGCCTTTCCCTTCTCCATGGGATCTTCCCAACCCAGGGATTGAACCCAGGTCTCTCCATTGCAGGCAGATTCTTTACCAGCTGAGCCACAAGGGAAGCCCTTGATATATGGAAAAAATCTCTCTAATAAACCTATAAACTAACACCTCTTTAGGGATTTGCGCTACAAAGTGTCAACTTGTAATACATGAACCCTGCACCCTACCTTGGACCCTCAACATCAAAAAACCACAGCAGAAGATGCTGACCTTTTGCACCAAAGGATTATAAATACCAGCAGGATTGACCGGGCGATCTTAATTTGCATGATCTGCTCACCGTGTCACGATCCATCCAGAGTGAGTGCGTTTTGCACGTGAACACATTCATATCAAAATGCTAATGTTTCGAGTATGGTAAAAGCAAACCTTGCCTGACATCTTTCGCTACTTTGCTTCTTTTGAGATATATATTTGTTTTCAGTAACAATGCTGAGATCCGATGGTGTAAAAAAAAAAAATTATGCAGTTGCTATTATAATTTGAAAACCTTTAGGGGGAAAATGTTTCATGCTGTAACTTTTTTTTTTTAAATATAACATTTCAGGAATTTCCATACCATGCTTGCCCAGGGGCCATGCTAATCTGCTTTGTATTGTTCCAATTTTAGTATATGTGCTGCTGAACCAACCACCATGCTGTACTTTTGAGAGTATTACATGATGTTTAAGCGAGATGGTCAAAGCACGGTTTATCCTCTGACAACAGATCCTATAATCTGTGTCCAACTGAGTTCCATCTCCTCCTGAAGAGATCTTGTCCATGCCTATAATCCCGCAAGCGTTATATTGGTTCAGTCACCACAGTACCCAATCTCAACACAACTGGGCAGGAAAAAACATCCCCGCTGGGATGTAACTTTCTGCATGAAACAAATCACGCTGTGTCCACTAAGAAAAGGAGATAGAGATGGGAAATTGAAAGAAACTGACACGGCAACGCACTCCTAGATTTTTGTCTCTCTCTCATCTCACCTTCCTGGTGGTGATCACAAAATGTGATGTTCTTAAATACGAGTCAGTGCAGTTTCTCAAGAAGGAGATGGAAAGTGGGATTCATTATTTTCGGCTTTCTCCTACTGTCTCCCTTATAAAGTCGTTGCTGTCACTCCAGAGCTTTCCTGAAATGCAGGATCTGATACATTTAATTAATGAAGATGATTCATTTCCACCCTTCCCTAAATACTGCTAATGCCAGATGGTGGAGGGCATTGCCAAGATTGAGCCATGGCCATTTTGCACAGTTCAGCATCTCTTTGTATAAGTGAATTATATTAATTCAGAGGTGAATAATCCTTTGTTGTTGTTGCTATTGTTTTAAACAATTTATTTAATTGGAGAATAATTACAATATTGTGATGATTTTTTTTGTCACGCATCAACATGCATCGGCCACAGGGATACCTGTGTTCCCTCCATCCTGAACCCCCCTCCCACCTCCCTCCCTACTCCATCCCTCTAGGTTGTCCCAGAGCACCAGCTTTGGGTACCCCACTTTGTGCATCAAACTTGCCCTGGTCATCTATTTTGCTATATGGTAATATACGTGTTCAAAGATAGTCTCTCAAATCATCCCAACCCTTGCCCTGAAGTAAGGGACTACAGGGTCAGTTCAGTTCAGTTCAGTCGCTCAGTCGTGTCCGACTCTTTGTGACCCCATGAGTCACAGCACGCCAGGCCTCCCTGTCCATCACCATCTCCCGGAGTTCACTCAAATTCACGTCCATCGAGTCGGTGATGCCATCCAGCCATCTCATCTTCTGTCATCCCCTTCTCCTCCTGCCCGCAATCCCTCCCAGCATCAGGGGTCCTCATGTTTTATTTTTGCCATTGTGGTACAGGCATGCTGAATTCTCACTCCCTCCAAGTGTTGGTGTTCACTTGCTCAGTCATGTCCGAGTCTTTGGGACCCCGGGGACTGCCGCCCACCAGGCTTCCCTGTCCTTCACTATCTCTCTGAGTCTGCTCAAACTCATGTCTGTTGATGATGCCATCCAACCATCTCATCCTCCGTCGCCCTCTTTTCCTTTTGCCTTCTGTCTTTCCCAGCATCAGGGTAGGCGTTATAAATATTCCTGCATGTGGCTTCTCCTCTACTTTTGGAGGGAGAAGTCCGTGTCTTTGGAGGTAGATTTGCCCAGGTGACTAGTTCAGACTTCTCGTGATGGAACACAAGGGAGAGGGGATAGACAGGCACCTCTTCTGGGCTGAGCTCATCACCTCTGCCTGCCTCTTTAGTCGTCCTGCTGCTACCGAGCCTCATTTGGGGACAGACGCATCGTAAGATCGCAGAGCCTCCATCAGTCAGGTCTGTGAGTCACAAGGATGAGCTGAACCTGTCTGCAGCCACACTGGGGAGGGAGAATGAGGAAGAAGTAAGCGTTTTGCACCAGTTAGATTTTAAGATTTTTTTTTAATGTGACCCATTTTAGAAGTATTTCTTAATTTTGTTACAATATTTCTTCTGTGGGTTCTTTTTTTTTAATTCTTTGGGTGCAAGGTACGTGAAATCTTAGTCCCCCAACCAGGGATCGAGCTCATACTCCTTGCACTGGAAGGCAAAGTCTTAACCACTGGATCACCAGGGAAGTCCCTACACATGTGAGATGTTAGAGTGGTTAGATGCTGCCCTGTGACCTAGCTTACTGGGACTGCAGTATCTTTGGGGGGAATTGTGAAGGAAGGGAACACTCTCTAATGCTTTCTGTGGACGATAAGTTTAAGGTCAGCATGTAGTTGCATTGAACTTGTGGGGCATAAGTGGACATTCCAAAATCTCTGGCTGGTCTCAGAGGTTACCACCCACTAGAAATCCGATTTGGGGAACTTCCCTCTCGGTCCAGTGGTTGGGACTTTGTCTTCCAGTGGAGGAGGTGCCAGTTCGATCCCTGGTCAGAGAGCTAAGGTCACACATGCCTCACAGACCACAAACATAAAAAGAGATGCAATGTTGTAACAAATTCAATAAAGACTTTAAAAACAGTCCATATATTTTTTTAAAGATTAAAAAAAAATTAATCTTTAAAATTTTAATCTTTAAAAAAAATAAATTCTGTTTTAAAGCATCTTTTCTTGGGAGGTTATCAAAGCTCTTGACATTATGAGTTCTTAAGTAGTTGAGTCCTTTCTTGTTTAATATATGACCACAATAGGTTTCATCATATCACATACCCTGAGATCTCCGGGAATGGTACACAGTTCCTGGTTATGTCTGAGCAAGAAGGAACTATAGTTAAAAGCATCTTGAGGAAACTTCCCTGGTGCTCCAATAGTTAAGTCTTCACCTTCCAATGTATGGGTGCATGTATGATCCCCGGTCAGGGAGCTAAGATCCAACAGGCTTGCATGGTGAAGCCAAAAATAAAAAAAAGGAAAGAAAAAAATCTTGAGCATTTATAAACACTCCCAATATCACTAGATTAAAAAATAAATGGCACTCGGAGCTGACTCTCCAAAGTCAATACACAGAAATGTCATCTCTTTTGGAGTGAAGCTATTTTGACATGTTGAATTCCATTATTAAACAAAGCTGTCATTTCAGTACACACAGTTGAGGACTCAGGTAAAATTAGCATCGTGACCAAAAGGGGAAAATGAAGACAGGCTTGATGGAAAGATGAAAGAGTTGATCTCAGTAGAAAAATAGAAGAAAATATGAATTTATGCAGAGAATATCCTCCAAACGGTGTCTTTTTTCCCCCAAGGGAGAAAAAAAAAAAAAGCTTTCAGCTAGTATATTTATAGGTACAATTATAAATGTAGTCTAATCCTCTTTTGAATTTTAAGGAGTCCAGTAGACAAAAATCTGACAACTAACACAATAGAAATAAGCCCAAGCTGCATAGTTTGGGGCAGATAAAACGTTTTCCCACAAAACATCCAGTAACAAACAGCATACGCTTTGAACTAATTTTTGCTACTATTTTAAAGCAAGCTGTAGATCTCACTGTCAACTGTTTTTCTTACATTCTTGTTTTGTGATAACAATGTCTATTGACAGCATTTGTTTCACAGCATGGCGTTGTCCCCATCTCATTTTAAAATAAAAGTCATTTTAAAAAGATAAAGGAAAAAAAAAGTATAAAATCAGCTAGCATTGTGTCATCTGGACAAAGAAACTGGCTTTCTTTTTCAAGAAATCTCATTTGACATAAAGAGAACTATTTCTTTGAACAGAAATACAGGTTGAAAAAGCGTGAATTATTTGTGTCAAACTCAGGAAAAAAGTTTAGCTGACTCAAAGGTTTTGTTGATGTAAATTAAATGATTGCATCACCTTGGAGAGAGAGACAGTTTAATGATCCCTTAAAGAATGCTAGTTCTGCATAGTTCTGCAAAGAATGGGCTTCCCTGGTGGCTCACAGGGTAAAGCATCTGCCTGCAATGTGGGAGACCCGGGTTCGATCCTTGAGTTGGGAAGATCCCCCTGGAGAAGGAAATGGCAACCCACTCAAGTATTCTTGCCTGGAGAATCCCATGGACAGAGCAGCCTGGGAGGCTGCAGTCCACGGAGTCGCAAAGAGTCGGACATGACTGAGCAACTTCACTTCACAAGAATGCTAAGATGATGACATGAGATGCAGTTTGTGTTTTCTGTCATTCCCCTTCATTTCATGACCCAGTGTCTGTGCCTTGAGTGCTGGTTTAATCACTCAGTCGTGTCTGACTCTTTGCGACCCCATGGACTGTAGCCTGCCAGGCTTCTCTCTGTCCAAGGGATTCTCCAGGCAAGAAGACTGGAATGGATTGCCATTCCATCCTCCAGGGGATCTTCCCGACCCAGGGATCAAACCCAGGTCTCCTGCATTTCAGGCCTATTCTTTACCAGTTGAGGTACATGGACAGTCCATAAACAGCTCAGAGGCCCTCAAAAGCCATGTCTTCATGTCATGGAATCTGCTTTTCTGGTCTTTATTCTTTCCTACGTTCTCTCAGCGTCCTGTTTCAACGAGGATGATGAGAGGGTGGGGTTACAAACAACTTTCCTGATGAATGTTCTGCCGATTCCAGGACACAATAGGACTTCTCCCAGATGGGATCTGCCAGTTTTTGGAACTCTTGAGTGTTTAACGGGGGCACTGGCTTGTCACAAGGAACTTTGTCCCAACTTGACGTCTGGTGAGTGATCCCCGGTTCCCCGTTGCTGGGAAGTAGACCTTGGGGATGGAGGAGGCAGCAAAAATAACCCAAAGAGATTTCTTCCTTGAATTTTTAAAAAATATTGATTTATTTGGCCGTGCCAGGTCTTATATGCAGCACATAGGATCGTTGAGCATGGCAGCGTGTAAACTCTTGAGTTGTGGCATATGGACTCTAGTTCCCTTTGTGTGCATGCTAAGTCGCTTGAGTTGTGTCTGACTCTTTGTGACCCTGTGGACTCTAGCCCGAGAGGCTCCTCTGTCCAGTGGGACTTGCCAGGCAAGAATACTGGAGTGGGTTGCTGCTTCCTTCTCCAGGGGATCTTCCCAACCCAGGGTTCGAACCCCTGGGTCTTACCGTCTCCTGCCTTGGCAGACAGGTTCTTCACCACTAGCATCACCCAGCTGGGGATCAAACCGGGCCCCCTGGTCATTTGTAGCTCTGTGTCTTAGGGAAGTCCTTTCTTCCTTGTTTTTACTTAAAGGAAAGTCTCTGTGGGTGAGACACTGCTCTCTGTAACCCGAAGGCAGAGAGGTGAACAAGTCAGTGGGGAAATAGAAAAGAAGACAATGGCTGTGCAGACAAGGGCCTTGACGAAGAATGAAGGACGTGCTGGTTGACATCATTCATTGACACCCCCAGTGAATACGGGTGGATGGTAAATGGGAACAGACAAAAAAGAGGAGCCAAATGCCCTGCAAACAGGTATGCGGAACACCTGGGAATATGCACCTTCATTGCCCAGAAGCTGTCCGTGTCTCTTTCATGTAATATCGCTTGGGCTTCAAAGTTTTTATAAAGGGCTTGATTTAACCGGTAAAAACATAACATTTAAATCTAACTCCTTTCAAAGCTGAGTGAATTCCAATTGCCTAACTCCTCCATCTAACTTGTGTTCAGTCGCCAAGTCGTGTCCTTCTCTTTGCAACCCCGTGGGCTGTAGCCCGACAGGCTCCTCTATCTGTGGAATTCTCCAGGCAAGAATACTGGAGTGGGTTGTCCTTCCCTCCTCCAAGAGATCTTCCCAACACTGGGATCGAACCTGCATCTCCTGCTTGGCAGCTGGATACTTTACCACCGCAGCCCCCTGAGAAGACCTGTCTTACTTAGGTTCCTCAAAACAGTGCTTTCTCTCATAGGAACGTGGGTCTTTTTTCATCTCTTTTCAAACGTCCTAACCATCAGTGTGCTAAACATCTCATCTTTCGCTCCTCCTTGGTCTCTACGAAGGAGAATGCTGTGACTTTACGGAACTGATTTCACTGAGCATTTGATAAAGATCTGACATTTGATAAAGATCTATTCTAAACAAAAAGCACAAGTTGATATAAATCTTAAGACTTGGCTAGTTGTTCCCCCGCCTCCACCCCGCCCCAGATTTACATGAATCATCTTTAACAGTCTTCATTCACCCTTAGTAAAGATTAAGGGATAAAATCAATATGATGTGATAGGCTTGAAAGTCAAGTGGATTTCAAATGTGTTCAAAGCATGAATGGGCTTCCCTGGTGGCTCAGATGGTAAAGCATCTGCCTCCAATGCGGGAGACCCAGGTTCAATCCCCAGCTCGGGAAGATCCCCTGGAGAAGGAAATGGCAACCCACTCCAGTATTCTTGCCTGGAAAATTCCATGGGCGGAGGAGCCTGCTGGGCTACAGTCCGTGGGGTTGCAAAGAGTCAGACATGACTGAGAGACTTCACTTTCTCTCTTTTCTCTTTTAAAGCATGAATATGATAGTTATCAGAAATGACTTAAGTGGCTGCTTGTTTGAATAGCTTCACTAAAAGTCCCAAAGTATGCGTATATGTGAAATAATGACAATTTGCTCTCTTGAAAATTTATTCTATTTATTTATTTGGCTGCTCCAAGTCTTAGTTGGGGTATGCAGGACCTTTCAGTTGCAGCACGTAGGATCTGTCCTTTATTGTGCCCATCTTTGCATGAAATGTTCCCTTGGTATCTCTAAACTTCTTGAAGAGATCTCTGGTCTTTCCCATTCTATTGTTTTCCTCTATTTCTTCGCACTGTTCACTTAAAAAGGCTTTCTCATCTCTCCTTGCTATTCTCTGGAAGTCTGCATTCAATGGGGTTTATCTTTCCCTTGCTCCTTTGCCTCTTGCTTCTCCTCATTTCTCAGCTATTTGTAAGGCCTCCTCAGACAACCATTTCAACATTTTGCATTTCTTTTTTGGGGGGATGATTTTGGCTACCGCCTCCTGTACAATGTTACGAATCTTTGTCCATAGTTCTTCAGGCACTTTGTCTACCAGATCTAATCCCTTGAATCTATTTGTCGCCTGCACTATATAATCAACCATGAGGGATTTGATTTACATCATACCTGAATGGTGTACTGGTTTTCCATACCGTCTTCAATTTGAGCCTGAATTTTGCAAAAAGGAGCTCATGATCTGAGCCACAGTCAGCAGTAACCTCAGATATGCAGATGTACCCCTCTAATGGCAGAAAGCAAAGAGGAACTAAAGAGCCTCTTGGAGAAAGTGAGAGGAGAGTGAAAGAGCCGGCTTAAAACTCAACTTTCAGAAAGCTAAGATCATGGCATCTGGTCCCATCACTTCATGGCAAATAGATGGGGAAACAATGGAAACAGTGACAGACTTATTTTGGGGGGGCTCCAAAATCACTGCAGATGGTGACTGCAGCCGTGAAATTAAAAGACGCTTGCTCCTTGGAAGAAAAGCAATGCAAACCTAGACAGTGTATGAAACAGCAGAGACATCACTTTGCCAACAAAGGTCCATCTAGTCAAAGATATGTTTTTTTCCAGCAGTCATGTATGGATATGAGAGCTGGACCATAAACAAGGTTGAGTGTCAAAGAATTGATGCCTTCAAACTGTGATGCTGGAGAAAATTCTTGAGAGTCCCTTGGACAGCAAGGAGATCAAGCCAGTCAATCATAAAGGAAATCAACGCTGAATATAGGAAGGACTGATGCTGAAGCTGAAGCTCCAGTGCTTTGGCCACCTGATGCGAAGAACTGACTCGTTAGAAAAGACCCTGATGCTGGGAAAGATTGAAGGCAGGAGGAGAAGGGAACGACAGAGGATGAGATGGTTTGATGGCATCACCGACTCAATGGACATGAGTTTGAGTGAACTCCAGGAGTTGGTGGTGGACAGGGAGGCCTGGCGTGCTGCAGTCCATGGGGTCGCAAAGAGTCCGACGTAACTGAACAACTGAACAACGACGTGGGATCTAATTCCCCGCCCAGGGGTTGAACCCTGGCCCTTTGAGTTGGGAGCTCAAAGTCTTAGCCACTGAAGCACCAGGGAAGTCCCCAGAATAATGCCAGATCTCTGGGGAAAACAGCTCCTAGCTCTTGGATTGTCCATGGCTGGCGGGTGGGGTGGGGTTGGGGGTTTGGTCAGGAGCTTCATTCCTAGGAAGCACAGAACTCAACCACAGGGCTCACCCGGGAACCTAAGACTTGAGGCTACAATTATGCAAATCCATCTATTGTTGACCCAAGTACAGGCTATTGATTGTTGCCCTTGGACTTTGCCTGTGAATCCTGAAGACGGCCTTCCTGTCTCTGGATATCTACCTCTATTCCACGCTTGTCCTCCTAAGCCCTTTCAATCTAATTGCTTTGCTTGTACTATAATCTGACATCAGAGAATAATAGCTCGCGTACAAATTGCCCCACTTCTCGGGAAACCTGCGCTACTATATAATTGAAAACGTTTCAAGTCTCTTGCAAAGCTGTTATGAAGCACTTGGGTTTGAACTATTTTTGTCTATTACTTGGGCTGGCACTTCTCTTTAAGAGCTTCCTATATCCCCAACAGAAAGAGGGGTCGTTTTGAAGGAACCAAGAGGGAAGCTACCTGCAGTGTTGAGTGGGCACGCCAAAGGGGCTTCTTCCCTGGTGAAAATGGAAGATGAGCTTTAGAAGCAGCTTCCCTGGTGCCTGGTGGTGGTGTTTTAGTCGCTCAGTTGTGTCCGACACTTGCGACTCCCTGGGCTGTAGCCCGCCAGGCTTCTCTGTCCAAGGGATTCTCCAGGCAAGAATACTGGAGTGGGTTGCCATTTCCTTCTCCAAGGCATGAAAGTGAAAAGTGAAAGTGAAGTCACTCAGTCGTCTCCGACTCTTCACGACCCCATGGACTGCAGCCTACCAGGCTCCTCCGCCCATGGGATTTTCTAGGCAAGATTACTGGAGTGGGGTGCCATTGTCTTCTCACTGATGCCTAAAATTGGTCAAAAGCGGTCAGAAATGGATGCCAAAAGCTCAGCTTTTCTGCACACCGATGCCAAATCAAACGTCAGAGATAGAGTTTCGGTTGAAGGAGAGAAAAGAGTGGCTTTTATTGTTTGGCCAGGCAATGGGGGATACAGCGGGTTCCTGCCTCGAAAAACTATGTGTGCCTACTTGGAGAGGACAGTGAGGAGTTTTATCATAATGAAGGAAGAAACAGACAGAACAGAATCTGTCTTGAAAGCAGGAACCCATCTTAGGCCGGACTGTGGATTTGAGCTCTATGCCCAGTGTCTATGGAAGCGACATACCAACTGGAAAACCAAACCCCTGAACGAAAGAGCCCCAGGGCTCGTATCTAGACTCTCAGTCGCCTAAAAGAATACCCTAATTGTCTGAGTAACCAAATAGAATCATACATTCTATTATGCTTATTGGGGTATGACCACAGGCCTGTTGATAATTGTCCACTGTTAACTACCTAGGCTTAAGGCGCATGAATCACGGGTTAACTTTGAGTGTATCTTTCTCTTCCTTTGTTCAGACTAGTTTCAGGGAGTTTGGGGAGATGGATTTGGACATGTACACTTAGGGTATATCAGGTTTTCACAAAAACAGGTCGCAGTCCTTGGCTAAGAGGAGACTCTGCCTTGGGCCCGCTGGTGTAATCAACTGCACTCCACGATCTGCGTTGTCCTTCTGAGTGAGGTTGTCTCCTAGAACATGTGGCTGCAGCAGTAATGGTTCATAAAGGGCGTGATCAGCTGGTGGACCTTCCTTTGACGGATTACTCGTGAGGTAACTAGGAGTCAGCATCATCAACCTTGAGTTCCAACTGGTCTGGGGTCTACACACGTGTGGACACAATACGACCAGTAGTCGTCAACCTGTCCCACCTGGAGGGGTTTCAGTATCTGCAAAACAGCTCAAAGGTATCGTCGTGTGTATCCCTTGATGGGGAACCAGGACGATGCGTCGAGCCTGCTCTTGGCTTTTTGTTCCTTCTTGGTCTCCCATCCCTTCCCTTCCCTAATTAGCCATGGCTTCCATCTGCCCTTTGGAACTCAGAGAAACTCAGGTAGGTTCAATCTTGGACGGTGAGCAGTGGCCCGAAGCCAGATCTTGATTCCCCTGCCCAGGGAATCGAACCTGGGCAGCCTGGATGAAAACGAGGAATGCTAGCCACCAGACCAGCAAGGGCTTAGAGGCTCGAAGCTGTTTCTCCCTGGATCTCCGCTCCCCCGTGAAAAATGCGTTTATCACGGAGGCCGAAACTGTCAGTGTGGGTGCAACGTTGATTCTTCGAGACGTAGCACAGCAACAAGTGGGAGAGCACACAGAGAAGCAGTGGGTTTAGTTGAGAGCAAGGCAGAGTGGCACACGCCCAGAGAGAAAGGGTGTGGGCATCCGCCCTTGTGAACAAGAGTGCAAAGAGGTGGTTACATTGTTTATTTATGTAGGTCAGTTCTTCCGGGTCTTTGTCTTCCTTCCGGCCAAGTATCTGGCTTCTCTGTCCACACCCGACCCACCCTGGCACCCTCCCCTGGGTGCCCACACACCCCCCAGCTGAGATGGATCTTGCAGTGAAAACTTCTGGGAGGGGCGTGACTCATTATGGGCTGGCCTTGGCCCCTAACTTTTGACCCACAAGGAGCCTTTCCTCATGTGTGTAGTGTCTCCTTTGTCCCCAAAGGGGAGGGGAACGGAGACCCCTTAATCCCTTACTTAATCCCTCGCACAACATTATGCCCCTTTGTCTTTGCCATGACTCTTACCTTGAGGTGTTTGCAAGAGACAAAGGCTGGCTATTTACCCTGCTTCTGTTGTTACTTCCACTTCCGAGGGGCCATTAGAAGCCTAACTGTAAATGCCCCAACTGGAGCCCAGGTATCTCTTGTCTCAGTAAATGCAAACAGCAGCCTGTCTGTAAATGCCTAACCTCTAGCCCGTCTGTCTCCTACATGAATGAAAGCTGTTTGCTATAATCAAAGAAATTTGGGGGGGACCCAGAAAGGCCTGGTGCCCAGTAACCCCTCAGGGTGCTTCTCGGTCTCAGAATGTGCCTTGGGACCCAGACCAAGGACTAGGTCCTTGTGAGGCAGGAGATAGGTGGACCCCAGTATGAGCATCTGGAATCTTTCCCCCGTGGACAGATACTCCAGAAGAGGAGGGAGGAGAAGCCAAACCATGCCCAGAAAGGAGATGTTGTTGTTCAGAAGCTCAGTCATGTCTGACTCTTTGTGACCCCATGGACTGCAGCACGCCAGGCTTCCCTGTCCATCACCAACTCCTGGAGCTTGCTCAAACTCATGTCCATTGAGTCGGTGATGCCATCCAACCATCTCATCCTCTGTTGCCCCCTTCTCCTCCTGCCCTCAATATTTTCTTTTCCACTTCTTCGCTTTGGGTGGCCAGAGTATTGGAGTTTCAGCATCAGTCCTTCCGATGAATCTTCAGGGTTAATTTCCTTTAGGATGGACTGGTTGGATCTCCTTGCAGTCCAGGGGATTCTCACAGGTCTTCTCCACCACCACAATTTGAAAGCATCAATTCTTCTGTGCTCAGCCTTCTTATGGTCCAGCTCTCATGTCTCTGCATGACTGTTTTCTTGGTGAAGGCTAATCCAGGCAGAGCCGGCGACAGCTGTTCTCCAGGGGATATGCCAAGATCAAAAGCTGGAAAGTAAGAGACGTTTGTAAAACGTCTTAACATCGTTCCTTTCATCCCGTAAACCTCACCTTCTCCTGAAGTTTCTCTCTCTCTCTCCTGTCAGTCACCAGAGTTTATCATCCTCTGATGCAAGCCAGCCCTTCTTTTCTGTATTTGCCGACTCCATAAACCCTGAGTGATCACCCCTCTTCCGTAAGCCCTGAGTGATCACCCCCTCTTGGACACCTGCTCTGGGGAAGTGATGAGCGCTGGTAATCAACAGTTGTTCTTTTCTCTTGTCAGCTGCTTAGTCTTTATCAGACTTCCCTGGTGGTCCAGTGGTTAAGGCTCTGAACCTCTGTTGTGGGGGTGTTTGGTTTAATTCCCAGTTTTTATATAAAAACTGCCCGTCATGTTTTCCCACCCAGATCCTCGCCCTCTGCAGCATCAGTACCATCCTCAGTCCTTATTTTTACCCTACCCAAGATGACATCATCCTTCATTTTTTATTTTCTCTCTTCACCACTGCACAGCTGGGTACTTTCCCTGTCAGCTGAGCTCTCGAGCGTTGCGAGGGTGAAAAGCTAAGCTGAAGGTCTTCCTTGATTTAGCATTTCAAGAGCTTGCTGTTGTTTGTGCATTTGCTTGGTCATGTCTGACTCTTTGCAACCTTGTGGACTATAGCCCCCCGCCCACCCCCTGCCGCAGGCTCCTCTGTCCTTGGGATTTCCCAGGCAAGAATACTGGAGTGGGTTGCCCTTTCCTTCTCCAAGGGATCTTCCCCAAGCCAGGTTTTGAGCTCGCATCTCCCACACTGGCAGGTGTATTCTTTACCACAGAGCCACCTGGGAAACCATTTTAAGAGCCACCATCTTCCTAATTATACTTTCCTAGGGGCAAACCCAGCTACATGTGTGAATAAAGGCAAATTGACTGCAACTTGATGCACAAGTCTGATGAGTAATCCAGGTAAATTTGGGATTTATCTATTGAACAAAAACTACCTTTAGTTAATGGAGAAGATGTTCATTTGGCATGTAATTGTCCTCTGATTTCCAATATTGTAAACTTCCCGCTGATCTGCTTTTTATGGTAACAGCGAGTGTTGTTTAAGTCTTCACATGTATTAAAAGCGAAACCCAGGAGTTATTATGCTCCTACTGTGATAAAGAAGACAGACAGTCCTTTGGGGTGGAGATCAGGTTCCCTGTGTGGTAATGTAAGCAAACCAGTACACAAGGTCCAATTTGTTGGAAAAGCCAGTGGATGGGTTCATTCAAGACTGTGGCTGAGATGAATGTTTTTGAGTACTCAGGGGCGGGGAGGCTCAAATTACACCACAGTCAAAGCTAAAAATATTTACAGTTTCTGTTCCTCAGAAGACAACACTGAAGGAGTGAAGTGAAAGTCGCTCAGTCGTGTCCGACTCTTTGCAGCCCCGTGGACTATACAGTCCATGGGATTCTCCAGGCCAGAATACTGGAGTGGGTAGCGTTTCCTTTCTCCAGGGCATCTTCCCAACCCAGGGATCGAACCCAGGTCTCCCGCATTGCAGGCGAATTCTTTACCAGCTGAGCCACCAAGGAAGCCCCTTAAAGGAAGCTCACTTAAAAGAGTGAGAAATATATAAATTAATATATATATAATATATGTATGTATATACATATATATATATGTGCTGGATGTATAAACAATATATGTCAGTGTCAAAAATGTAGAAAACTCTATTGAAATATGGGCCTGAATAGACGCTTTTCTTTTTTTTTTGACTATACCGCCTGGAATCTTAAGTTCTGTAACCAGAGATTGACCTGTGTCCCATGCAGTGGAAGCACAGAGTCTTAACCACTGGACTCCCAGGGAAGTTCTTGAATAGACAGTTTCCAAACAGACTGTTTAGGGAATCCCTTCAGCTGTCCAGTGCTTAGGACTCAGCACTTCCACTGACTGCCATGGGCCTGGGGTTCAATCCCTGGTCGGGGAAGTAAGATCCCGAAAGCTGCACGGTACACCCCAAAATAAAAGCAATAACAATAAAATTAAGAAGAGTGTCTAAGAAACTCACTCAGTCGTGTCTGACTCTTTGCGACCCCATGGACTATACTATAATGCCATGGACTATATATGTCCATGGCATTCTCTAGGCCAGAATCCTGGAGTCGGTAGCCTTTCCCTTCTCCAAGGGAATCTTCCCAACCCAGAGATCGAACCCAGGTCTCCTGCATTGCAGACAGATTCTTTACCAGCTGGGCCACAAGGGAAGCTCAAAGAGTATCTAAATAACCAATAAACATTAAAAACTTCTGAAGTTTGTTAGTCATCAGGAAAAGGCAGATTGAAAACACGGTCTGACGGCACTGTATTACCACCAGAATCTAAAACAAAGAAAAAACAGGCAACATCAAGTGCTGGCGAAGATGGGGGGCAACGAGAACTCTCTCACGGTGTACAAATTGGTCAGGAAGGAAAACTGCTCAGCCGTCCCCTCTAAAGGAAAATGTATACCCTAAACTGAGCAATTCCATGCATAGAAATCCACATTTCATCCTCATTGACGTGGAAAAGAATTTTTCTAACAGCACTATTTATAATCCCCTCAAGAGCCCCTGGAGAAGAGATAAGCTACCCACTCCAGTACTCTTGGGCTTCCCTGGTGGCTCAGCTGATAAAGAATCCACTTACAATGCAGGAGACCTGGGTTCGATCTCTGCGTTGGGAAGATCCCCTGGAGGAGGGAAAGGGTACCCACTCCAGTATTCTGGCCTGGAGAATTCCATGGAGTGTATAGTCCACGGGGTCGCAAAGAGTGGGACAAGACTGAGCGACTTTCACTTTTAAAGAAGAAACCCATTCAAATGTCTCTCCATAGTAAATGAAATAAGCAAACCTTCAGTAGATATTGATGAAGGAAGAGTCTTAAGGGCTAAGTGATGATGAGTTGAATTTCATCCCTGGAGTGGTCTGAGTTGGCAGCTGCTCCTGTTAGCATCATGCACGTTCCTTTAGTATACAATAAGTATATCTTTTTGAGCTTGCATGTTTATCTTCCTCCTTATTCATCGGTACACATATATATTTATTTTCCCTGGGCTTCTCTGGTGGCTCAGATGGTAAAGAATCCACCTACAATGCAGGAGACCTGGGTTTAATCCCTGGGTTGGGAAGATCCCCTGCAGAAGGAATAGGCTACCCACTCCAGTATTCTTGGGCTTCCCTGGTGGCTCAGCTGGTAAAGAATCCTCTCGCAATGCAGGAGACCTGGCTTTGATCCCTGGGTCAGGAAGATCCCCTGGAGGAGGAAATGACAACCCACTCCAGTGTTCTTGCCTGGACAATCCCATGGACAGAGGAGCCTGGCGGGCTACATACATACAGTCCATGAGGTTGCAAAGAATCGGACCCCACTGAGCGACTGAAAGTACAATACATATTTTATGTACCAAACCCAGTGCTTGAACTGTCTTGAGTGCGTGTCTGCTGGGATGAAAGTGTTGTAAAGCGATTACTCAGATGGTGGAAGTGTAGCCTGCTGCTTTTTTCCCTTGGCGCTATATTCAAAGGGTCCTTTAAACACTTTAGAAGGAGATTTAATGACAAGAGAGAGGATCTGCCAGTGAAGTCACTCACACTTATGTTGCCTAATTGGCTTTCGCGACGGCACAAGATGAATGAGTTGTGGGGAATGACAATTGAAGGTCTCTCATCCCCGTATTAAGAGATGCTGTAAGCTGGTGGTAAGAGGCGTCTCAGATAGTGAAGCCCTTGGCTGGTGTCCTTGACCTCTATTTACTGCTTCTGCGAGGCAAACTCTTCAGTGAAGGACCCTTGTCTCTGGAAGCGTCCCACTGTCTGGAAGGCAAGCCAGCTGTCTTTGAGAGGAGGAGCTGATAAGGATCATTGTTTATTAAATAATAATAATAATAGTATACTAATTCGGAGCTTTGAAACTGTCTCCCCTGGAGTTGTGGAAGCCCGCAGTCCTGGTGCACAAAAGCTACTTATCAAGGCATCCTTGCAGAGAATACGTGTGCTTAATTTGAGGCGTAAAAATGCCTTTTTAAAAAATGTGTTTTTTCATTTTCTGGCCATACTGCAAGGTGTGTGGGATCTTAGTTCTGTGACCAGGGATCGAACTCACACCCTTGTGTTGGAAGTATGGACTGTTAACCCCTGGACCACCAGGGAAATTCTGTTTTTAAAAAAAAAGCCTTTTTTTTTTTTAGACAGATTTATATATTCAACAGTACGTGAACTGAAAAATTCCAGATGTGCAAGCTGTGTTTAGAAAAGACAGAGGAACCAGAGATTAGATTGCCAACGTCCACTCGATCATAGAAATATATGTGTGTGTGTGTGTGTGTGATTTTATTTATGTATTGGCTGTGCCGGGTCTTCATGCTGCACGAGCTTTCTCTAGTTGCAGTGAACAGGGGCTGCTAATTGTGGTGGGTGGGCTTCTCATTGAGTGGCTTGCTCAGAGCAAGGCCTTTAGGGTACACTGGCTTCAGTAGTTATGGGTCCCGGGCTCTGGAGCAGAGGCTCAGGTAATATTTGTGGTGCTCGGGCTTAGTTGCTCCACAGCATGTAGGGTCTTCTCGAGCCAGGGATTGAACCCATGTCTTCTGCATTGGCAGGCAGATTCTTTACCACCAGGGATGTCCTTAAAACTGCCTTAAAAAAAAGAGAGAGAGAGAAAAGAAATCCTTACGTAGAATGCTTGTGTATAATATGAGATAGAACCGCATAAGCTGGAGATGATGGCATATTTCTTATAATAGGTTGAGTCCTCATTCTGGGATCTCCAGTCTCTCCACCTCCTCTGATGTGGTCAGCGTTGTGTGATGTCTCTTTCAAACATCTCCCTTGAATGTGCATTTCAGGGTCTCACCTGCAGGGGAGATCAACAGCAACGCTTTGTTATTCTCCTGATCTTCCCTGAATGGAAAGTTGGCACAAGCTTAAGCTGGGGTCCAGGTTGTAAATTGTTCAGTCGCTCAGTTGTGTGCAACTCTTTGCAACCTCATGGACTGCAGCACGCCAGGCCTCCCTGTCCTTCACCAACTCCCAGAGTTTGCTCAAACTCATGTCCATCAAGTTGGCAATGCCATCCAACCATCTCATCCTCTGTCGTCCCCTTCGCCTCCTGCCCTCAGTCTTTCCCAGCATCAGGGTCTTTTCCAATGAGTTGGCTCTTCGCATCAGGTGGCCAAAGCATTGGAGCTTCAGCTTCAGCACCTGTCCTTCCAATGAAACCATCAGGTAGTCAAGTCTGATGCTGGCTTGTTTCTGGAGAGGTTGGTTTGACTTTTGGTCCCAGGCAACGAGGTGAATCCGTGTGACTCGGTTACTTAACTTGCATGAAGGAGGTGCTCTGCAGGACTTTCCTGGTGGCCCAGTGGTTAAGGCTCCACGCCTCCTCTGCAGAGGGTGTGGGTTTGACTCCCGGTCAGGGAACTCAGATCCCACATGCCGCACAGTGCAGCCAAGATGAAACAGAGAAAGCACTTTGATGAAGAGTTGACTCGACCATTGACATCAGGCCATTGACCATTTTCAAGTCCTCCTCTCCCCGTCCCCTTCTGTCCGCACCTGGGCAAGCTGATGACAGGGTTTACACTCTGCAGGCAGCAACCCGTGTTCAGGACCCCTCACTGCAGGCTCACCCCCTAACCTCCTAAAAACTGTCCTGCCTTTTCTCTGCTCCCTGCTTCAAGCTTTCCTGTATCTTCTCTTGGGAGCTTGCCCTGTCCTCCCTAGCAAAGCCTCACCATGTGAGCAATTAACCTTTTCATGCATTCCTTTTTTTTTTTAACATTTATTTTCTTTTTCCACTGTGGTGGGCCTTTGTTTCCATGCACAGGCTTTCTCTAGCTGCGAGCGGGGCCACCCTCTAGTTGCCGTAGGCGGGCTTCTCACTGCGGTGGCTTCTCTTGGTGTCGAGCACAGGTGCCAGTCTCTTGGGCTTCAGTAGTCCTGGTGCACAGTCTTCGTTACCCCATGGCATGTGGCATCCTCCCGGACCAGGAATCAAACCAGCGTCCCCTTGCGTAGGCAGGCGGATTCTTAACCACCGAGCCATCAAGGAAGTCCTTCTTGTGTTCTCAATGCACGTAGCATCATCCGTCTTGACCAGTAAACCAGCATGTAGGGGAAAGGGTATCCAACCACCCCGTGGAATGATTCTAGCAGTCAGTTTCAGACCCAAAGAAAACCATGGAGGAGCCCAGTGTCATTTTGCAGAACAAGCAGAATGTTACTGCTCTGAGCCAAATAAGGGACTCGCCCATCGATATCGTGAATACCTTGCGTTTTATAGACTTTCCAATGGCAATGTGTTTTATTTACCGCCCTTTCCTTAGTCAGATGACCTCAACGTGGAATGTTGCAGCCTGAAGTGACCCTCTTTACCTACGGGCTCCTTGGTGTCTTATTTGTCAGTCTCTTAAACAGTTAATAGGGCTTCTGAGGTGGCACTAATGGTAAGGAAGCCTCCTGCCCATGCAAGAGGCGTGAGAGATGCAGGTTCGATCCTTGGGTGGGAAAGATCCCCTGGAGAAGGGCATGTCAATGAGAGGGTAACAGGCAGGAAGGCCAGGGGTCTCCAAACAGAGGAAATAGGCTGCAAGTGTCAGACATTTTTTTCTCTCTTTCTTAAGTGGCAGGAGGAAACAAATGGGTTATATTTTTTCCCCTTCTCTGTACAATTTAAAGAGCGGATTCTCTTAAAATTCTGTGTTGCCAGAACGACAGCTGGTTCCACCTCAACTTAACTTGTCTCAAACCTTGAGTCACCGATGCGATTTTCTTATGGAAATGTTTGTCTGAAGCTATGTTAAAGAACTACATATTTACCCTAGACTCTTGTCTTAAGTCAGTTCTGCCTAAGACTCAGAACCAACTTGACAAACCACTATGTTTTATTCCTACATGGTTCTCCTAATCTATGTTCACGAAACGATTTATTTGCTTGGAAATCTACCTTTCTTCAAGATTCATGTCAATCGTTTTATGGCCCGGAATGACTCACCTGCTGCCAATGTTATCCCCAGATGCATGTTGTGGGTGAGGGGCCTGGTGCCATTCTCTGAGTTTTGAGACATTTCCTTTCTTTAATTAGCAGACTTCTAGTAGCTATATAACATCCGGCTAAAGACAACCAGGAGGGCACTCTCTCTGCCCCCTTCTGATGTCTATGTCAGAAGCTATCTCTCTCTCTTTTATACTTTAGTAAAACTTTATGACACAAAAGCTCTGAGAGATCAAGCCTCATCTCTGACCTCGGACTGGATTCCTCTTGTCTGGAGGCCAAGAATCCCGGCGTCTTTCGTGGTTCAGCAACAACCTTTCAGAAACCCACTCCAGTATTCTTGCCTAGAGAATCCCATGGGCAGAGGAGCCTGGTGGGCTGCAGTCCATGGGATCACAAAGAGTCGGACATGACTGAAGTGACTTAGCACACATGCACGCAAAGAGTTAATTACAGTTAAGGTAACGATTGCAGTGATTAGGGCATAGTGGTTATCTCCCCCTTGTGTGGTGAAGCCTGGCACGATGCCTGCTCTCTAGTGTGAAAACAGCTCTCTTTTGAGCTCCCGCAGCAATCATGTGAAGGGACTCATATAGCTGTTCATTTCACACCAAGCATTTTTTTTTTTTTAATTAAAAACTTTTTTTGCAGCAATTATTTTTAAGGTCACATTTTAAAAAGTACCTTGCTCTTCCTCTGTCTCCTACAGATGTTTCTTTGGGTTGAATCCCTGGGTTGGGAAGATCCCCTGGAGGAGGGAAAGGCTGCCCACTCCAGTGTTCTGCCCTAGAGAATTCCATGGACTGTATAGCCCACGGGGTTGCAAAGAGTCAGACATGACTGAGCAATTTCCACTTTCATTGTAGTCATATATTAAAATGGAATACATATTTCTGTGTTTACTAATACTGGCTAAAAGAGAGAATGGGCCTTGATTATAGCATAGCCAAGTGTATTATGGACTTAAGGACAACGCTAACCTCTTATTTATAGAAATACTGATGTGTCCTGGCCATTTGGCCAAACTGGTGGCGTGCAGTCATTCAAATAGCAACATTATAAAGTATATACCATTAACAAAATATTTTTATCAGAGTACAGTTGATTTAGAATGTTGCATGGTTTCAGGTGTACAGCGAAGTGAATCACTTATACAGATACATATATTGACTCTGTTTTAGATTTTTTTCTCCTGTAGGTCATTACAGAGTACTGAGTAGAGTTTCCTGTGCTGTTCAGGAGATCCTCATCAGTTTTCTCTCTTGTATGTGGTGGTGTCTATATATGGAGAAGGCGATGGTACCCCACTCCAGTACTCTTGCCTGGAAAATCCCATGGACAGAGGAGCCTGGTGGGCTGCAGTGCATGGGGTCGCTGAGAGTCGGACGTGACTGAGCAACTTCACTTTCACTTTTCACTTTCATGCATTGGAGAAGGAAATGGCAACCCACTCCAGTATTCTTGCCTGGAGAATCCCGGGGACAGGGGAGCCTGGTGGGCTGCCGTCTATGGGGTCGCACAGAGTCGGACACGACTGAAGCGACTTCGCAGCAGCAGTGTGTGTGTGTCTATCCTGGGGCTTTCCAGGTGGTATTAGTGGTAAAGAATTCACGTGTAAATGCAGGAGACACAAGAGATGTGTGTTCAGTCCCTGTGTTGGGAAGATCCCCTGGAGGAGGAAATGGCAACCCACTCCAGTATTCTTGCCTGGACAATTCCATGAGCAGAGGAGCCTGGCGGGCTACAGTCCATGAGACTGCACAGAGTTGGATATACAATCTCCCAATTTATCCCTCCCCACTCCTTACCCTCTGGTAACCATAAGTCTCTCTTCTATTTCTGTGACTCTGTTTCTATCTTGTAGAGGTATTCACTTGTACCTTTCTTTTTTTTTTAGATTCCATATATATGTGATATCATGTATCTGTCTTCCTCTGACTTACTTCACTCAGTCTGGCAATCTCTAGGTCCATCCATGTGGCTGCAACTGGCATTATTTCATTCTTTTTCATGACTGAGTAATATTCCATCGTCCATATGGACCACATCTGCATGCCCACTCTTTTTTTTTCTTTTTATTTTTTTATTGAACGATAATTGCTTTGCAGAATTTTGCTGTTTTCTGTCAAACCTCAACATGAACCAGCCATAGATATACACATATCCCCTCCCTTTTGAACCTCCCTCCCATCTCCCTCCCAACCCCCAGGTTGACAAAGAATCCCTGTTTGAGTTTTCAGAGCCAAACATCAAATTTCCGTTGGCTGTCTATTTTACATATGGTGATGGAAGTTTCCATGTTACTGTCTCCATACATCTCACCCTCTTCCCCCCTCTCCCCGTGTCCATAAGTCTGTTCTCTATGTCTGTTTCTCCACTGCTGCCCTGCAAATAAATTCTTCAGTCATTTTTCTAGATTCCATATATGTGTGTTAGAATACAATATTTATCTTTCTCTTCCTGACTCCCTTCACTCTGTATAATAGGTTCTAGGTTCATCCACGTCATCAGAACTGACTCAAATGTTCCTTTTTATGGCTGAATAATATTCCATGGTGTATACGTACTACAACTTCTTTATCCATTCATCTGTCGATGGACATCTAGGTTGCTTCCATGTTCTAGCTATTGTAAATAGCGCTGCAGTGAACAATGGGGTACATGTGTCTTTTTCAATTTTGGTTTCCTCAGGGTCTATGCCAAGGAGTGGGATTGTTGGGTCATATGGTGGTTTTATTCCTAGTTTTTTAAGGAATCTCCATACCGTCTTCTATAGTGGCTGTATCAATTTACATTCCTACCAACAGTTCAAGAGCATTCCCTTTTCACACCGGTCTGACGTATTATTAGACTCTAAGCTGGCTTCCAAAACCCTCCTCCTAGAATCTATACCCTTCTCTCTTCTGTGTACACATGCTCTGTGACTTTCTTCCAATCAACAGAATACAACACAGGACACATATACTTGCTGCCTGTTCTGTGATTATGCTAGATCGGGCTGTGACTCTTTGTGACCCCAAGGACCGTAGCCCGCCAGGCTCGTCTGTCCATGGGATTCTCCAGGCAGGAATACTGGAGTGGGTTGCCATTTCCTCCTCTAGGGGATCTTCCCGACTCAGGGATTGAACCAGCATCTCTTATGTCTCCTGCACTGGCGGGCAGGTTCTTTACCACTAACGCCGCCTGGGAAGACCTAAAAACAGACTGTAGGTCCCCTGTTGCTCACCGCCTCTCTCCTTTGCTGCCTCTGTAAGTAAGCTGCCATGTTCCAGGGACCCACTGGAAAGAAAACGAGGGCCTCAGTGCTCAGCCTCACAAGGAACTGAATTCTGTCAGCCGCCACGGGAGCTTAGAAGTCAGTCCTTCCCTGAGTTGATCTTCAGATGAGAGCTCAGCTGTGGCCGACCCCTTGGGAGCAGCCTTGAGGGGAAGACCCACCCAAGCAGTGCCCAGATTCCTGATCCACAGGAACCGGGACATAATAATAAATGTGCCCAGGGTTAAGTCGCTAAGCTTGTGTTAATTTGCTGAACAGATATAGATAGCTAATGCCGGAGGGTTGGCATATTTAGAAAACTACATGATTCCTAAAGAGTCTTTTATCATTTCTATCAACTTCATGGCTGATCTTTTTTTTTTTTCTTTCTTCCCTCTCCATTCATCTTGGGCTTCACAGGTGGCACAGTGGTCAAGAACCAACCTGCCAATGCAGGAGATGTGGGTTTGATTCCCAGGGTTGGGAAGATCTCCTGGAGAAGGCAATGGCAACCCACTCCAGTATTCTTGCCTGGGAAATCCTACGGACAGAGGAACCTGGAGGGCTATAGTCTGTGGGGTCGCAAAGACTTGGATGTGACTGAAAGAGTCAGATGCGACTGAGCAACTGAGGATGCATACACATACACACACACAATTCACCTTAAAACATTGCTTCTTCAGTGCACTTGATTCTAAGAATAAACTGAGGGGTGTGTGTGACGTGTACAGAATTGTAATCTTTTAGAACTCAATGAATTTGGCTAGGAGTCTGGAATTGCAGTGTGATGCCTGGGGTTTTCTTTTGTTCAGACAAAGTTGCAAAGCACTGTCGTAGATTTGGGCAGTTGGCCTTGATCTTGGTTGAAGGCAGGATTTCTATAGCACTTGGAGTGCTTTGTCTCTGGTAAAGTGTGGGACCCAGGATCACTTTTATTTTAGAGGCGAGCTCGGTGATTTTTTTTTTTCCAATATGTCTGAGCCAGGTCTTAGTTAAGGCATGTGGAATATTTTAGTTGTGGCACGCGGCATCTAGTGCCCTGCTTGGAAATTGAACCCCGACTCGTTGCACTGGGAGTGTAGTGTCTTAGCCACTGGATCCCCAGGGAAGTCACTGCCCAGGTTATTTTAATGTGCAGCCAAATTTGAGAACTGTTGACAAGCTTGATGTCAACAACAGGCAAAAACTCTATCAAAGATGCTTGCTAGTTAACCTGATGGGGATGGGGACTGGAATGTTGTAGCAAATACATACTTTCCTACATGACTGACTTCCTCAAAACAAGACCCATCCCTCCTTTTTCAAGTCCATCTTGTTAAAGCGACTCCTTTGGCAGGTAAAACATAATTGCACAATGTTTGCTTGCAAGATTTTGAGTATCCAAGTGAAAATAAACTGAAGCTGTCAATACAGAAAGTGGAATAATTTTTCTTATAGTGTCTAGATTCTTCTAGAAACTTGAAGGGGATATTTGAAGAATACATATCCAGAGTTGGCTACATAATTTGTAGTGTGTGTGTGTGTTCAGTTGTATATGGCTCTTTGCAACCTCTTGGAGTGTAGCCTGGTGGGCCACACTCCAAGGGGTTGCACAGACAAGCATACTAGAGTGGGTTGCCATTCCCTTCTCCAGGGCATCTTCCCGACCCATGGATCGAACCTGGGTCCCCTGCATTGTAGGGAGATTCTTTACTGTCTGAGCCACCAGAGTCTTGCTGTACATCATTTGTGGAACCCTTTTCAAGAAGCAGGGAAAATAATGCTTTTAGAGGCTTGAGATAGAAAGCTTTTTCTTTTGTTCCACAGTCTCTGTCTTTTTGACTTGTCATGGTGTTTTGTATTTGCTATTTAATGTTGCTCTAAGTACAGGAAAATTATTGGCACGAATATTACCATTCATTTTCATGTTGTACAATGCCAGTTTTTAAACGCAAATGTTAATAGCATTTAACTTACATACAGAACTGCTGAAATTGCTCAGTGTATATTTCGTAGCTGGTACATGCATATGTATTTTTTTCTTATCAGAACGGTAGAAACACTGCACGTCCCTACAGCAGCTGTTTTTATATTGTTTATTTCTTTTTATGTATTTGTTTGGCTGGTGTAAGTTGCGGCACGTGGGATCTCTGTTGCGTCGCGTGGGGCGTTTCATTGTGGAGTGGGGATTCTCCGGTCCTGCTGCTCAGGATTAGTAGTTCTAGGCTTAGTTGCTACATGGCATATGGGATCTTAGTTCCCCAACCCAGGATCAAACCCTCATCCCCTCTATTGCATGGTGGATTCTTAACACCTGGACCACCAGGGAAGTCCCCGTTTTGCTTCTTTCTTTGTGCACATCCAACCAACACTCTACCACTATTTCACTGATAAGTAGAAAGGATACAGGGCTTCCCTGGTGGCTTAGCAGCAAAGAATCCGACTGCAATGCAGGAGACCCAGCTTCGATCCCGGGGTCAGGAAGATCCCCTGGAGAAGGGAACGGCAACCCACTCCAGTCTTCTCGCCTGGGACATCCCGTGGACAGAGGAGCCTGGTGGGCTATACAGGCCATGGGGTTGTAAAGAGTCAGACACAACTTAGCAACCAAACCACCACGACCATCACCAGCAGGAAGGACACAGAGACAGGAATTCTGGGCCGGCCTCTCTGTATCTTTCCTTCTGGGTCATTGTTTTCAGCCTGAGCGACTGGCCAGTACCAGACAGGATGGCATAGATGGGTTCCTTCGTTGCCTCTTAGACTCTTTTCTTACAATCTTGTTTCTTAGAATTTCTTAGAACTGTTCCTTAGAATCTCACTGCTTCCTTCGTTATTTGAAGCAAGTTGTAGATGGAAACCATGGCAGGGCTGTTAGTCTCCCCTTACTCATGGAAACCATGGCCTGAAGGGCTGTTAGCCTCCGTCTGCCTCCCCTTACTCAATGGCAAACATCCCCTGCCCACCTTGCCATCACTGCACTTTCTCACCTGTCTCACATGGTCAGTCCGGTGGACATCTCTACTCACCGTGCATCACGTGAGCAAGGCCGTGGTGATCATGGGCCACACGGTGTGTGTTTCATCTCCTCCCGTCACATTTCCCTTACAAGACACAAGTGCGCAGATGACAGTAAGAATTTCAGTGTGGGCGGGACAAATCGATACAAATCGAGTAGCATTGACGTGCACACACGACCGTGTGTAGAAGAGACAGCTAGTGGGAAGCTGCAGGGAAGTCAGGTCAGTGTTCTGTGATGACTTTGGGTAGGGAGGTGAGGTGTGAATCAAGACGGAGGTGATATCTGTATACTCATAGCTGATTCCCTGGGTTTCAGTTGGTAAAGAATCGGCCTGCAATGCAGGAGACCCCGCTTCAATTCCTGGGTCAGGAAGAGCCGCTGGAGAAGGGATAGGCTACCCACTCTGGTATTCTCAGGCTTCCCTTGTGGCTCAGCTGGTAAAGAATCCGCCTGCAATGCAGAAGACCTGGGCTTGATCCCTGGATTGGAAAGGTCTCCTGGAGAAGGGGAAGGTTGCCCACTCCAGTATTCTGGCCTGGAGAATCCCATGCAGTCCATGGGGTCACAAAGAGTCAGACACAACTGAGCGCCTTTCACTTTCACTATAGCTGGTTTACTTCATGGTACGGCAGAAATGGATACAACATCGTAAAGCAATTATACTGCAATTCACGCAGCCAGGGAGTCGGCCCCGAAGCTGATGTCGCTCTCATGAGAACCAGAAAACAAAGAACCGGAGATGGAAGCAAAGATGGATATGGCCATTAACAGGGAAGACTGGCTTCCGGACTTTAAGACTGCAGAGTCGAGGGGATGGTGGCTACACGGGTCCGTCCCTTTGACCCTGCCTGTCAGCAGAGACGTTCGCTGTTACGGTTACGGAGCGCAGGTTGAATCAGTGGATATTTGGGACAAAATGCAAAGCGTTTTGCGTGACAGGGAAAATGGAGACTAAGGGAAAGAAGCCGTGTAAGCACAGCTAGAGAAGGCGGTTAGTTCTGGTTTTCTCTAGGTCTACCTGGAAGGAGGGCAGGTGTCTGGTTCTCCAGCAACAGCTTCGTAATAATACCTGGGAGCTTGACGACTTCTATTGTTGTTCAGTTGCTCAGTTGTGTCCGACTCTTTGCGACCGCATGGACTGCAGCACCAACTCCCAGAGCTTGCTCAAACTCATGTCCATCGAATTGGTGATGCCATCCAACCGTCCCATCCTATGTCATCCCCTTCTTCTCCTGCCCTCAACCTTTCCCAGCATCAGGGTCTTTTCCAATGAGTCAGCTCTTTGCATCAGGTGGCCCAAGTATTGGAGCTTCAGCTTCAGTCCTTCCAATCAATATTGACCATGTCTGGCACTGCATAATCAAGCAACCCCCTTCCCTTTCTTTCTAAGCTTCAGAGCCCTGCCAATCCTGAGACTTTTTTTTTTAAATGCATCATTGCCCAGAACAGTGTATCCATTTGGGCACCCTACCTGATCTTGGCCCATGCATCCAGCGGAACAGACTGTGGACCTTTTATTGATGCATCTGTGGTCAGCACAGACATGCTTCCCACAGGAGTCTTTGAGCCAAGGATGGTGGGGGACAGCTCACGGTCACCCCAGGCCCCTGATCTATGAAAGCAGCATTCGGAAATACCGCAAAGTGAAGAAGGAGTTACCTTAGGATGTGTCTGGTTTACAGGGGCACAAAATAACTCAGGACCCAGCAGAGATGCTCTGACGGCTGGATGCTCAGATGCTGAGGGTAGCCCCTGGGGAGGGGCTGCTCTGTCTGCTGGGACTCTGCACTTTGCCTGCCGCCAAACACACATGAAACAAGATCTTCACTTTTGCTCCTTGAAGATTGAAAAGCTTGTTTGGATTTCTTTGGGCTGGCAGAAACAGATACTAGAGTCGGTCTTTTGTAAAAGCAAGGCGGCATGAAGCATCCTTTGGAGGACTCACCTGGTAGTCCCGTGGCTAAGACTCTGAGCTTCCCTTGAAGGGGGCCCAGGTTTGATCCTTGGTCACGGAACGAGGATCCTCCATGCCACATGGCATGGGCAAAAATAAAAATAAAAATTTGATAAAGAAAGAAAGCAAAAATAAAAGAAGAAAGAGTGAACTTTAGAAAAAGCCAGGAAAAGGGGAGATATTGGTGTCTAATTAACTCACATCATTTTGTTCAAATAATGTCAACCATTTATATACTGACCCTAAGCTTTTAAGGGGATGAGATGCTTGGAGGGCATCACCGACTCAATGGATGTGAGTTTGAATAAGCTCTGGGAGTTGGTGATGGACAGGGAGGCCTGGTGTGCTGCAGTCCACGGGGTCGCAAAGAGTCAGACATGACTGAGCCACTGAACTAAACTGAAGCTATTAAGAGCTTTTCCTCTCTCTTGTATCTTGATGCTTATGTAAATTTGGTTAAGAGTAAACTCGCTCTGAGGCTATTATATGAGAAAACATTTGATAATCCTGCAAACTCCCTTCGCACGTCTGACCTTCTTTTATTGCCTGGTCTTTAAAAAACCCAGGTCATTGTATTCCATTAGCGATTGCTTTTGTTATTTTGAACTCCTAGTAATTAGATTTTGTTCATTAACCTGGATGTCTTAGACCTTCTGTTTGTTTTTTCCTTCAACTATGAATTCTGCCTTTACTCCTGCCCAGAAAAGAAAATGCAAACTACTCGGAAGCAAGCACCTCGGTTTAATTTTCTTTTCTGATTTCATTTTTGAGGAACAAAAACTTTTCGGCTCCCCTCTGAAATTCGTTGCCTGGAAGTGTGTGAGTTAAACTATCTGAAGAAAGAGGAACAGGACAAAAGATGCACAATTTTTATGCACGTTTGTGTGCATAGAAAAAGTCGTGAAATGAAAAGAAACAGTCAAACTCAGGGGCTTATATACCCTTTTAAAGACGGCTTGGGCTTCAAGGGATGACAAAACATGGAGGCTAGGAATGGGTCAAGCTGTGGTGTTGGAGAAGACTCTTGAGAGTCCCTTGGACTGCAAGGAGATCCAACCAGTCCATCCTAAAGGAGATCAGTCCTGGGTGTTCATTGGAAGGACTGATGCTGAAGCTGAAGCTCCAATCCTTTGGCCACCTCATGCGAAGAGCTGACTCACTGGAAAAGACCCTGATGCTGGGAAAGATTGAGGGCAGGAGGAGAAGGGGGTGACAGAGGATGAAATGGTTGGACGGCATCATCAACTCAATGGACATGAGTTTGAGCAAACTCCAGGAGATAGGGTAGGACAGGGAGGCCTGGCGTGCTGCAGCTCATGGGGTCTCAAAGAGTCAGACACAGCTTAGCAATTAAACAGCAAAGGATATAGGTGGGGAAAGAATGCAAGATATAGGCTGTTTTAGGAAGGTCTGCTGAGACAGACTCATCTTGTGGTCCGCTTTCCTCTTGGGTGAGACGAGTTGGCCCTCTCTTTATGGGGGGAATGGGTGATGAATTTTCTAAAAAGAAGATGTATGCCCACTTCTCGGCAGATAAGGAGAGGGAAGAAAAGTTTCTGTATCTTTCTGAGCCAACATGCAAAAGAGTTGGCTCCCAACTGCTTTAGCTCAAAGTGATCCTTAGGCTATATCTGGGTGCTGCCATATTGTGATCCCCTGAACTTAAAAAAAAAAAAAAACCAAAAACCAACTATTCATTATTTATTTATTTGGCTGTGCCAGATCTTAGTTGCAGCATGTTTGATCTCTTAGTTGTGGCTTGTGGGATCTAGCTCCTCAACCAGGGATGGAACTCGTGCCCCCCGCTCTGGGAGCACAGAGTCTTAAACCAACTGGACCACCAGGGAAGCCCCCACATTATTGCTAATGTATTGTAAAAATTCACCAGCATCATTCTCTGTGGACAAAGGTATCTTTATAGCCCACTGACTCAGTGCCCCAGTGAAGTGCTATACTTGGTCACTCAGTCATGTCCAACTCTTTTGACCCCGTGGACTGCAGCCCTCCAGGTTCCTCTGTCCTTGGGGATTCTCCAGGCCAGAATCCTGGAGTGGGTAGCCTTTCCCTTCTCCAGGGATCTTCCCAACCCAGGGATCGAACTGAGGTCTCCCACACTGCAGGCGGATTCTTTACTTCCTGGGGAAGCCTGTGTCCCAGAGATAGTGTTGATTAATCTGGAACCTCAGAATATTAGCTCTTCAGTGAGTAACAACATCACTGTTCTAAATCGTACTTTCATATTTGTATCTCCCATTCACTAACTCTTCAAATACTTCTGGCTTACAATATGTGCTTTCCCTGTGAGTGTTTTGGTTTCTCTGTTAAATGTTTGCCACGGTTTATAAACCTGCTGGCTCAGACGGTAATGAATGCAATGCAGGAGACCCGGGTTCTATTCCTGGGTTGGGCAGATCCCCTGGAGGAGGGCATGGCAACCCACTCCAGTGTGCTTGCCTGGAGGATCCCATGGACAAAGGAGCCTGACAAGCTACCATCCATGGGGTCTCAAAGAGTCAGACGTGATTAGCAATCAACACTTCAATGGTTTATAAAACTTGAAAAATGATAGAGGGGTTGGTTTTGCCTGTGATGGCATCATTGGCAATGTGGGCATACAAGCCTTCATGGTATTCTCCTTTCTATGCTTTCTCCCTTCCTTCCTTCTTTCTCCTTCCTCCTCCCTCCGTCTCTGTCTTCCTTCTATGATCACAGCATGAGGCCCATAAACTGGATATCTCTATGTTCATTGTGGTTTGGGTACCATATTGAGAAGCCTAAGGTCCCCCAGCCAGGGCATTCTGCTCTCTTCCATGGTTAAAGCTTCCATCTAAATCTTCCATCTAAATAAAGAAGGCTGAATGCCAAAGAATTGATGCTTTTGAATTGTGGTGCTGGAGAAGACTCTTGAGAGTCCCTTGGACTGCAAGGAGATCCAGCCAGTCCATCCTAAAGGAGATCAATCCTGAATATTCATTGGAAGGACTGATGTTGAAGCTGAAGCCTCAATACTTTGGCCACCTAATGCAAACGGACTCATTGGAAAAGACCCTGATGCTGGGAAAGATTAAAGGCAGGAGGAGAAGGGGATGACAGAGGATGAGATGGTTGGATGGCATCACCGACTCAATGGACTTGAGTTTGAACAAACTCCAAGAGCTGGTGATGGACAGGGAGGCATGGCGTGCTGCAGTCCATGGGGTCGCAAAGAGTCAGACACGACCGAGCGACTGAACTGAACTGAAATCTTGGTGAACTACTGCCGGGAGCCGGCATATTGCATATTGAGTGCATATTGCATATTGAGTGCAGCACTTTTCAGGATCTGGAATAGCTCAACTGGAATTCTATCACTGCCGGTAGCCAGCGTGAGGAACTCCGCCCATGACAAAGGTCATGAGGAAGGAGGCTCGGCATACGCAAAGGCGGGATCGAGCTTCAGGAGTCCCCCTGGAAATTCTCGAGCATATAACCCCAAAACCAGAATCTGCCTACTTTCTGCTTTGTGCTTTCACCTACACCTCTGACTTTACGGGGGGCTGTCCCCCACTACCTCTCTGAAAAAAGTTAGCTTACAGCTCCAGTTAATAATTCCTGGGTGTGACAGTGTTTAACCTACAAACTCCTTTGGAAATCCTCTAGCCTGCCTGAATAGGTTTTTCCGGCCTCATGTGATTGTTCAGAGCCTCCCAACTGTGAGAGGCAGGAGATGTTCTAAACTGTCTAAACACAGATTCTTTTGAGTAGTTAAAAGATTGATTAGAAATTGTATTGGTGAAGGGATTTTCACTTGTTGGGCCAATGTTTGCTGCTAAGTTTCCATATCCCTTACCTGCTGTGTCCCTGGCAGTGTATTGGTTAATATAATTGGTGTAAATAGTAGCTTTAATGTTTGTAACCTGGGACCCTTGAGTTAATTCTTTTTCTTGTTGTAGCCCACCACACCTTTGCGCTGTAGGAATGCAACTGTATCTAATGCTTTTGGAGGGTGGCTCCTGACCAATCATCTTTAGAGAAAAATAAGTTTTCTGAAGAAAAGGTCTTAAAATGTTAACAGGCCTCTGGGCCAGAAGATGATGCAAATCACCTAAGCTTTTGCATATGATAAGTTTGCAGGAAGAAAGCCTGGCTTGCTGCCTGACTCTACCCCTTCCCCCATTATCCTCTGTGCATAACTTAAGGTATAAAAACTACTTTGAAAAATAAAGTGCGGGCCTTGTTCACCGAAACTTGGTCTCACCATGTCGTTCTTTCTCTTACCTTCTGGCTGAATTATTCAGCCTCTTTTCTGCACTAAATTTCCTCACTGAGCTATCCTTATTTCAGCCTCTTTTCTCCACTGAATTTCCTCACTGAGCTATCCTTATTTCAGCCTCTTTTCTTCACTGAATTTTACTGAGCTATCCTCATTCTATTACTCTTTATATCCTTAATTAACATTTAATTAAGCAATTGTTTCCTGATCTTCGCCTACGCCGTCTCTCCTTCGAATACCCTGGATCAGCCGGGGCTGGTCCCCGGCAAACTACCAAGCTCTCTGCTTCATGAGTGTCAACTTCTTTTGCTATCTGAGTACACAGTGGGTGCAAATATGTCTTTCATATGTCCTATGCCAGTCTGTCTTACGTACGCCATGACTAAGAATGAAGGAATGCACACTTTCTGCAATTGTGTGCATAGCACATAGTAGGTACTGAAATGTTTCTGTACTGGATACGTGTGGTATTGAATGGCTCAGGATTTCGGGTCTTCACATAAATAGTGCATTTCTTCCTAATTGCAGAAGGGAGGGGACACTGCTCCATACCCAGTGCCTTCTTCGCTGGTGGGTGTACCACCTCCTATTTCTCTTGCCTCCCACTTACTGCCTGCCTCCCTCCTTCTTCCCTGAGAAGCAGACTGACTTGTGTGAGTCTTTAGGAACATGCTTGAACCAGCTTCCATCTTTACCGCTTTGTGGTGGGAGTCAGCAGCCAAGAGGAAGGAGACATTCTTCTCTGTTTTGATGTGTTGTGTGTCTCATGGGGATAGTCACAGAGGGAAGCCTAGTTCAGACCAGTGTTGGCTGGAACCCAGTGGCCGAGTGTATACTAAGAGCTCAGTACTTAATTGTCACCAGACAAAAGCAGTCCATCCGAAAGGAAATCAACCCTGAAAAGACTCCTGCTGAAGCTGAAACTCCAATCCTTTGGCCACGTGATGCAAAGAGCCGACTCATCGGAAAAGACCCTGATGCTGGGAAAGATTGAAGGCAGGAGGAGAAGGGGACGACCGAGGAGGAGATGGTTGGATGGTGTCACCGACTCTACGGACGTGAGTCTGAGTAAACTCCAGGAGACAGTGGAGGACGGGGAAGCCTGACATGTTGTAGTTCACGGGGTCGCAAACAGTCGGACATGACTGAGCGAGTAAACCAGAAAACCCCCGTGATCTACCATAGCAGTGATAATAAAGGTAACATTTTGGTTTCAGTTGCCTCATTTTTTTTTGTCTGGTATGGCTGTGTCAGGTCCTTAGCTGCAGTAGCACTCGGGAGCTGTCTTGCGTCACGCAGCATTGTTCAGATTCTCTGGCTCAGTAGCAATCTGCGGGCCTAGTTGCTCTGAAGCATGTGAGATCTTAGTTCCCGGACCAGGGATTGAACCCTGGACCACCAGGGAAGTCCCACTTTTTTTTTTTTTTTTAATGACTTCAGAACTTGGATGGGGAAGTATGTGTGCTGTTCACTGCTGCCGTTCGACACTCATTTCATTTTCCTAAAGAATCTAGTAGGTACCCTGTAGGCATAGCAAAGCATACTTTTCATCCACAGAACGATACATGTGTATGTAACGACACAGAGTTACGTGTTTGTGTGTTGGTACCCACAAGGAGGCCTGGGAAACCGTGTATTTCGTTCCTAATAGTCTAATGCTCATATTAGAAAGCTTATCCAGTGGAACAATTATCCACACCAGGGCCGGACGTGAAACTCACTTGTGTCTTACTTAGAATGGAAGTTCTCGGTTTCATTTTTCTTCCATTGTAAGAGAGTCAAGCAAACTGCAACCTGACCGTAGCTTTCTTTTCTTTTCACCTTGCTACATTTATTATGCATGCGTCATGTCCTGAAGATTCAGTAAGCCTCAGACTTAAGAGTAAATTATATAAACCTTCATGAGTGACAGAAAGCTTTGTGTGTATAGGTCAAAACGTCAGGTATCTAAATAAAACATGACACTCAAATTGCGTTTACATCGAGGGCCATAGGCCAGTTGCTCGGGATGCAAACATGATTTGCTTAATAGAATCAGCTGTGATGATGAATACGCTTTATAATCTGCAGCTCCTTGCTGTTTTGTGAGGAGCAACTTTTGGAAAATGTTTAAGATTAGGCAAGTATGGGTTCGAAGAATCGATGCTTTTGAACTGTGGTGTTGGAGGAGACTCTTGAGAGTCCCTTGGACTGCAAGGAGATACAATCAGTCCATCCTAAAGGAAATCAGTCCTGAATACTCATTGGAAGGACTGATGCTGAAGCTGAAACTCCAACTGTGGCCACCTGATGTGAAGAACTGACTCCTTGAAAAAGACCCTGATGCTGGGAAAGGTTGAGGGCAGGAGGAGAAGGGGACAACAGAGGATGAGATGGTTGGATGGCATCACTGACTCGATGGACATGAGATTGAGCAAACTCTGGGAGTTGGTGATGGACAGGGAGGCCTGGTGTGCTGCAGTCCATGGGGTTGCAAAGAGTTGGACACGACTGAGTGACTGGACTGAACTGATGGCTTTGAAAATTTCCAAATGTTGCAACTCTGGAGGATTTACTACCAGGTTAATAATTCTGAGTGTTGATGAGATTATAGAGGTTGAGGATTATAGGATTTGATTTCTCTTAATACCCGAGAGGTGATTGGCCTTCTTATTAAGATTCTGGAAAATAATTTGCAAATACGATCTTATAGGGCAGAAAGTTAATTGCTTCCTCTCTTTTAAAGAATCTCTCTTGTACACACATTTCTTTGTACAAATATACTTCAGGTTTGTATTTCCTTTAATAGAGACACTGTAGAGACTTCCCTGGTGGTCTAGTGGTTAAGACTCCATGCTTCCGATGGGGCAGGGGGCCATGGGTTCAGCCCCTAGTCAGGTGAGTAATATCTCACATGCTGAGCAGTGCAGTCAAAGAAAAAAAAAAGGGAGACACTATAGGACTTTAATTGTTGGAAATGGTCTTGTAAAGCAAAGGAGAAAACAAAATACGGGCGTAGCTTGCACTGGCGAACTACATACCCCAAACCAAATGTATGAAAATAAATTCCCAAAGCTGAATTCTAAGTAAATCAGCTCTCTCTGATCTTTGCTAACAGAGATTAAATGCTAAGGAGGAGTGAGAAGAAAATGGTGGCCGAAGTTTCGCAGGAGTTTTATTTTTAATTTTGGTATTAAAATCAAGTTTCCAGGGCTTTCTTTCCCAGTGCTCCAGTAGTTGAGACTGTGCACTTCCGATGTAGGGATCAAGCGTTTGATTCCTGGTTAGGGAACTGAGATTCCACATGCCACAAGGTACGGGTCAAAAAATAAAAATAGCAGTAAGAATGATAGTAATTAAAAAAAAAAAAGATCTTAAAATATATTTTTAAAAAACTCAAGTTCCCAGTTATTCTCATCCTAAAGTAACATAAAATTTGTTTCTATTTTTTTCCCACCAAGAACACATTTAATTGGGCAGAAGTGGATAAAATTGTCAGAGGCTGGTGTGCGGTTTATTGGCACTCACACAGGGCCGAGGTTAGTCTTCCATACCTTCAGAAAATGAAGTGGCTTGATCATTTTCACTAAACAAGTATTATCCGGCCGATACTTTACACATAGTGACTTTCTGACAAATAATGACTAGCCGTTCTCAGAGAATTATAAGTAAACCAATGTCAATTATTTACCTATCAACCTATCTATTCCGCATCCATCCATCCATCCATATATCGAATGAGTATCTAGCGTCTGAAATAATGGAAACTTACAGACATGGTTGCCGTGTTCTTTATTATTTCCCCATTCATTTCCATCCTGCCTCTACCCTGCCCCCTCCAACAAAATCTGGATCCTCAATTTGGTATTTATGTTTTGTCTATTTGTCTTTAAAGTGATGCTGTGAATTAGGTATCCAGAAACAACACATAGACTCCTTTTGCATGATTTACAATTTGACATAAACGCTATTATACTGCACGTATCCTTCTGGTTTTTACCATCCCCTGCTATTTTTGTTAAGAGACTGTTGTCTGTTCATCTGTCTGTGGTTGGCTCATTTGATCTCCTACACAAGTCTTTCATTGCATGAATATCTGACCTATGATTTTGTTTTTATCCCCTGAATGGAAAACTGACTTGCTTCCACTCTTCTCCTGTGATTGGAAATGCCATAAGGAAGCTTCCTGAACATGTCATTTTTAAGACAGATATGAGTGTTTCTTTAACTTGCATAATTAGGAATGAATTTTTTAGCTCAGAGGGCAGGTATGTACCTAGAATGGTCTCCACTGTCGAGTTTGCACAAACTCCTGGCATTTGACATCGGCACACTTTTTAATACTTGACAATCTTATGGTTATAGAATGGGTTTCCCTGGGGGCTCAGTGGTAATGAATCCGCCTGCCACGAAGCAGCTGCCAGAGACTTGGGTTCGATCCCTGAATGGGGAAGCTCCCCTGGAGGAGAGTGCGGCACCCCACTCCAGTATTCTTGCCTGGAGTATCCCATGGACAGAGGAGCCTGGTGGGCTATGGTCCACAGGGTGGCAAAGGGTCAGACATGACTGAGTGACTTAGCATGTGCAAGCACATGGTTATGAAATAATACTTTATTGTTTTAATTTTCATTTCTCTGACTATCGGTGCAGTTGAATACCTTTTCTTTTGTTTTTAACCATTTATCTATCCTTTTCTAAGAGTTTACTGTTCCTATTCTTTGCTCATCTCTCTTCTTTGGTTTTTGTTTTTATCAAAATTTGCACACACATGGACAAAGATATATATATATATATATATATATATATATATAGTTGATACAAAATATTTTATGTAACATTATTTTACAGTGTGCCCATAATATAGATTTGTATGTTTCCTGATTACATATTACTGCTACAAAACAGTCATCGGTTTTGTTCACAAAAGTCCAGTCGGTGGTTTATATTTGTGTGTTTTGATTAGTATTGGTTGTCCAGTTATGACAGGTATTTCCCCAGTGGCTCAGTGGTAAAGAATCCACCTGCCAATGCAGGAGATACAGTAGATTTGGGTTCAATCTCTGGATGGGGACGATCCCCTGGAGGAGGAAATGGCAACTCACTCCAGTAGTCTTGCCTGGAGTATCCCCTGGACAGAGGAGCCTGGTGGGCTACAGTCCGTGGGGTTGCAAAGAGTCCGGCACTACTGAACGACTGAACAACAAAGCTGTTGCTAAAGAATTTTGTTGTGGTTTTGACGTTATCAACGTGTTAATCCTTTTCTTCTTGATTTGCATCCTTTCTCCAGGTGATGAAAACTCTTGCTATTCAAAGTCATAACATTTTAATATACGTACTTCTAGAAGTTTTCAAGTGTTGCTTTTCACATTGGGGTACAACGGATTGCATTTTCTTTCAGAGTAACACTCCTTCAAAACCGTCCGGCTTCTGAAGTCTTTAATAATCCTACACTCAGATAGTTAAGATGCCAGAAACATTGGAGGAGCTGAGGAATGGAAAATCAAATGGACTTAGCATGCTCAGGCTTCATCACTGACCCACATAAAGATCATCACTGTGACTCTGAATTATCACCGGCAGCCTGAATAGGAGCAGATGTACACGTGAGGCAGAGTTGACCACAAGGAGAGCATTTTGATATCAGCAGCCTGCCATTTTGCCAGCAATTAGCACTCCACAGGGCTTCCCAGGTGACTCTAGTGGTAAAGAACTCACCAGCCAATGCAGTAGATCCGGTTTTGGTCCCCGGGTCGGGAAGATCCCCTGGAGGAGGAAATGGCAACCCACTCCAGTATTAGTTAGTTCAGGCCCTCAGTCGTGTCCAACTCTTTGTGACCCCATGGACCGCAGCACACCAGGCCTCCCTTTTCATCACCAACTCCTGGAGTCCACCCAAACCCATGTCCATTGAGTCGGTGGTGCCATCCAGCCATCTCATCCTCTGTTGTCCCCTTCTCCTCCGGACCTCAGTCTTTCCCAGCATCAGGGTCTTTTCAAATGAGTCAGCTCTCTGCATCAGGTGGCCAAAGGATTGGAGTTTCAGCTTCAATATCAGTCTCTCCAGTGAACACCCAGGACTGGTCTCCTTAACGATGGACTGGTTGGATCTCCTTGCAGTCTAAGGGACTCTCAAGAGTCTTCTCCAACACCACAGTTCAAAAGCATCAATTCTTCAGCGCTTAGCTTTCTTTATAGTCCAACTCTCACATCCATACATGACCACTGGAAAAACCATATCCTTGACTAGATGGACCTTTGTTGGCAAAGTAATGTTTCTGCTTTTTAATATGCTGTCTAGGTTGATCATAACCTTCCTTCCAAGGAGCAAGCATCTTTTAATTATATTTCCAGCCTTTTCCACGTGCATATCCCTCCTGTTTAAGGGTCTAGGATGTTTATGCTTCAGCCTCCCTGGGATCTTTCTTAAGTCACTTTCCTCTCATTCCAGCAGGAGATACCATCACATATGATATCTCACTCCCCAAGCTCATCAGCTCCTGCAGAGCTGGGCTGCGCTGAGCACAGGCCCCCGTGACTAAGCTCGGTTTCTTTCTCTTGGCTATTCTGCACACTGACATTTTTGTTTCATAAATTATTCCGTATCATCATTCTGAATCAATTTAGTAGGGCCTGATCAATGCTGCCTAAATAGATAAAAATTGTATTTTTCAGCCAGTTCAGACAGTATTGATCCAAGAGCAGAGGTGATCGTATTAATCAATGGAGGCGCTACACTTTCCCCCTATCTCAGTCGCCGGTCAGAACCAGATGGAAGTATCTTGTGATTCAGAATGATCGTTGCAGATAATTCTTACAATGACTCGTAAGAAACCCAGGTCACCTTACCCATGAGATGGCTGGAAGGCAGTCTGGAAGGTCAGAGCAAGTGCAAACGATTGCAGTTATCATTGTTCCAGACCTAGCCTTGGTTCTGTTTTGCAGTTTTGGGGTGCATTAGCTGGATGTGTTTGTTTAAGGTTACAATGGTGGGGGGTGTCCAAATATGCCAGTGTAGGTTCCTGGTATATGGAGGTGCAAGCAAGCTCCTGAGAACTAGCACAGTGCTGTCAGCTTTAAAAAAAACAACAAAGGACAACGTGAGTTATGAGTCAGGTTTTATTTGGGGGCAAAATGAGGACTATAGCCCTGGATAGAGCACACTAGATAGCTCCGAAGAGGCAAAGGGGAAGGTCAGTAGATATGTAATTTTAGTGAAGGGATAGTACATGCAATCAAGCACATATTTTCTTTTTTTCCAGAAGGTTTCTGCTAGTCTTGTGAGGGTTCTTGCTCGTCCTGCGGAGCAGACATCACCATGAAGGATTTTAGTGCATTTCTAGATAGGAGGAGATGCAAGAATTGCATGCATAAAATCAGCTTCTGAAAGTGTCTAACTCTCTAAAGACCTGTCTTGCTACTTTTTCCCAGAACACAGGTGCCTCCTGTCGGCTCTCCGCCCGGAGCTCCTTGCAGGGGGTGTTGAAAAGTCAGCGGCTGCAGCACCTGATGCAATCCTTGTAGAGGCAGATGGCAGGGGCCTTGTTGTTCAGTTGCTCCCTTGTGTCCGACTCTTTGCGACCCCGTGGACTGCAGCACACCAGGCCTCCCTGTTCATCGCCAACTCCCAGAGCTTGCTCAAACTCATGCCCATAGAGTCGGTGATGCCATCTAACCACCTCATCCTCAGTCGTCCCCTTCTCCTCCCGCCTTCAATCTTTCCCAGCATCAGGGTCTTTTCCAATGAGTTGGTTCTCCACATCAGGTGGCCAAAGGTATTTGTGATTGACAGAGCCTACTACAGCACAGAGACTTAGGTCAGGTTCCCCACAGGCTGACCCGGGATGAGGAATCTCAGGATCCCAAGGAAGGGAAGCCAGCCACAGGAGGAGAAGGCAGGGCAGGAAGGAGGTGAGACAAAAGCGGGTGATTTCTGCCAAGTCCCAGCTTCAACCTGATCTCTGTAGCATGCTTGGATGTAAACAGCATCTTAGGGGATTTTTTTTGTATGTGTTTGCCTAAAGGCCAGGGAGCTGGGCATGTGGATTTACCCCTCTTCAGTCATCGCCTACATAGTTTGGGGCTTGAGGATATATTGGGGGTGGAGGCACCACGTGGGAAGGGCATTTGGACCACTAACACATCTGCCCAAAGACAGGAGACCTCCTGATGGAGACACTCCAGGAAAAGAGCCAAGAGGTGTGAGGTGTGCACACAGAGAGGTGGCATGAAGGATCCGCTGGGAACAGGGCAGAGCATTAATCACATTGGCTAGAATGGTCACTCAGGGATTGTCCAACTGAAAATGCAATAACCTACAGCCTCTGCGCTGATGCGGTCCATGGCAAATCAAAGCCTTCAAACAGAAAGGGAGAACAGGATGGAGGGAAGGTGGAAGGAGAGAGAAAGAGGAAGACAGAAAAAAAGAAAAAGAGAAAGAAAGGGACAGAGGGAGGGAAAGAGGATTGAGGGGAAAAATCAAAAAGAAAGAAGCAAAGAAAAAGACCAGAAATCCATCTTCATTTCAAATCTGCGTCACAAGGAAAATAATATTATTATTGTTGATGGTTTTCTCGGCAATCATCCTTGAAGGAAATTGCCTAGTCAAAGAAAGTCCTTTTAAAAACAGATTCTAGCAGACATGCGTGCCTGATGATGTCTGGAATTTGAAGGAGGAAAGTGAGTTGATTAGAAAAGACAGATGGGACTTAATTTCGGGGGGAATTATTGCAGAGATTTATGTCGTGGATGAAATGGTTGTAACTTGGAAGGGCTAGTCTCTCAGTTGGGTCCAACTCTTTGTGACCTTAGGCTTCCCTTGTGGCTAAGCTGGTAAAGAATCCGCCTGCAATGCGAGAGACCTGGGTTCGATCTCTGGATTGGGAAGATCCACTGGAGAAGGGAAAGGCTACCCACTCCAGTATTCTGACCTGTACAGTCCATGGGATCACAAAGAGTTGGACACGACTGAGTGACTTTCACTTTCACCTTGTAACACTATGCAGTGTAACCCGTCAGGCTCCTCTGACCATGGGGTTCTCCAGGTGAGAATACTGGAGTGGGTCACCATTTCCTCTTCCAGGGGATTCTCCCGACCCAGGGATCGAACCCAGGTCTACTGTATTGCCAGAAAAATGCTGAATAAGAACATTGTGCTGATTATAATGTAATCAATATTCCACCAGACAGGTTGACCCAGAAGATAATAAGATTCTGTGAAACGAGCTCCAAAAGCAATGATAATGTTTCACTTTGAAAAGAATTCAGAAGCCCGGTATTTTCCCCGATAAAAACTTTTAACAGTTGATTATTCAGTCATTTCCCCAGATGGATTTTTACCTTGGTGCTCTTTTATAATCAATTATTAGTATTATTGCAAAACTGAAACGGGTCTAGCAATTAGATACAAGTGCTGTTGCATTTCTGCAGATTTATTACCTATTCATTCATTTCTTATCAGCATTTGGCACTGCAGGGCAGTAAAAGTGGGAAATAACAACTCAGGGACTGAATCCTGTCCACCGCGGGCTTTTGTAAATAAAATTTTATTGGCATACTCTTTCTTTGATGTATCATCTCTGCTCACTTTTGTACACCACATCAGAGATATGTAGTCGTAACAAAGACCTTATGATCCACTAAGACTAAATTATTGCCATCTCCCCCTTTATAGGTAAAGTTTGCTGACTCCTGCATGAGGTCACGGGCAAGTTTCAGGACCTTCAGCAGCTCCTTCCTTCCTCAACTGCTTTTTTCAATATCCTGGGGAAGTATAAAAGGTCAGAATTGATTTTGAGAAAGACAGCATGTTCTATTGCCTAATCTCTTCTTTGCATGCGTGTGTCAGTTCAGTCGTGTCTGACTCTTTGCGACCCTATGGACTGGCAGCCACTGGGCTCCTCTGACCTTGGGATTCTCCAGGCAAGAATACTGGAGTGGGTTGCCATTTCCTTCTCCAGGGGATCGTCCCGACCCAGGAATCGAACCCAGGTCTCCTGCATTGCAGGCAGATTCTTTACCGACTGAGCTACAAGGGAAGCCCCAAAACTTGCAAAAATACCTTTTCTAATAAAAATCTGTGTTTTTATTTTAATATTTTTTTCTTAGCATATAGTTGCTTTAGGATGTTGTATGAGTTCCTACTGTACAGCAAAGGGAATCAGCCCCATGTATACAAATATCCACTGTTTTTTAGATTTCCTTCCCATTTAGGTCATCACAGACTGTTGAGTAGAGGGCATGTATGCACGCTAAGTTGCTTCAGTCCTGTCTGACTCTTTACACTCCCATGAACTGTAGCCCACCAGGCTCCTCTGTCCATGGAATCCTCCAAGCAAGAATACTGGAGCGGGTTGCCATGCTCTCCTCCAGCGGATCTTCACAACCCAGGGAGGAACCTGTGTCTCTTCCATCTCCTGCATTGGCAGGCAGGTTCTCTGCCACGAGGGCCATCTGGAGGCCCCCTGGAAGGAGTAGAGACCCTGGTGCTATGCAGTAGGCTCTCATTAGTTATCTGATTTACACACAGCCGTGTATATATGTCAATCCCAATCTCCCGATTCATCTCATGCCCCCCAACCCCCCAAAAGTGTCTGCTTTTAAAATCGACAAACTTGTAAAAAAAAAAAAAAAAGATCTCAGGATAGAATTCACTCTCCCCAGTCAGCAGGTGGTCAGATTGAGTCTTGAACAGAAATCAACACTTATTGACCATCTTCATGGTGAAAGAGAAATTTACATATCACCCCAGAAGCAGGTTTTAATATTGGGATTTATAAAATGATATATATGCCTGGTCTTTGGCTGTCGATTCCTGCCACAGAGCTCCTAAGACCCTTGGAATTTCCTAACTGAGGAGAGCCCTCCAGGTGTTTTCATGTTAATAGGGGTAACTTTTGCAATGCACCTGGGGCTGGGGGCTGGTTGCCATGGGAACCGACCCAGGTGAGCCAAGGGTCTGAACTTTCAGTCCCATCCCCCTCCTGACCTCTGAGGAGGGGCGAGGGGGCGGGAGGTTGACTTAATCCCCAGTGGTCAATGGTCTTGTCAATCATGCCTACATAATGAAGCCTCCAGGAAAGAAAAAAAAGAAAGGAAAAAAATCAGGGGATGGGTGCATTTCCGGGTAGGTGACCATGTGGACAATTGGGGACAATGGCAGCCTGCAAAGAGTCCTCTCCTCTCAGACTCTGCCCTGTGTACCGCTCCCAGCTGGCTGTTCCGGAGTTGTATCTTTCATAATGCGCCAGTGATCTAGTAAGTAAAAGTTTTCTCTTGAATTCTGTGAGCTGCTCCAGGAAATTAATCACACCCGGGGTGGGGTTTGTGGGAAATTCTGATGCGGAGTCGATTGGTCAGAATCACCGGTGAAACTCTGGACTTACAATTGGCTTCTAAAGTTTACGGAGCTTGGGGCAGTCTTGTAGATGTGTGTGTGTGTGTGTGTGTGTGTTAAATTGCTTCAGTCTTGTAGGACTGAGCCTTTAACCTGTGAATCTGACTGTATCTCCAGGTAGTGTCAGAATTGAGTTGAGTTGTAGGACATCCAGCCTGTGTCCGAGAATTACTTGATAACTGTGGGAACACCCCACACACATTGGAATTGGTGTCCATAATTGCACAAAAATTCTTTGCAACCCAGGGATCGAATCCAGGTCTCCAGCATTGCAGGTGGATTCTTTACCAGCTGAGCCACAAGGGGAAGCCCCACAACCATTCTCTGGGTTATTAAATAATAACATTGTTATTTCAAAAGGCTTGCATAATTTTTCTAACACAGCTGTGTTTATGAGGGATGTTTTATGCGTTGGATACAAAGCTAGCTTTAAAGCTCATGCTCTTTTCAATATTTCACCTATAAAAATTATCAAGTAGTAACCCTGATGCTGGGAAAGACTGAAGTCAAGAGGAGAAGGGGACGACAGAGGATGAGATGGTTGGATGGCATCACCGACTCGATGGACATGACTTTGAGACTCCGGGAGTTGGTGATGGACAGGGAAGCCGTGTGTGCTGCCGTCCATGGGGTTGCAAAGAGTCAGACGAGACTGAACTGAACTGAAATGAATTTGGTAAATAACTGAACAAATAGTACATCACCGACACACAGGAGCTCCATTTGGAACACTGTATATTACCAGAACATTTTATTTCCAGACAAATATACCGGCAAATAATAAGTCCTAGGTTAATTGAAGTAATTTTAGAGTGCCAATCTCCATTACACCTGTGTCTATTAGGTGGCCATTCATATTCATAAGCAAATAATTGAAGGGTTTTAAATAGACATTTGATTATGGGGTATATTTTCACAAGTGCCTCAATTAGGTCAGGTGCTTGCCTCATGTCCTTAAAGTAGGGTTAATAAGAAGATTTCATAGAACAGTGGCTCTCTAATGTTCTTCTTTTCAAGGTTAGCTTTGTGAGGTTTGTTGTTTTTCAGTTCATAAGTCGTGTCCCACTCTTTGCAACCCCATGGACTGCAGCACGCCAGGCTCTTCTGTCCTCCACTGTCTCCTGGAGTTTGCTCTAATTCATGTCCATTGAGTCAGTGGTGCTGTCTAACCATCTCATCCTCTGCCGCTCTCGTCTCCTTTTGCCTTCAGTCTTTCCCAGCATCAGGGTCTTTTCCAACGAGTCAGGTCTTCACATCGGGTGGCCAAAGTAGTGGAGCTTGAGCTTCAGCTTCAGCATCAGTCCTTCCAATGAATAGTCAGAGTTGATTTCCTTTAGGTTGGATTTCCTTGCAGTCCGAGGGACTCTCAAGAGTCTTCTCCAGCAGCACAGTTTGTGAGATAGGCAGACGTCTAAATCCACAGGAGAATACAGTTGATCTGACTTCTTTCTTTGTCATAGGATTTTTCAGAGCCTTTGCCAACTTATTGTTGTCTGTGAATGTTCAGAAGACGTGAAGCGCACAGGTCTTCTAGGGCTGCTCTTTGGCAAGGTCTGAAGACGTGTTTGGTTGTGACAGTTGGAGAGAGGTGGTGGTATGGTCATCCAGTGGGTAGAGGTCAGGGGTGTTGCTAAATACCCTGCAGTGCCCACAACCAGACCCCATGTCAAAGAATTGTCCAGCCCCAGATATCAAGGGGTTGGAAAGCGCAACGGTTGGGAAATCCTGGATTGGACTGTTTTTAATTTATTTGGCTGCACCGAGTCTGGCTGCAGTATGTGGGGTCTTTTATTTGTGGCATGCAAACTCTTAGCTGCAGAAGGTTGCCTCTAGTTCCCGGACTAGGGATCGAACCCTGGCCCCCTGTATTGGGAGCACAGAGTCTTACGTACTGGACTACCAGGGAAGGTCCCAGGATTGGGATTTGAAGAAGCTATAGCTTTGGTCCTTCCCTGGTGGCGCAGTGGTAGAGAATCTGCCTGCAAGGCAGGAGACGTGGGTTCGATCCCTGGGTTGGGAAGATCCCCTGGAGAAGGAAATGGCAACCCACTCCAGTATTCTTGCTTGAGAAATCCCATGTAAAAAGAAGCCTGGTGGGCTACAGTCCATGCGGTTGCAAAGAGTCAAGGTCGTCTTAGCAACTAAAAAACAAGTAGCTCTGTCTTACCCTCCTAGTTTATGACGTCGGCCTCGAGGCATTTTGCTGAACTCTGGGGCTGTAAAAAGTGCTGCCTGAAGGCTTAAAGCAATGGGGTGGGACTGTGAGCCTGGAGTTTGAGGAATATCTCGGTGATCAATCTGTAATTTGATGAAGCAAAGATGCATGGGAGTTGACGATTCATCTGTGAAATAACATACAATCACTGCCTGCCAGGAGGCATTATTTCCAGGGACATCTGGTCAACCAGAGTAGATTGGATCCAACAGTAATCTGTTGGGTTGGTACGAGTATTCTATTCAGAGAGAATAGAGAATGCCAATCGCAGAGTTATAACGGTCGGATGCATATTTCAGTTGGGGCTTCCCTGGTGGCTCAGACAGTAAAGAATCTACCTGCAATGCAGGAGACCAGGGTTCGATCCCTGGGTCAGGAAGATCCCCCGGAGAAGGAAATGGCTACCCACTCCAGTATTCTTGCCTGGAGAATCCCATGGACAGAAGAGCCTGGAGGGTAATATTTTAGTTACCTGTCTGTTTACTGGCCAGAGTGGTTTAGCAGGAGTAGCAGAGGGAAGTGGTAGGTGGGGCTCAAAGTGGAAGAAGGAGACGTTTTTATGCACTGATTTATTTTTGATTGCACTGGGTCTTGCTGCTTGAGAGCTTTTGCTGGTTGTGGTTAATGGGGGCCGCTCTTTGTTGCAGTTCCGGGGCTCGAGAGCACGCAGGCTTCAGTAGTTGTGGTACATGGGCTCAGTTGCTCCGCGGCATGTGAAATCTTCCCGAACCAGGACCAAGGATCAGACTCATGTCCTCTGCATTGGCAGATGGATTCTTAACCGCTGGGCCACCAGGGAAGTCCACAGATGGGGCCATTTCATCAAAGATCTCCAAAGCCATGCGTGGGAGCGTGCATATGTTCGAGAAACACAACCGACACTTTGTCTTTTAAATCGTCTTTTAAACTCGTTTCGTGAAAGTCGCTCAGTCGTGCCTGACTCTTTGGCCGTAACACTGGAGTGGGTAGCCATTCCCTTCTCTGGGGCCTCTTCCCATCCCAGGGATTGAACCCAGGTCTGCCACATTGCAGGCGGATTCTTTACCAGCTGAGCCAGCAGGGAAGCCCTAAACCATTTTGGTTAACATAAAAGACATTTTTATAAATATATTTACAAATAATTTCTCAAAATATATAAAAAATATTATTTATGGTCAACATAGATTATTTTTGTTTAAATGCTTCCCAGGTGGCACTAGTGGTAAAGAATCTGCCTGCCAAGGCAGGAGACACAGGAGCTGCAAGTTCAGTCTCTGGGTCAGGAAGATCCCCTGGAGGAGGAAATGGCAACCCACTCCAGTACTCTTGCCTGGAGAATCCCATGGACGGAGGAGCCTGGTGGGCTACAGTCTGTGGGGTCACAAAGAGTTGGACACGACTAAGTGACTGAGTACCCACACACATGAAATATTTAAAAACAAACAAACAAAAAATATATATATATATAATTTAGTTTTCAATTCAGGTGAAAAAAACATTTCTTCTTTCCTTGCCAATTTCTTCTTTGCGTGCATGCTCAGTCGTGTCTGACTCTTTGCGAATCCATGGACTGTAGCCTGCCAGGCTCCTGTGTCCATGGGATTCTCCAGGCGAGAATCCTGGAGTGGGTTGCCATGCCCTCCTCCAGGGGATCTTCCCGACCCCGGGATCAATCCCGTGTCTCCTGCGTCTCCCACATTGGCAGGTGCACACGTTCCTGTTAACGAACAGATAAGCCCATTGCCCGGCAAGATAAAACTGCACACACAAACAGCTGAAACCCCATTGTCTGTGTTGTAATTTGCTCTGGGGAACAATGAATCTTAGGAGCAAGGCTGCTGGTAGCAGCTGTAACCTTGGGTCCTCTAATCAGAGAGCAAACGCACTTTCCACAAGGATCCCACAAAGGTGATAAGTTTCCTGACCCCTTGACAGTCACAGAACACAGAGATACATTGCTTCGGTCACTTATTTCCGCTTCTAAGTGGGGAGTGCTTTCCTATTCATCACCCCCACCCCAGCAAAGAGGGAGAAATAGACAAGCTGAAATGGCTTTTCCAAATCAAGCAGTGCGTGCCATCTACAGGTAAAGAGCTTAACTGAATCTTAAGATTCCAGGCTTCTGTCTGGAGTTACTGAGGTGGATTATTTTGCCCCACTCCACACAGCTTTGTATGTAGCCAACTTATTGGTCTCATGCTAAATAGAAAAAAAGAGAAACTGTATTTAATACAAACATGATAATTTTAGAAACTCCTAAATCTGTTGTGTTGCACTGATAGGAAAGTGATTGAATTTGTCTATCCGATGTGCTAGGGGGAATGGAATTTATTGATGGGTCTAAGGTTCGGTTAGGGGGCTTCCCAGGGACTCAGTGGTAAATATTCACCTGCAGTGGGTTCAGTTCCTGGTTTGGGACAATGCCCTGGAACACGAAATGGCAACCCACCCCAGTATTCTTGCCTGGGAAATCCCATGGACAGAGGGGACTGGCAGGTTCTGACAAAGAGTTGGACAGGACTGAGTATTAAATAACAACAAAGGTTACATCCATGTGGACAAGGGTGAAAACGAATGAGTTTTCTGTCCCTTTTCAGTTCAGTTCAGCTTAGTCGCTCAGTCGTGTCTGACTCTGCGACCTCATGGACTGCAGCACGCCAGGCCTCCCTGTCCATCACCAACTCTTGGAGTTTACTCAAACTCGTGTCCATTGAGTCAGTGAAGCCATCCAACTGTCCCATCCTCTGTCGTCCCCTTCTCTGCCCTTCACTTTTCCACCCCCTCAAGATAATAGACCACGGACATACCAGGAATATTTTTCTGGGTAGATCGGGGAGAGTAATCCATTCTGGAATGGTGCCTGTAGTCTGGCAACGAGAGCTTGTGTTCGTTGAATTAATCCATTGAATAGTTTGAACTGCAGCAGCATCAGATTGACTCAGAAATAATATGGCAATGACACTTCTCAATGTATTCATCAATACTTTCAAGTTTAAGGGGGCATACAGCCTGATTGAAATACTACTCTTTCTTTTTTTTGGCTGCACCATGCAACATGGAGGATCTGACTTTACCAACCTGGTATCAAACCCGTGCCCCCTACATAGGAAGTGGGGAGTCTTTATTTAGGGTGAGCTGGGTCTTGGTTACTGTGGGTGGGTTTTCTCCACTTGTGGTTGAAGGGCTTCTCGTTGCGGTGTCTTCCTCCAGATGACCTAGATCCAGTGCTTTGCAACCACAGCTGCTGCTGCTGCTAAGTCATGGACACGACTGAAGCGACTTAGCAGCAGCAGCAGCAGCTGCTGTTGCAAAGCACTGGCTCTAGGTCATCTGGGCTCAGACGTTGTGGCTTAGTGGCCCCAAGACATGTGGAATCTCCCCGGAGCAGGGATCAAACTCGTGTTCCTGCTTTGGCAGGTGCATTCTTAACCACTGGACCACCAGGGCAGTCCGGCAGTGAGGAGTCTTAACCATTAGATCACCAGGGAAGTCTCTGACTATTTCTTGAGACATCTGATATCTAGTATATTGATTTTTCATGCAAGAATGCAAATTCTTTGACTTAGGGGAAAAAAATTGTGAAATGTTATTTGGAGGGGGGAAGTTGGTTAAAACTTCTTGGTTCATAGCTAAACACTTCACTTTCTTCCAAAATTTGATGGCATTTATAGTTCATTACAAATACTCTGATTTATTTAATAGGGTTTTTTAAAAAGTTGAAGTATAGTTGATTTACAATATTGTGTTTGTTTCAGGTGTTACAGCAAAGTGATTCAGTCATGCATATATATCTATTCTTTTTCAGGTTCTTTTCATTTGTACATTATTCTAGAATACTGGATATAGCCCCCTGTGCTATATAGCAGTTCCATGTCGGTTCCCTATTTTATATATAGTATCTGTTAACCCTAGCCTCAGGAGAAGGCAGTGGCACCCCGCTCCAGTACTCTTGCCTGGAAAATCCCATGGACGGAGGAGCCTGGTGGGCTGCAGTCCATGGGGTCACGAAGAGTCGGACACGATTGAGCGACTTCCCTTTCACTTTTCAGTTTCATGCATTGGAGAAGGAAATGGCAACCCACTCCAGTGTTCTTGCCTGGAGAATCCCAGGGACGGGGGAGCCTGGTGGGCTGCTGTCTATGGGGTCGCACAGAGTCGGACACGACTGAAGCGCCTTAGCAGCAGTAGCAGCAGCAACCCCAGCCTCCTCGTTTCTCTCCCTGTCTCTTCTCTGGTAACCATGCATCTGTCCTCTATGTCTGTGAGTCTCTTTCAGTTTCCTAGATAGGTTCTGTTGTGCCATATTTTAGATTCCACGTGAAAGTGGTGTCATATGGAATTTTCTCTCTCTGACTTCACTTAGTATGATAATCTCCAGGCGTATCCATGTGGCTATCTCAATAGTGTTTCCTACCGTACCTGATACACTCAGGGTTCAGCCACTGAGTAGCGTGTAGAAATGTGACCGTCTGCCCATCCCCATTGCGTGTTGCCCAGTCTTTCAGTCGTGTCTGATGCTCTGTGACCCCGTGGACTGTAGCCCACCAGGCTCCTCTGTCCATGGCATCCTCCAGGCACGAATACTGGAGTGGATTGCCATTTGCCTTCTCCAGGGGACCTTCCCGACTCAGAGACTGAACTTGCGTCTCCTGTGTCTCCTACACTGCAAGCGAACTGAGCCATCAGGGAAGCCCTGTCTCCACTGAGGAACAGACATTTCTGTGTCCCCCTTCCACACCGCATTCCCCTGCACCTGCCTTTTTTCCTAACGCTTCCCATGGGGGAGCTGCCTGCTTCTGGGGCAGGATCAGTGTGTTTGAGTTTGGGAACCTGCACCACCATATTCACACCCTCTCCTTGTGGGGCACACACAGGCTGCGTGTTCTTTGTACTTTAGGTTTGGTGGGAGGACACAGCCATCTGAAACTCAGTCGGGGATTGGTAGGACACCCACTGGTCTTTAATCTGACCTTTACTAGAAAGGTACCCCAGTTTGATTCCTGGGTCAGGAAGATCCGCTGGAGAAGGGATAGGCTACCCACTCCAGTATTCTTGGGCTTCCCTTGTGGCTCAGCTGGGAAAGAATCCACTTGCAGTGTGGGACACCTGGGTTGGGAAGATCCCCTGGAGAAGGGAATGGCTACCCACTCCAGGATTCTGGCTTGGAGAATTCCATGGACTGTACAGTCCATGGGGTCGCAAAGAGTCAGACAAGACTGAGCAACTTTCACTTTCACTTTTCCTAGAAATCTGGGATTTTTGTTATAGTTAATGGACCAGCAGGAGTGTGTACACAAAGTCAAAGTAGTTCTTACCACATTTTCTGAAGGGTTCTCATGCATTCGCTCATTTCTTATTTAAAGAGATCAAGACTTATAATCATTCAGTTAATCAATAGTCGGTTAAAATGGGGAATCGTATAACAAATGTGTGCATACTTCAAACAGTATATTTAACTTTATAGAGATACATAATATATTGATTTCATGCTAAAAAGGAAAAGAAGTTTAATATAAACACATTTCCAGGAAATCCGTAATTTGTCATGTTGCCTCTATAGGGAAGTGATCCAGTTTCTCTTTCCAGTGTGCGAAGGGCAATGGGATTGATCACTAGGTGGAAGACTAGGTTAGTGTGGACAAGGGGGGTGGGAAATGAGTTTCCACCACTCTTCTGTACCAATAGGGAGTGCACTAGGCCATGGAGGATAGGAATATTGCTCTGGACAGATTGCTGGGAATAATCCTGGAATGGTATCTAGAATCTGAAAAAGGAAGCTTGGGTTCATCAAACTTATATATATATATATATATATATATATATAATTATTTATAAACTGTTTATGTATTTATATAGAACATGTAAGAGAAGGGAATGGCAACCCACTCCAGTATTCTTGCCTGGAGAATCCCATTGACAGAGGAGCCTGGTGGGCTAAAGTCCATGGGGTCACAAAGAGTTGGACACGACTAAGCGACTAATACCACACACTATATAACATGTAAAGCAATGTGTGTGTGTGTGCCTGTGTGCTCAGACACTCAGTCACATCCAACTCTTTGCAAGCCCAAGAACTGTAGCTCGTCAGGCTCCTCTGTCCATAGAATTTCCCAGGCAACTGGAATGGGTTGCCATTTCCTTCTCTAGGGGACCTTCCCGACCCAGGGATCGATCCTCCGTCTTTTATGTCTCCTACACTGGCCTGTTGGCTTCTTGACCACCAGGGCCATCTGGGAAGCCCATAAAACAATATATAAGTGTAAAAGTGATTAAATAAGTCACAAATATGTGTATATGTCTGTGTGTTTATATTCAAATATATACTTATATATTTACATAGCGCAGAGTCTAGGCTGTTGGCTACCATAAGAGTTTAGTGTGTTAAGAAGTTAGTCAGAATGTTTTACAGAAGGAATGGGCTCTGTTGATTAGTCTGAGAAGTTTATTAACTCGGGGTCATCTTAGAGAACTTTTACTGTGATAACAGAGCTAATAATTTCTGATTTGGGTGTTTTTATTGCTTGTACTTTCTCTAAATTAGGAATCCTGGAAGAGAGCAGAGGATTCTATAGATGAGACATCTCCACTTTTTTTTTTTTTTAATTTGATCCTGGGCAGTTTTAGTTTAATGCATAATAATTTGTTTATAAGTGTGAATTGCAGAATGAGAGATGCCCATTTTCTTCTGCTGTCACATGTCTGGTTTTACTCCAAAATTTTCTGGTCAAGTTTCCCAGGCAGCAAGTTTCACAAATGTTGGGCAAACATAATTTGACATTATAGGATAAAATTCATGTTTCTATCCATCTGTTCAGTGAAAGAAAAGAGAGGGGGAAAAAAATCACTCTGGAGAGAATTTGGAGTAAGATATTTCCAGGAACGTCAGGCAGGCAAATGGCCCATGTTTATAACTTCTACATCTTGTGTAGGATCGCTTATAAAATGGAAACACAGACCAACAGTCACAGGTCCTTGTTCCAGGAGATGAGAGCGTTTTCTCTGATGCTCTTCTCTTTAGGCTTGTCGCTTGGGTTACGTGGAATACAAATTTGCTGAGCTGGACCCAAGCCAGGTGTGAGAGATGAAAGGGCACAGTGTGTCTTAATACACCTTCTCCTGCATCAAGAGCCTATCCACCTGTTAGTTAAATGAAAAACCTGTGTCATTATCAGATGATGAATCAGATACAGATGACCCCAAGGACCTACAGTAATCTTCCTTTTCCTTGAGTTTCTCAGGGATGATAGATACGTCGTAACTCCAAGTCCTGATGACAGTTATTAGTGTAGAAATGAGCTGATCCTGGCATTAAAAAACGTAGCTCATGATTTGTGCCATGATCAAGGTCAGTGTTAATAAATATAAAACTTGAATTTGCTTTTCTTCGCCTACGAGAAGAGATCAAGGATGATAGGATCAATGATGATAAGATCAATGATGATTTATTCTTTCCTTCTTCCCTCCCTCCTTTCTTTTTATCTATCCATCTATCTATCTGTTCATCCTGTCTCTTACTGTTTTAAGTACATTAGTAGTATTTAATTGTATAAACTGTATTATCATTTGTTTAGCCAGACCTATTGATGATGCGAAGTGCTGACTTATTGGGAAGACCCTGATGCTGGGAAAGATTGAAGGCAGGAGGAGAAGGGGGCAGCTGAGCAGGAAATGGTTGGATGGCATCACTGACTCGATGGATATGAGTTTGAGCAACTCCAGGAGAAAGTGAAGGACAGGGAAGCCTAGTGTGCTGCAGTCTCTGGTGTCGCAAAGAGTCGGACACGACTTAGCGACCGAACAACGAGAAATTGGTGAATATTTAGAATGTTTCTGAACTTTGTGTTTTCTGTTTAATCAAAACCGTGATGAGGATGTTTGCACATCTGTTTGAACCTTTGTCTATCTACCTCCCTAGGATGGATTTGTTGCATAGCTGGGCATGCACACTTGACATTGTTGATACTGTTGACTGAAAAAAAATATGTGCCACCTAAAAGATGACACTTGTTTTATTTGGTGGGAACGTTTTAGGACTTCAAGCCTGGGAGGCAGCATCTCAAGTCACCCTGAGAGAACTGCTCTAAGGAAGCAAAGGAGGAGCTGGATTATATAGAAGTTTTGCAACAAAGGGCAGAACCAGATACCCCAAGGTAAGGAATTTTGCTCTTTTCTGAGTATGAGAAGATTCAAAAATCTGGGCTCACTGAAATCATTCCTTTGATATGCACTTCAGCTATTATGACTGAGTCCTAGCTCACTCAGCTCCCTGCGTGACGGGGCAGTGAATCAGAAACGAAGTGTTGAGGCAAGGAATAGAACTTTATTCAGGGAGCCAGCAAATTGAGAAGATTGCAGACTAATGTCTCAAAATAACCATCTTCCTGGGGTCTGGATACCAGATTCTTTTATAGGACAGAGGAAACGAAAAGGCCATCAGTCTTGCAAATATCTCCTAGAATGGCCAGCCTCAGGCAGGAGGTGGGTTAATTTCTTCCTTCCTCTAGCCATCCACAGGAAGACAGGGTCCTGAACAAAAGTACTCTAGCTTAACAGTCAGGCAGAGGGGCAGGATTCTCCGAGGCTGGTTGTAATGTACGATTATAATAACAAAAGCAAAAAAAAAAAAAAAAAGCAAGTCACAGAAATAGTTCCAGCTTGGAGTCAGAATTGACTTTTCCCTGCAACCTGACATGGGGCCAATATCCTGGTTTCCACTTTCTGAGCTTCCTCCGAGTTTTCACTTCCCGAGTTCTCCTTCGGCGCACCAGGTCACCATCTTTGGTGGCTGCAATTGCTGGTGACCGTGACAAACTTTGTTTACTGATACGGGAGGAAAGGTTGACATTGCCTCAGGCAGTAAAGAATCCGCCTGCAATGCAGGAGACCCAGGTTTGATTCCCTGGAGGAAGGCATGGCAACCCACTCCACTATTCTTGTCTGGAGCATTCCATGGACAGAGGTGCCTGGTGGGCTACAGTCCGTGGGGTTGCCAAGAGTCAGACACTTTTTCATTCCATTTCTCAATACATATTTCCAACCATTCTAATATGCACCTATCGATACTATGTACTGATAGTAGGTAGTATCTTTTTTTTTTTCATCATTGTCAGTCTAGTTGTGGAAACAAGCATGTTTTGATCCAGATTCACAAGGAAATGTTTAAAATTCAACTCTTTCCTTGTAAGAAAACATTTGAAAGACTTGTTTTCTTTGCCATAAATGAACTTTTTTCTCTCCCATAGTATTACAATGATTCCTAGTGAGCCTGTGGTTTGTCTTCATCTTCCTGAAACTAAGATTTTATTTGAAAAGAAATGGTTCATAACCAGGGAAAAGAAAGAATTTCCAGGACTGTACATCTATGTATTTATCTGGAATCTGTGACGGTCTGTGCGCAGGTTGGAACAGAATTTCCAGACATGAGGCAGAATGAGAGGAGAGTAAAATTTATTAACGTGGGATATGTTGTTAGAACAGGAGGCTGGCTCATGGGGGAGCCGACCCCTTTCATGGGCTAGTAGCCAATTTTTATAGCCTCAAGACAGAAATTTCGTACTGAAAGGATGGGTGGCATTAGGTGATTGGTTAGGATGCTGTAGGGTGGGTAATGGGGTGGGTATTTTACCTAATATGGGGTCAGGAAACGGGTTGATTTAGATCTGGAGGCTCATGGCAACTGTTGCTATGGGGCTTGGTCATTTCCCAAGATTTTTGGTCCTGTGACTCTGGTGCAGAGCTCCACAGAAGCTTTCAGCTCTGAGCCTAGGAAACTGAACAAATGTTTTCCAAATTTATTATTTAGTTTATTTATTTTGGGCTGTGCTGGGTCTTCTTTGCTGCATGGGCTTCTCGTTGCTCTGGATTCTCTTGTTGCGGAGCAGGGCTCTAGGGCGTCTGGGCTCAGAATTTGCAGCTCATGGGCTCTGGAGCACAGACTTGGTTGTGATGACACATGGGCTTAGTTGCCTACATCTTCCTAAATCAGGGATTGAACCTGTGTCTCCTGCACTGGCAAGCGGATTCTTTACCCCTGAGACACCAGGGAAGTCCCAGAATTTTTACCGTAGCTCAGAAGTGGAGACTTTTGTGTTGAACGTTCTCTACTGAGCTCCTTATTATTATGGAAATATTTAAAAATTCAGGTGACTTAAACATTTATAATTTTCTTAACAAGAGACCATTTCATCTATTTTAATCGTTAATTTTCATGTACTCTGTGTACGAGAAAAGAAGAAAGGTAGTTAAATCACTCTTTGAAAGATTATAAATTATTAGTAAGAAGAAATTAAGAGCTCTAGAAAGCAAAGTGGAATTCACAGATGTTTAAAATTTGAAACATAATGTGAGAAAGGAAGTGTTTTCATGGCAGTAGGGTGAGAAACAGCGTTTTACCTGGGACTTGTGTAGAAGTCTGTTAGCATAGTGCGGTCAACGTGTATTTAAATAATATTTTGTTTTCATACAATGCTGATGAGTTTGTTAGGAAGGTTGAGTCTGCATGACAGTTTGTGAATTTTCTCAGGGGAGTTTGCAGGGGTCATACAAACACGAAGCAAGGTAATTTCTGGGGAACTGTGGCAGAACTGCTGTGTGGACACAGAGTCGTTGAGGAACAGTTGTGCCTGAAGGGGACTATCCCAGGGCAGCCTTAGTCCTTGGAGGTGATCATGAAGGGATTGAGGGTCTTCTTGCAGGCCAGACCCTGCAACTGGGGACTGGACAGACAGGACCGGACAGAATCTCTAAAGGTTTGAGGCCAGATAGAGTTTGAAGCCCTTAGGGGCTTCCCTGGTGGCTCAGAGGGTAACGTATCTGCCTGCAGTGCAGGAGACCCAGGTTCGATCCATGGGTCAGGAAGATCCCCTGGAGAAGGGCATGGCAACCCACTCCAGTATTCTTGGCTGGAGAATCCCATGGTCCGAGGAGCCTGGCGGGCTACACTCCATGGGGTCTCAAAAGAATCAGACATGACTAAGTGACCAACACTTTCACTTTCAGAGAACCCATAAGGGATGCAGTTAACAGGACGGGAACTCCAGGTGGGGTGGAACAGACATATACTTACTCAGCTTCCATCTGTGGTTGCTCAGTAGAGATGCTGGCTGCGGGTTAACAGACCCTCCGCATTTCAAGAAAGGATTCCTGGGTAACGATGATGTCATGACCCCCAACCACTTGTTCCAGTAACGATCGTCTAAGACCATTGCCTTCTTTTGACTGTTAATCTTTTTGTATGCATTTCTGGGCCACACACCAGCATCAATGTCCTCGGGAAGTATCCTCACAGTCAGACCTTGCTGACGGTCTATCCAGAGTACCCTAGGTCTTTTTTTTTTTTAAACAATATTTGTTTATTTACTTGGCTGTGCTTTGTCTTAATTGCAAGTCTGTGGGATCTGAGTTCCCTGACCAGGAATCTAACCTGGACCCCCCTCCCCCCTGCATTGGGAGTGCAGAGTCTTAGCCACTGGACTACCAGGGAAGTCCCTGCCTGACGTCTTTGAACAAAAACGATTTTGGAAAAGGAAGGGCAGACAAAGGGTTAGAGTCGCATCAGCAAACTTTTATGGTGTTTTTTCTTTCTTTCTTTTTTTTTTTTCCTTCTGATAATTTGAATGTTATCAAAGGCACGTTTGTTTTGCAAACAATAGAAATCCTGTTACATATGCTTGACAAAATGAACAGAATGTATTACAAGGATGCCACAGCCTTCTTCGGAGAACAGGAAGCAGGGTCGCAGAGCAGGGTCTCTTGAGGAATGAGACGAGTTTGGGCAAAGATATCAAAAAACAGGCATGGGCTCGTCCTCCCGCTTCCCACCTGATCTTGAGAGGAAATAAAAAAATGCACTTTTATGAAAAAGTATGCATCAGCTCTCCTGCCCACCTCCATGCCCCACCTCTGACATTAAAGACTGCTGGCTCTTAGCCTATTTATTTATCTTTGAGATGTTTTGTATCTCTTTGTAACTTGCAGGTAACTGATAGATCTCTCAACTATCCCGCTCAGTATATTTTTTTTGCTTTCCATTAAATAATTCTTTATTTTTATCATTTATTTATTCTTGGCTGTGCTGGGTCTTTGTTGCAGTGTGGACTTTTCTCTAGTTGTGGCGAGCAGGGGTTTCTCTCTAGTGGGTGGGTCTCGGGCTCTTCACTGCAGTGCTTTCTCTTGTCCAGCTTCCAATGCAAGGGGTGCCAGTTCATTCCCTGGTTGGGGAGGAAAGATCCCACATGCCTCTTAGCAAAAAAAAAAAAAAAAGCTTCCCAGGTGGCACTAGTGGTAAAGAATTTGCCTGTCAATGCAGGAGATGCAAGAGATGCAGGTTGGATCTCTGGATCCCCTGGAGAAGGAGATGGCAACCCACTCCAATATTCTTGCCTGGAGAATCCCATGGACAGAGAAGCCTGGTAGGCTACAGTCCACGGGGTCGCAAAGAGTTGGACACGACAGTAACGGAGCACACAAAACATAAAACAGAATAAGTATTGCAATCAATGCAATAAAGAGTTTATAAAGAAAAGACTGAAAAACTGGCTTAAAACTCAACATTCAGAAAATGAACATCATGGCATCCGGTCCCATCACTTCATGGCAAATAGATGGGGGAACAGTGGAAACACTGGCAGACTTTATTTTGGGTGGGGCTCCAAAATCACTGCAGATGGTGATTGCAGCCATGAAATTAAAAGACGCTTGCTTCTTGAAAGAAAAGCTATGATCAGCCTAGACAGCATATTAAAAAGCGGAGACATCACTTTGCCGACAAAGGTCCATCTAGTCAAAGCTATGGTTTTTCCATTAGTAATGTATGGATGTGAGAGTTGAACTACAAAGAAACCTCAGTGCTGAAGAAATTGATGGTTTTGAACTGTGGTGTTGGAGAATACTCTTGAGAGTCCCTTGGACTGCAAGGAGATCCAACCAGTCCATCCTAAAGGAGATCAGTCCTGTGTGTTCATTGGAAGGACTGATGTTGAAGCTGAAACTCCAATACTTTGGCCAGCTGATGCAAAGAGCTGACTCATTTGAAAAGACCCTGATGTTGGGAAAGATTGAAGGCAGGAGGAGAAGGGGATGACAGAGGATGAGATGGTTGGATGGCATCACCGACTTGATGGACATGAGTTTGAGCAAGCTCTGGGAGTTGGTGATGGACAGGGAGGCCTGGTGTGCTGCAGTCCATGGGGTTGCAAAGAGTTGGACACGACTGAGTGACTGGACTGAACTAAGCTTATAAATGGTCTGCATCAAAAACAAAAATCTTAAAAAAGAAAAGGAATGCCCAGTGAGTGAAACCTTCCAGTGCCAGCATGTTTAACGGACCCATCTTAATATGCTGGGATATGAAGGGAGAACGTCTCAAGACAGTGTGTTTGCTATGTGTGTTGTGTGTTCACAAACGAGTGCTCTTGGTGGCTGGGAATAGGTCTTGGCCACAAGAGGGAAGATCCCCTGGAGTAAGAAATGGCAACCGACTCCAACATTCTTGCCTGTGAAATCCCAGAGAGGAGCTTGGTGGGCTACAGTCCATGGGGTTGCAAAGAGTCAGACACGGCTGAGGGACTGAACGACAAAAAACAACAGAGCAGATATGCCAACAGGCGTTGATGTAACAACTGTAAAAATATGCCCCAGAACTCCAGTACCCCTGGGAGAGCCAGAGGACTTCAATCAGGCATGAGCAGCGTCCATTCATTCATCACACAGAGCTTCATTAAATTCTGTCTATGCAAACCCATTGCTAGAGACTCTGGTGTAGACCAAGGGAAGGCAAATACAGACACATAAGACCCCATAATTCAAATTAGAGTGTGACAAATACTACAGAAAATGGTGGATGTCTGTCTGTGGGAGTGTGCAGGAAGTCAAAATGATGACCTCCTAGCTGAGGGAATGAAATCAGGCTTTATGGTATAAATAGCATATGGTATATAAATTCAGTGTAGACCCTGAATAAGCGATCAGATTAAAACATGTAGCATTAGGGGTGTCGGGGAGGAAGGCAGTTGCATCTGCTCTTCTGGGTTCTTCTGGCTGGTTCAGTTCAGTTCAGTTCACTTGCTCAGTTGTGTCCGATTCATTGCAACCCCCATGGACGGCAGCATGCCAGGCCTCCCTGTCCATCATCAACTCTAGGAGTTTACTCAAACTCATGTCCATCAAGCCGGTGTTGCCATCCAACCATCTCATCCTCTATCGTCCCCTTCTCCTCCTGCCTTCAATCTTTCTCAGCATCAGGGTGTTTTCCAGTGAGTCGGCTCTTTGCATCAGGTGGCCAAAGGAGTGGAGTTTCGCTTCTGCATCAGCCCTTCCAATGAATATTCAGGACTGATTTCCTTTAGGATGGACTGCTTGGATCTTCTTGTGGTCCAAGGGACTCTCAAGAGTCTTCTCCAAGACCACAGTTCAAAAGCATCAATTCTTTGGCGCTCAGCTTTCTTTACAGTCCAACTCTCACATCCACACATGACTACTGCAAAAACCATAGCCTTGACTAGACGGACCTTTGTTGGCAAAGTCATATCTCTGCTTTTTAATATGCTGTCTAAGTTGGTGTAAGAATTCAATTGACTGAAGACAGATGAACAGAAAGAAAAGCACATAAAATTTTAATCCCATGTATACCTGGGGGAGACCTGGGAAAACTGAGTTGGTTTCCAAAGTAACTGAAGCCTTCTCCTTGAATACCATCTTCAGCTAAAGACGAAAGAGGATGCTAGGGGGAGTGGGCTGGCAGTTCAAAAGGGAGGAAAGCAGTTGACATGGAGATGGAGAAGCAGATGGATTGTAAATGAGTGTGTGCTGGGCCAGCGGAGACTGTGGGCCCCACGGTGGACTCTGATCTTTACATCGTGCTGAGTTCCTTGCACCATGGCTGGTCCAGAGCAGGAACATCTCTGGTGATGCTGTGTTCCATGAAGAAGCCCTATGTGTAAATTCTTTAGGCAGCCAAGAGGAGGTGAAAAGAAAAACTTCCCAAGTCTTCTCTTTCTTGAAATTACTAAGCATTAGTTAATTGTCTGACTCTATACAACCCCATGGACTGTAGCCCGCCAGGCTCCTCTGTCCATGGGATTCTCCAGGCAAGAATACTGGAGTGGGTCACCATTTCCTCCTCCAGGGGATCTTCCCAACCCAGGGATCGAACTCGTGTCTCCTGTGTCCTGCATTGCAGGCAGACTCCTTACCTGCTGAGTCATCTGGTTAAAATATGTTGAAATAGTAAGTCATGTCTGACTCTTGCGACCCCATTAATTAATTGTCCAACTCTATAAACCCCATGGACTGTAGCCTGCCAGGCTCCTGTGTCCATGGGATTCTCCAGGCAAGAATACTGGAGTGGGTTGCCATGCCCTTTCCAGGGGATCTTCTGGACCCAGGGATCGAACCCAGGTCTCCTGTATTTGCAGGCAGATTCTTTACCACCTGAGCCACCAGGAAAGCCCTACAATTAATCCTCATTTCCAAAGAGACACATTTTTTGAAGAGGGAGGACTTTGCACCCTACAGAGATAGGGGAGTTGTGTGTTGAAGGCAGGAGAATACCAGATGTACTTCCATAAAAATCTCTGCATTTCCTCTAACACACCCTGGAGGCTGTCTCATTTCTAGCAGCGCTGATTGTCTTGTAGATATTTTGTATCTCTTTTTGAATTGTGGCTAGCTGACTGTAGTTAGACAGTTTCCTTCTTCCAGTGGGGGGAGCGGGGGAGGCTCTGCTTCATTTGCAATGCTGTCCCTGCACTCCACGCCCATTGTTGATGTTTTTCCTTTCCACAGATGGTCACATCTGCCTGCTTCTCTCCTATGGTAGGAGTAAAAGGAAGTCTTTAATACATATTCATTTTGTATCTGTATGAGAGTCACGGTTTTGTCTTTTCCTGAAAGCCTTATCTTTTAACAAATGGCCATTTGTCACATTCTTTTTTTGTGTGGTGGTTTGTCTCTTTCCACGTAGCTGCCAGGTACCTGTCTCCTGTTTCCAGAAACCGTTTCACATTTGTTTCGATCCTTTTAGGGTCCGAACTCCTGCCGCAAGAAGGTGGATTCTAATTGGTCCCATTATGGTCCAAATGTTCACCCCCGAAGAGCCCACTTTGTTGTGTGAGGGAGGAAGTTGTAAGACATAGGTGATCATCTCTCTTCTTTGCTGTCAGAGCTGGGAGTTGTGGTCTAAGACTGGAGTCACTTCAGCCTCGGAAGTTCTGAATTAATCACTGTGCTGCTGAAAAGTCTGATTTTCAGTGGTACAATTTATTGCTCTGCTGTAGAAGTGACGGCACCCTACATAACACAAGCAGAAGATAAAAGCAAGATAAGACTCAATTTACAAAAATCTAAGAATTGTGATTTACGACATCATAGTTTCACCCCCCAAGGACACTTCCAACCTGTGAATCTGCTGTCTTAAGATATTACAAAGTAGCCCGAGATAAATTTTAGGAGGAACGTATTTGGAACTTGCTATGTCTCCAGAGCCACATACTTTGCACTGCAGGAGTTCTTTTGCTTCGAGTTCTGTGTGATAAGAATTATTTCCCAAAAAAAAAAAAAAAAAAAAGAATTATTTCCCGTGTCTGCTGGCTGTGGGTCCTCCTGGCACTACAAAACCATTTATTGTTTATTTATTCTTTTGCAATTCTTGAACCGAGGTAGCAGTGTAAGAACCTTTTCTATTCCAACCTGGGAGACAGTTTGATTGCCCTGTTCCTACAGAAGCATCTTCACATTAAATCTGGATCCTGAGAGCATGGCAGATTGAAACGCACCCTGTCAGAAGAAAATCTTCTAGCCGCATTTCAGTTATTTATTGGGAAGTCGGGACAAAGCAAATGTAACACTCAGCTCATTGCAGCCTCATAACTAAATGTCCACAAGCTAAACTAGCAAAGCAAAAAAAAAAAAAAAGCAGTGGATTTGAATTTAAATAATTCTCTAATCTACAGTGTAAGGATAAGGGGTGAATAAGATGTCTTTGTTGTCATTCAGTCACTAAGTAACCTCCGACTCTTTGTAGCCCCATGGACTGCAGCACGCAAGGCTTCCCTGTCCATCACCATCTCCCGGAGTTAGCCCAAGTTCACGTCCATTGAGTTGGTGATGCCATCCAACCATCTCATCCTCTGTTGTCCCCTTCTCCTCCTGTCTTCAATCTTTCCCAGCATCAGGGTCTTTTCCAGTGAGTCAGCTCTTCGCATCAGGTGGCCAAAGGACTGGAGTTTCAGCTTCAGCCTCAGTCCTTCCAGTGAATATTCAGGACTCCTTTAGGATGGACTGGTTGGATCTCCTTGCAGTCCAAGGGACTCTCAAGAGTCTTCTCCAACGCCACAGTTCAGAAGTGTGGCTAAGGAGGAAGAAAGAGAAAAGACAGGGGTCAAAGATAACCTCCAAAACATGATTTATGACTGCTGAATCACTGGGCAGAGAGTTGAAAGAAAAATTTTGACAGCATCAGTTTCTGACTTCAGAATGTTTTTATTTCAAGTGGGTATTAGTAAGTGATCGACTGACTGAGCACACATATGTATGTATATATTCCTATTATATGTATGATACAAAGCATGCTAAGTCCCTCAGTCATGTCTGAGTCTTTGCAACCTCATGGACCATAGCCCACCAGGCTCCTCTGTCCATGGGATTCTCCAGGCAAGAATACTGGAGTGGGTTGCCATGCCCTTCTCCAGGGAATCTTCTGATGCAAGAATTGAACTGATGTCCTCTGCAGCTCCCACACTGCAGGTAGCTTCTTTACCTCTGAGCCACCAGGGAAGCCCCATATAGTGATGAATATATATATTATTTTTCATATTGTTTTTCTTTATGGTTTATTACATTAGATTGAATATAGTCTCTTTTGCTATACAGTGGGGCTTTCCTGGTAGCTCAGCTGGTAAAGAATCTGCCTGCAATGTGGGAGACCTGGGTTCAATCCCTGGGTCGGGAAGATCCCCTGGAAAAAGGAAAGACTACCACTCCAGTATCCTGGCCTGGAGAATCCCATGGGGCCGCAAAACGTCAGACACGACTGGGTGACTTTCACTTTCTGTAGCGTAGGACCTTGTTGCTTATCTGTTTTATATATCGTAGCATGTAAGTAGTGTATATCTGTAAGATTCTGTAAGTAAACTGACATAACCCAATAAATAGCCTTTAGTAAAACTCTCCTGGTACCCAAGTATGCTCTGCTGGGTGGCAAGGGCTTCTAGAATTGGTGGCACGTAGAGTGTCCATTTCTTCTTTGAGCAAGTTATGATAGGAGAAGAATCTCTTAAGAGCAGTTCCTGGGAGCAGTGAGAATTTCCAGTGTATCCCCTAGTAGGTAAGCAGACCAATTCGACAGACATTTATTGGTGCTGCTGGAGTTGTTTGCTTTGCTGGAAGGGCAGTCCTCTCTCTAGGATGCAATGGCTGAAGGGAAGATGGCCAGGATGATCACGTGGGTTATCCCCAGTGATGGAGTGGGTACCACTTTATGAGGGTCCGTGGGCGTCTTGGTAAGGAGCTTGAATTATATTCTAAGTCAGGGGACAGGTCTGCTGTGGAAATGAGACGAATGCCTTTATCCATAGCCCCGTTGATCCTGTAGATTTATCTCAGATATCTCTGCTGTGTTCACAAACGTTGTGGAGAAAGCAGAATCAATAAAGGACAGAAGGAATAAAGAGAGAGCTGTTCAGACCAGGGAATTACGGCGTTGTGATTCACTTGGAAGACCGGCATAAAAATGCGCAGCGGAATCTATCAGTTGCAGTGCCATCAAGGACAGCGGTGAAGGAGATAAGGTGATGGACGGAGTGTGAGGTTTTCATCTTAAACCTGATGAAGGAAACTAAGATGGGGACTGAGGTGAGACATTTCCCTGTTTTTCTTTTTCTCTGCAAACATTTAAGCAGAGGGATTGGACTTAGGGTAGGGAGAATGTTGGTAAAGGGAGGTGTTTGGGAAAGAAGGGGCAGATACGGGGGCTGGGCTTGCTCAGGGAAGATGGCAAGATAAAGAGTGTGATATCAGGCCAGTAGAATGCTTGTCTCAGTATCAAGGTGTATGTCAGAGAAGCACCAGTGTGGACGTGACCGTTCTCCTTCTGACTGATGTAGGTAGATTTTGCGTTCGTTTCCGTTGCTGTGGTAACATAACACGTGAGAAGTGGAAAGTTGCCTGCCCGTATCAGTAAACAAAGGATGTCTCAGTCTTCAGCGATTGCAGCCACTCCAGACGGTGAGCTGGTGATCCCTGAGGGAACTCAGGAAGGAAAGAACACCTGTCTGGAGACAAAGTCTGGAACCTGAGCTGTCATCTTGCATGTGTGTTAAGTCGCTTCAGTCGTGTGCAGACGATTTGCAAACCCACGGACTGTAGCCTGCCAGGCTCCTCTGTCCATGGAATTCTCCAGGCCAGAATACTGGAGTGTGTTGCCATTGCCTTCTCCAGGGGATCTTCCCGACCCCAGGAATCGAACCCAGGTCTCCTGAACTGCAGGTGGATTCTTTACCATCTGACCACCACTCAGCCAGGTCTGATTGAGGGGTGGTGGTTGTGGTGATGGAAACTTAGTCGTTTCCTCATCTCTTCTTACTTAAGGATCGTATGAAGATTTTACCTGGAGTGAGTTGAGACTGTGAGAAAACTGTCTTACACCCCTATCTTAGCTCTGGGCTTTCCATAACTTTTCAGTCTGTAGGTATCTCTCAGTGTGCAAAGGACCATCCATAAAGCCCACCAGCGAAGAGTTTCAGACCTCAGCTGTGAGCACAGGAAGGCAGAAGGGGCAAGACTTTTCTCCCTCCTTGCTAAAGCCACCCTGGAAATGTGTACATGAATTCAGCCTTTTCATTCACCCTGCCTGAATTGTAACATATATGTGCATAATTTTCCTAATTGTATGACTTTGGTGGCTTTTACTTTTTCCTCTCTTAAAAAAGAAACACATCACCTTCATTTTTGCTGTGGAAGCTCTGCCTCAAGGATACATGAATTTTCTAAACTTGTCTGGAGATGCATTGAATGTCCTTAGAACAAAGGGGGCGGATAAGTTGGGTCTTTTGGGTTTTGTTTTGGTGTAAAGTATCAACTCTGCTTGTTTAAAACCCAGAAGGAAAATGTGGTGGGGAAATGAGGTCACTGGAGGCCAAACCTTTCTTAAGCCTCAGAGAGGATTGGAAGTTTTTCTCCACTATGGAACTACTAAGAATAGAATTAAAAGAAGACATTTTTATTAGATTTTTCTCTTCATCTCTGGGACTTCCATTAGCTAACTAGCGGAGGAAGAGATTTGGTTCTACGTACAGAGGAAAATGCAGGATAATTTGGCCACATGTGGAAACTGTCAATCTTAAGAACTTCTTGGGGAAGGTATTGAGATATACATAGATATTAAATATATATAATATACATAGATATTAAAATATAATAAACTGAAATAGAGATTATATACTAATATGTTATAGTAAGTTGACATGTTAGATGATATATTAGTATAATGTTTTATATAATATATATTTATAATGTTGTAAATTATTGACATGGTAGGTGTAATATATATTATTATATAACAATGCATATATATTATAGCATTATAGTGGTTTTGGGTATGTTGTGATGTCATACATTCTGTGTATGCTTTGAACATACACGTGCATGTATTATTATCTGATTTAGGTTTATGTAGTATGGTGAACAGCAATGTCTTTTGCAATTTTTGTCAACTATCACAGAAAATTTAGGCTCTAAGCGGATCATCTTTAAAACCATTTTGCACGCCATTTATGTAAATGTTTTAAGTAACTTTTTGAGAAATGGGCCATTGAGGAAATTTTTCTTCATTTGGAGGCTCTGTCTTTAAATCTGTTGTTGTTCAGTCGCTCAGTCGTGTCCCACTCTTTGTGACCCCATGAACCGCAGCACGCCAGGCCTCCCTGTCCATCACCAACTCCTGGAGCTTGCTCAAACTCAAGTCCATCGAGTTGGTGATGCCATCCATCCGTCTCATCCTCTGTCGCCCCCTTTTCCTGCCCTCAGTCTTTCCCAGCATCAGGGTCTTTTCCAGTGAGTTGACAGTAAGGAAAAGAATTCCTGGAACACTCCCTGTAGATAAGCTAAGTTTTAGTCCTTATATGCCTACGTACAGTAGCTTTTTACATTTTCAACGTAGAACGCACTCGTGCCTAGAAAAGAACCTCAAAGTGGCCAACCTCCTTCTCCCTCCAAACTGCATCCTTGCAGTTATATTCTGAGGATGCGTTTTTCGGGTCCAGCTCCCAGGCAAAGAGCCCAAGGTCTCCGCGGGCAGCCAGGGGTGTTCAGACAGAGTGAGATGGGAGTGGCCTGGGGTCTTGGCTCTCCATGTCTTGGGGAGATATGTGCTTGGACTGGCGGCAGGTATGTTGTGTGTTGTGTTCTGGGCCATAATATTTGCTATTAGTTCCTTTAAAAATATTGGTCATTCATGGCAGTAATTACCGCCCCCCCTGCCCCCCACCAGGTTACCTGCAGAAGAGTGAACGCCTGACTTGGCTTTCCCACGCATCCTAATAACACACACTGTCGGGAGCCGCGTTAGGCATTACTGACAAAATGGAGGCACGGCCCCCAGCCCCCTCTCCTCATTCTGCAGGCACGGATCCGGGGATGAAGGAGTTAGGCCTTGTAATTCTGACTTCTCTTTTCCTCTCCTCGGCTGAGTTGACTGAAAAGGAATATTAAGGTGCTTATTGGTCTTGAGAGGAGCATGAGAAGGCGCAAAGCCTTCTGCAGCATTGCTCAGAAAATAATTCATAAAGTTAATCATTGACATTTGTTCAAGGACTTTTACACAAGAGTGTTCCAGGATGAGCACATAGGCCGTAGCTTGAGGCCATGGGAGGGATTGATATCTGAAGTCTATTTGTGAGGAAAATGTTTATGGCAAAGGAGTTTACTGAATTTAGGGCTTAGAAATAATTAAAATAGTTAGAAGTTAAAGATTTAAGGAATGTTGTGAAGTTAGCATATTTTACTATAGCTTATAGAAGTTAGGAACTTTTAGAGACACTATAGCCAGAAGCCTTTTTAAGAGATAGTGAGCTCAGCATGTTAGGGGCAAACAGGATTTAGGAAGATAAGTAGTAACTGAGGAATGTAGCATGAGTTAGAGGAGGTAGATAACAGATGATAAGGCTGATTCCCAGAGAATCACTGAAGCAGGAACTCTGTTTGAAGAGCAACAATGATTTATGGAGATAATCTCAGAGAGGGGGAACTGAAAATGTCAAACCTCTGGCCTAATGTTTTTGTAAAAGTATAAAAGAGCATCTTAAACTTGGAATAAACAGGCAGTCCATAGAAAACTGAGAGGCTGTCTCATTTCTCTCGCTGACACCGTCCATCTTTTCAGGTTGAATCCCTGATTGCTGGAGTTGGACTCTGGCAACACACTGACCCAAAAGAGTTCTACTCATCTTATTAAGGTTGAAATTCAATATATGCGTGTTCCTAAAGAGAGTAATCTTGATGTAAGAAATGCATCTTGCAAGGTTTCATGAAATGACTTCATGGGTGCGAAGGAGAAAATGAATGATAAATAAGGGTTCTCTTGGGACTTCTCTGGAGGTCCAGTGGTTAAGACTTTGCCTTCTAACGGACTCGGTGTAGATTCAATCCCTGGTTGGGGAACTCAGGTCCTACATGCCACAAAACCAACAAAGCAAAGGGTAACAAAACAGAGGCAATATTGTAACAATATTAAAAATTGCCTACATTAAAAAGATCTTTGAAAATATTAGTACGTGTTCTCCCCATGGGCGGGTGATAAGAATTGTCTCAGGGAGTACCTCTCATGAGGGGCTTCTCTGCAAATGGGACGTTCCTTTACAAATACACATTTCCTTTACAAAAGGGGAAACTCACACACTCTGTTGAAGCAGTTAGAGATTGGTAAAGTGTTTTTCTTTTTCTTAATGCTAAGTCTGCTGATTATCCATTGCCGGCAGTTGAAAAAAGAATTCTTAATTCTTTTAGCTCAAAAGAAGTTGTATGAAAAAGGGGCTGTTTTTGGATATCATGTTCTAGAACTCTTCATCTCAAGCTCTCGGGGCTTGTAGAAGTTCAGGAGCTGCCTGGTAAAAATGCAGAAACGGGTGAGAATAGGATTCGCTGCATTCTATGAACGTGTGTTTACTGAGCACCTACCAGGTGAATGAGGGCTTCCCTGGTGGCTCGGATGGTAAAGCATCCGCCTGCCATGCAGGAGACCCGGGTTTGATCCCTGGGTCGGGAGGATCCTCTGGAGAAGGCAATGGCAACCCACTCCAGTATACTTCCCAGAGAATCCCATGGACAGAGAAGCCTGGTGGGCTACAGTCCATGGGGTTGCAAAGAGTCAGACACGACGGAGCAACTTTCTGGTGGAGGGGGAGTAGTACAGCCTTGCACAGAGTGACGTAAATTCCTGTTTCCTCAGAGCTAAATTCTCTGTATGTATATGAAGGATGAACTTATTCACAAAGGTATAGCTTTGAATTTAAAACATGGCTATTTTAAAAAATATATTTATTTATTTCACTGTGTTGAGTCTTAGTTACAGCACTCAGGATCTTTGTTACATCGTTCGAGAACTTTACTTGCGGTGCCTGGAAGTCTCAGTAGTTATAGCAGCCTGGCCTAGTTGCTCTAAGGTGTGTGGGATCTTAGTTCCCCGACCGGGATCGAACCCAAGACCCCTGCATTGCAATGCGCATTCTTAACCACTGGACCGCTGAAGAAAGTGAAAGTGAAAGTTGCTCAGTCATTTCCGACTCTCTGCGACCCCATGGACTAGACCGTCCATGGGATTCTCCAGGCCAGAATACTGGAGTGGGTAGCTTCTCCCTTCTCCAGGCAATCTTCCCAACCCAGGAATTGAACCAGGGTCTCCTGAATTGCAGGCAGATTCTTTACCAGCTGAGGTGCTAGGGAAGCCCCTGAGATGGCTGGAGAAGTGACTATTTGTGTGTGTAGCTTGCTTCTATGTCCTGGCCTGAGGCTGGCTGTACAACAGCGTCAGTTCTGTGTTCTCATTTCTTTTCTTGGGAGCTCGCGCCCGCTTTGAGAATCTATTTTGAATCTCCATATCCACTCATCTCTTTTTATCCTGTATGGTTTTCTTAGTTCTGAATTTCTATATCTCCCTGGGATGAGTAAATATCTTGTATGCTGTGTGTATATATATACATATACATATATGTATACTTTTTATGTTGTGTATAAAAAAGAAATGCAGCTTCATTGTTTCAAAATGGGATTAAAAAGCATCTGCTCACAATGACCTCAGGTCTAGCTATCAAGGTGCATTCGTAGGGTAATGTATTTTATTTACATTAGAGGAGACTTTGAGGTTGGCGAGGGATGGGCCCCTAACGCAAGCCTGCTCAATCAGAAAAGGAAATATAATTTTCCTTCTACCTTTCTGAGCTCCTGGCTGAGCTCCATTGTAATAAAAGACAGATCCGCAGGAGAAACACAGTTTATTAATATGTCTACCTCATGTCTATGTGGGAGATAGGCAGTGAGCATGAGTAACTCCCTGATAGAGACTAATTCACCAGCTTAGACAGCATCTCAGCTGAAGACACGGACAGAGAAGTGTGTGTGTGTGTGTGTGTGTGTGTGTGCAGGTGTGTGTGTGTGTGTATGGCAGGGCAGTCATGGTGGGGTGACCATGGAAATTGCAGTAAAAAGGGATAACGTTTGTTACAAAGGTTTAACTTACTGTTTCTCTGATAAGATTCTGTTCTGATGTCTGGTCGTTCTGTTTCCCGGTTCAGGGTTGGGGGAGCATCCTTACAGATAATTTCCTTGATAAAGGTAAACTTCCCTTTCAAAAGAGTCATTTCTGTGCTGTTTTCAGAGCTTCTCCCCTTTGTGCTGTTTCACACAATACTCAGCTCAAAAATATCCTTATGCCAAGGAAGCGTACCTGGGGTACTCTTTTCTGTTCCTGGTTCATCACTCTCTGCTTCTGTACATGAAACTTCTCTGAAGGGCACTTGTTGGACCTGCCATCGTGATGTTCCCTAGACAGCATATTAAAAAGCAGAGACATCGCTTTGCCAGCAAAGGTCCGTATAATTAAAGCTATGGCTTTTCTAATTAGTCGTGTATGGATTTGAGATTTTGAACCATAAAGAAGGCTGAGCGTGGAAGAACTGATACTTTCGAACTGTGGTGTTGGAGAAGATTCATGAGAGTTCCTTGGACAGCAAGAAGGTCAAACCAGTCCATCCTAAAGAAAATCAACCCCGAAAATTCACTGGAAGGACTGATGCTGAAGATGGAGCTCCAATACTTTGGCCACCTGATGCGAAGAGAGGACTTATTGGGAAAGACCCTGATGCTGGGAAAGATTGAGGGCAGGAGGAGAAGGGGACGACAGAGGATGAGATAGTTAGATGGCATCACTGACTCAATGGACATAAGTTTGAGCAAGCTCTGGGAGATAGTGATGGACAGGGAGGCCTGGCATGCTGCAGTCCATGGGGTTGAAAAGAGTCAGATGACTGAGTGACTGACACTTTTTATATATAACTTTTTAAAGAAGGGTTTCTAATGACTCTTCAGAAGACAGAGGTCAGGAAAGTTACTTGTCCTGTGGTCCAATGGGCTCACCTCCAACCCCCCTTTCTTGTTCAACAGTCTTGGCTGACCGTCTCCTCCCATGCTGGTGAGGGGTCTAAAAAAAAAAAAAAGGATTTGGTCCTGTCAATCCAAAAAGCTTATCCGCCCCCCCCCCTTTTTTTTTTCTGAACATGCTTATTTCAGGTTGCAGGGAAGTGTCCCATGGCCCTAATAGACCAGGGATGAGATCCACACGACTTTACCGTCTTACACGCTTAGCTAAACTGTTGGCATGCTTCCAACTCACCTTCATTATCAAAAAGTGAGCTTTAAACCTATGGACTGGTGATGAGAAACGCCCGACATGAATTTGCCATCTCCTTCGTGCCAGCTTGGTTCATTTTCTCACTGCAAAATATGCGCCATGAACCCTGACAACCACATGAGATTTTATGAAACCTAAGAGGCAGTCATTTTATTTCTTTAAATTGGAGTTGATATTCAGTGTTGTGTTAATTTCTGCTGTACAGCAAGGTGATTCAGGTATACATATATATATACACATTCTTGTTCATATTTTCTCCCACGGTGGTTGGCATGCCTGCTGTGCGCTCAGTCGTATCTGAGTCTTTGTGATGCCGTGGACTGTAGTCCATGGGATTCTCCAGGCAAGAACACTGGAGTAGGTTGCCATGCCCTTCTCCAGGGTATCTTCCCAGCCCAGGGATCGAATTCGAGTCTGCTGCATCAGCAGGTGAGCTCTTTAACACTGAGCCACCAGAGAAGTCCATTATAGTCCCTCCCAGTGTCTTCAGTATAGTTCCGTGTTTCTCCATCCTGTATATAATCCTTTGCATCTGCCAGTCCCAAACTCCCAGTCCCTTCCTGCCCCACCCCCGACCCCAGCAGTCAATTTATTTACTTGTATTTGAGCAAAGTTTTCCTTGTAGCCGAACGCACAGAACAACGCACACTTAAGTGTCCGGCTTGATGAGTTTCTGCAAAATGAGCAGCCTTGGGTGAGCACCACCACGATAAGAAGGTAGAAAGTGACTGTGCTCCCAAAAGCTTTGTTCATGGCCATTCTGAACAGGTCGAGACAGCTCCAGCGTCTCCCCCCAGCTCTGCTGACTGGCGTCTCAGTGAGTCCTTCTGCCTGTTGTGTAACTTGATATTATAGAGCGGAAACTCCTTGTGTGTCCCTGTGTGTGCGTGTGCCTGGCCGCTTCCGCTCAACTTGGTGTTGATAAGATCCGTCCATGGCGTATCCAGGTACCAGCCGTCCATTTCTGCTGCTAAAAACTAGTACTTCACCGAATATCCCTGCTACTGTCCTTTGAATGGCTTGTCTCTCCCTGTACTTAAGTTTTGTGTTTTTGCTAGGACGTATCCCAAAGATGTGTTTTTAGAAGAAAAAGTGCCATGTGTACTAAACGTTACGAGCGCTTGAGTTTTTGGGGGAAAGTTCTGACAACTGTTTAACACTTTGGTTGTAAAACTCTGGTGCAGACATTTGCCTTCAGAACTTTGCAGTCAGAGCTTCATGTTTTCGAGCCCCCAGGGAAGTGATGAGACGTGTTTTTAAGAAATACTGTCTTGTCCTTCTCCCTCTTTCTAAGCTTTCCGCCTTTTAATCTCCATCCTTGCGGTTGTGGGTGTTGGTTCATCGGAATGTGTTGTGGTGGTCACTGTTGATTCATTTACCCGCCCTCTTCTCTTTCAGTCCAAAAGTCACAATCACTTCTCCAAATGATTAAATTATTCTAAGATTTGATTTATGGCCTCTCTCTCCTCCTCTGGTTTCTTGATTCCCTCATCTGGAAATCCTGCGAGCTTGCTATGTCCCTTCCTTCGTCTCTCCTCTGCCTCTCCAATTTACTTTCTATTTGTTTGTCATGTTTGCGTTATGTTCTGAAATATATTTTTATAAATTTGTTTTATTGAAGCAAAGTTTATTTACAGTGTCGTGTTAAATTCTACCGTACAGCAGAAGTGATTCAGTTATACGTATATTTATGTTCTTTTTCATGTCTTGGGGAGATTTATTCGGTTTTATCCTATGCATTGTACATCTGTCTTCCTTCTGTTATGAGGCTTTCTGGGAAGGATCTAGTAACTATCATTCACTCTTCCAGTTTTTCAAATAACATTGTGTCTCTTTCTTGTGAGTCTCCCTGAAGATAATAATTGGGTTTTTTGAAAGTGAAAGTCGCTCAGTCGTGTCCGACTCTTTGTGACCCCATGGACTATACAGTGCCCGGAATTCTCCAGGCCAGAATACTGGAGTGGGTAGCCTTTCTCTTCTCCAGGGCATCTTCCCAACCCACGGATTGAACCGAGGTCTCCCACATTGCAGGTGGAGTCTTTACCAGCTGAGCCACCAGGGAAGCCCAAGAATACTGGAGTGGGTAGCCTATCTCTTCTCCAGGGGATCTTCCCAACACAGGAATCAAACCCAGGTCTCCTGCATTGCAGGTGGATTCTTTAGCAGCTGAGCTACTGGGGAAGCCCTTTTAGCTTTAGAGGATTTTCTTTATTTTGTATTTTGTATGTTTTTTTAAGCTTTATTTATTTACTTCTGGCTGTGCTGGGTGTTGTTTAACCACTGGGCCAGCAGGGAAGCCCTCCCCGTTTTTTACGTTTTCAGTTCTTGGGCATCTTGAGAATGCCTTGGGCGTGTTTTCAGTCTGCTTGTTGGTTTTCCTCCCAAGCTCCATTTCCCTGTTTCTATTCCTGGATAATAATTTGGTTGATTGCAGGTGGCTGCAGGGATTGCTCTTTTGCAGAGTGTGACTCCGTTTCTGAGGGACTTCTGTCAAAATGTGGGAGTGACCGGTCCTGTCCACAGACACAGATTTCCCTCTGGGAGCCCATGGAGGTCACAGGGGCACCCTCAGGATCAAAGCAGAGGCACAAGGCAAGTGAGGAACCTGTGTGCGTCACTCCATGGTAAACCTTCCCTCAATTTTTCTGTGTCCATAGAGGGACCCCGTATCACCTTGGTTTCTGTTCTTCTTCTCTTCTTGTATCCCTCAGCTGCATTAAGAGCTTCTCCATGGAAATCTATCACTATTTAGGAGGCAGGTCAGAGGACTCTGCCCAGAATAGATACTGCAGCTGGTTTATAACCACATTGGGGTGAGTGGCTATCTGGTAAACCTCCATGTCCCGCCCTCTCCGGCCTTGATTTCCGCTGCACACACATCACATTCGAAGGTTCATTTGTCAATTTTCCACCTGGAGAGTCTCATTTCCATTGAACAATGGTAAGTGTTCTGGGAAGCTGGTTGTACCCTTTCATCTTTTGACACTACCATGGTGCGGGCATTTGTTTTATCTTTTAAAACATGACTGTTGCTTCAGTAACACATGAGGATGCAAATAGTCAAAGATGTGGCTGCAGTCACCACAACCTCCCTGGTGGCCCTGGGGTGCTCACACAGCAGGAGCTGTGGGTTCGAGCCCTAGTCAGGGAAAGCAGAATCCAGTGTGCCAAGACCTGGCCAAAAAAAGATTTTTTCAGCTTCCCTGGTGGCTCAGACGGTAAAGAGTCTGCCTGCAATGCGGGAGACCCGGGTTTGATCCATGGGTCAAGGAGATCCCCTGGAGAAGGGAAGGGCAACCCGTTCCACTATTCTTGCCTGGAGAATTCCATGGACAGAGGAGCCTGGCGGGCTACAGTCCACAGGGCCACAAAGTGTCAGAGTGCACTGATCGACCAACAGTCTCAGCCACTATGTTGAACCAGAAATTCCTTCTGCAAGTTATAAGGCAAGTTCCAGATGGGTCAGATAGATGGCATGTAGCTTCCTAAGATTCCCCTTACAAAATATGTATCCTTAAGCTAGATGATTGGAGATTATTATTTTATTTTTTAATATTTTTAAAGATTTTTTTTTTATTTGGCTTTGCCAGTTCTTAGCTGCAGCATGCAGGCTCTTTAGCTCTGGCGTGTGGGATGTACTTCTCCAAACAAGAGTTGAATCTGGCCGTCCTGCATTGGGAGCTCAAGTCTTAACCACTGGGTTACCAGAAAGTGTTAAGAGAAAGTGTTAGTCACTCCGTCGTGTCTCATTCTTTGTGACCCCATGGACTGTAGCCCGCCAGGCTCCTCTGTCCATGGGGATTCTCCAGGCAAGAATGGTGGAGTGGGTTGCCATTCCCTGCTCCAGGGGATCTTCCTGACCCAGGGTTTAGTTATATGACCGATCTGGGTCTTTGTCAAGGCATAGTTCCAGCCTTCGAACTCATAGCTGTGGCGTGTGGGATCTAGTTCCGTGACCAGATTGAAACTAATTTTATATCCCAGGTCAACAGTGATTTAAAAATATTTAGTCAGAAGTATTTGTATTTGTTGGTTCCCCAACAAAAATTGAGCAGACTAAAAAATGACCTTCTTGCTCAAAGGTCCTTCAGTGTCTTTAGAAGTCTGATCTTCATCCTCTTTTATATTGACTTATATTTTAGAGTCAGTAATCTGACCCACCCATTGACACTGAGATTCTATATATTTCACTATTGTTTCTTTCATTTGCTTAGTCTATTTTTTATTGTTGCTGTTGTTCAACCCAGGGATCAAAATCTTTCCAACTGTGCACACAGGGTGTGAGTGATTATTATTTAGCAGTAGAAGATTGACCTTGTCTTTATTAGGAAGCTTAAGTGTTATGTGTAGTCTGATTCTGTTTCCATTAATGAGGAGACAGGTAAATATCACTTCACTTGCAGATTCTTTCCCTTCCTCAACACTTAACGAATAATGTGACTTTGTCACGTAGGGCTATTTCCCACTGTTGAATTCCTTAGTTTTGTTCAGAAACTTTGAGCTAGACAAAAGGGCAGACATTTTCTCTCTAAGGTCCTTTTCTTGTTGTGTTTATGAGGTTGCGTAATTCCTGAAGCAAATTGCTCTTTATAAAAGTGCTTTAAAATTGCATCTTATTTTACTTTTATTATTATTTTTGAATTTATTTATTTGTGGCTGTGCTGTGGAAACAGTGAGATACTATTTTTCGGGGCTCTGAAATCACTGCAGATGGTGGCTGCAGCCTTGAAATTAAAAGACGCTTGCTCCTTGGAAGAAAAGCTATGACCAACCTAGACAGCATCTTAAAAAGCAGAGACATTACTTTGCCAACAAAGGTCTGTCTAGTCAAAGTTATGGTTTTTCTAGTAGTCATGTATGGATGTGAGAGTTGGACTATAAAAAAAGCTGAGCACCAAGGAATTGATGCTTTTGAACTGTAGTGTTGGAGAAGACTCTTGAGAGTTCTTTGGACTGCAAGGAGATCCAACCAGTGCATCCTAAAGGAGATCAGTTCTGAATATTCATTGGAAGGACTGATGCTGAAGCTGACAGTCCAATACTCTGGCCACCTGATGCGAAGAATTGACTCATTGGGAAAGACCCTGATGCTGGGAAAGATTGAAGGTAGGAGGAGAAGGGGACGACAGAGGATGAGATGGTTGGATGGCATCACCGAGTCGATGGACATGAGTTTGAGTAAACTCCAGGAGTTGGTGATGGACAGGGAGGCCTGGCGTGCTGCAGTCCACGGGATCGCAGAGTTGGACACGACTGAGCGACTAAACTGAACTGAACTGTGCTGGGTCTCTATTGCGGCACATGGGCTTTCTCTAGTTCTGGGTAGCAGGCTTCTTGTTGCAGTGGCTTCTCTTGTTGCAGAGAAGAGGCTGTATAGGCTGTTTGGGCTTCAGTTGTTGCAGTTCCCAGGCTCTAAAGCACACACTCAAGAACATGGCTTTTGCACACAGGCTTAGTTGCTTCTTGGCTTGTGGGATCTTCCAGGACCAGGTATTGAACCGGTGTCTCCTGCCTTGGCAGCCAAGATTCTTTACTATTGAGCCACCAAGAAAGCCCACATTTCATTTTTATAACACTGCCCCTTAGTCAGAACATTTCACCAAAAAAAAAAAAAAAAGACAAATTCTGGACGCCGCTCAAGTGATGACAGTTTCTTAGAAGCTGGAATATTTCAGTAAGGAAAACACTCTTAAGTATTCCATCACTGAGGCATATTCTGAATCCATTTGACCCGGAATCTCAACGGTTGAAGTTTTACTTACCAGTGGGTTTTCAGCATTTAAATGTAGCTTTTTCCTACCAACAGTGCTGGCAGAAAAAAACACAGTTCACTCAAATTATGAATTTCTTGAATTAGCTCCTCTAGCAAAGAGGAGAACAAATCTATTTTGAACTGAAGTGAGAGCATCATTTGGATTAGAAACTAATGAGTTAGAAGCCTACCTGTTTCTACATTCAGCTGCGAGGAGAACAGAGTTGGTGGTCAAACCCACTGAACAGGAATTAAATATTTTGTGCTGTAGAGTGGGCCTTCCCTGATGGCTCAATGGGAAAAGAACCTTCCTGCCAATGCAGGAAATGCAGGAGACACGGGTTGATCCCTGGATAGGAAAGATCCCCTGGAAAAGGGAACTGCAACTCATTCCAGTATTCTTGCCTGGAAAACCCCATGGACAGAGGAGCCTGGCGGGCTGTAGTCCATGGGGTCACTAGGAGTTGGACACAGCTGAGTGCACGCACACACACATAGGGTGAGAGGTGAAGAAACCCATCCAAGAACGGATAAAGATGATTCCAGCTTGATTCTCCAGTGTGGCGGGATTAACCATGGAATCGCCTGCTCCATCCTAGAAAGTTAAAGTGTTGTTCTCTCAGTCATGCCCGACTCTTTGCGACCCCGTGCTTAGTACATGGGACTCTCCAAGCAAGAATACTGGAGTGGGTTGCCATTTCCTTCTCCAAGGGAATCTTCCTCACCCAGGGATGGAACTCGGGTCTCCTGCCTGGCAGGTAAATTCTTGACCATCTGAGCTCAATCCTAAGAGCTCATTCAAAGGATATACAAGTCATGAGAGTTCCCTGGCGGTCCAGTGACTAAGACTCTGAGCTCCCAGTGCAGGGGGCTCCCGGTTTGATCCCTGGTCGTGGAACTAGATCTTGCTTGTGGCAGCAAAGATCCCAAACTAAGATTTTTTAAAAGAGAGTCACAAGTCATATGTGTTTCTGGATTCTCTTACCACTAAAATTCTCACTTACAGCACTTCACTCCTCATTAGAACCTCAATCAAGACAATCTCCTGAGCCTAGTTCTGTATCTTTGTATTGAAAATTCCAAGTGACTTTTTAAAAAATCCCCCTTAAAGTCTGAATTGTGGAAAATTACAGTAATATAAACACATTTTCAGGGCAAGATGCTCGCTGCAGTACACTCATCTGTCACATTTAAGACCCGCTTGAGAGACAACCTGACGATGGATAAATGGAATTGCTGTCTCCGTTTCGAGCAGGGCCATCAATAGTTAGTTAAAAATCATGCTTTATCATTTTTGGAATCAATAATTTCATATCATTCCAGTATACAGGCCAGTTCTTGATCAATGATTCTATTGAACCTCTGAAATTTCACATGAAATAATATATATATATTTTAAATCTTCATGTTTAAAGGAGATGTCCGAAAGCCTACTGTTATAAATCAAGTTGCTGGGTGATCTGGGCTATCTTATTCTTCAACTGATATTTTGTGTCTTAATACATCCTTCTGTGGAAACAAATCTTGAGAATACTAAGGAGTGTTCAAGTTTTCTGAAACTGCAGTTGCATGGAAAAAATGGAAACACACCATGCCCTGAATTTTCCTCTTAAGAAACAACGTGAGTTGTCAATATCACAAGGTAACAAATAGCCTAGTCTATTCAATGAAGAAAATATATGTTTCCTATATTAGGAAACTGGTTCAGGCACAGTCTCAGGAATACACTTTGCATTTGGATAAGGGGAAAAACACAAACACTTCAAAGAGAAGCACACTCTGAGTGAACCACGCACTCCCAGGAGCTGCTAGCCGTAAAGAATCCGCCTTGCCAATGAAGGAGACCCAAGATACGAGGGTTCGATCCCTGGGTTGGGAAGATCCCCTGGAGAAAGAGATGGCAACCCACTCTGGTATTCTCGCCTGGAGAATCCCCATGGACAGAGGAGCCTGGTGGGCTATTGTCCATGGGGTCGCAGACTCAGTCGTACACGACTGAGTACCCACGCTTGCTCGCTTATTCAAGCAAAGAAGATAGAATATGTTCTTAGAGGGCATGTCAAGATTCATAAAATCGCCTGGGTCAGTTGAAGGGGAAATTTATTCAGATGGGTTGAATGGGGTTAGCCATTTTTAGTCAGCAAGCCTACTGTGTGTTAGGGGGCTTGATTGAAATTGTCCTTCTTCCTGATGGCTGCCCTGCAGGTGGATCTTGCTGTGTGAATTTTGCAAACGAGAAAATGGATGTTGTGATGTCAGACTTAGTTGTTGGAAGTCTAGTAAGTGGCAGCTTCTCATCCGAGACTCCTCTGGGCACCGTTCGTGGAGTTTGTGTGAAACGCCGTGTGTCAGGAAGAACACGATTTACTGTTGCTGTTCAGTCGCTCAGTTGTGTCTGACTTTTGCAACCCCGTGGACTCTAGCCTGCGAGGCTCCTGTCCATGGAATTCTCCAGGCAACAATACTGGAGTGGGTTGCTATTTCCTTCTCCAGGGGATCTTCCCGACCCTGGGGTTGAACACATGTCTCCTGCTTGGCAGGTGGCTTCTTTACCACTGAGCCACCTGGGAAGCCCCCAAAATAATCAGGGGAATATAAATTGTGAATATGTACCACACAGGACCCTGAAAGCTTATGGAAGGATTTTAATTTTTTTAAATATTTATTTGTCTGCTCCACGTCTTAGTTGCAGCATGTCAAATCTTTGACCTTCCTCGTGGCACGCGGGGTTTTTCAGTTGCAGCGCTCGAACACTTAGTTAATGGCCATGTGTGATGTAGTTCCCTGAGCAGGGATCAAACCCAGGTCCCCTGCATTGGGAGCCTGGAGTGTTAAGCCACTGAACCACCAGGGACATCCCTGGAAGGACTTTTAAATTATGCTAAAAGAAGTGAACAAGTGTAACCAATGTCCATTCCCCTACCTTCTTACCTCCAAAGGATTTTGGAAAGAAACTCATTCAGCTGCCTTTATTCATCTTTTTCCCTTTTTTTCCTTTTCAGTTTTCATTGTAGCTATTCATGCAGGCATGCATGCTTTTATTCATTTTTCATTCATCTGGTAAATGTCGTTGAGTGTTTACGAGGTGTTAGGGTCCCAACCTTCCTCTTTCTGCCTTGTAGCTGAATCAAGGATTTCTTTTAATATGGGAGATTTTTGTGTGTTTGTTTTTAAAGGCAAAGAACCCACTCCTTGCTATAGCAGTGTCACTTGGATCCCATTCAGTTGATACCGATGTCTCAGTTCTTAAATCGCACACCACATTGTTTGGGCTATTCTATTGAGGATGTCTGTTCCTCCTGAGTGTGAAATGACACCTCTCATCTTTTCTACACCTCACGCAGCAATACACTGCCCCTTCCATCTCCTCTTGTAATTACTTTGAGATTATTGTCTGGAGACCCTGTGTTCAGCATTTTGAGCCTTCCGATTTCAGACAGCGAGCATGAATTTCGAAAGCGAACACGTGGGACAGTGCTTTGGAGTAGATGTATCTGGTCGGGGGTGGAAATCAAGGGAGGTGTTTCTCAGCACGTCACAGACCTTATTTGCCAGTTTCAGGCCTCCTCTTCTCATATCCCTTGAGAGAGTCTGGCTTGGGATTTAATCAAGGAAAGAGTTGATGGAGATTTATGTAAATGAGATGGTGGTTTAGTCTTTTAAGTTGTGTCCCAGTCTTTGCGACCCTATGGACTATAGCCAGTTTTTTAGGTCACATCTGACTCTTTGTGACCCCAGGGACTTATAGCCTGCCAGGCTCCTCTGTCCGTGGGATTCCCCAGGCAAGAATACTGAAGCGGGTTGCCCTTTCCTTTTCCAAAATGAGGTGGGGTCGATGCGAATTTGGGCTATACTATGTGGCTTAATTCCAGAGGAGTGGACCAGAGGTGAAAGGTGGTGAAAGGTGAAAGGTGAAAGGTGAAAGGTGGCTTCCGAGCTGGAAGCCATAGCTCGTAATCATTGTGATCGTAGATGAAATAATAATTTGGGATCCCTTGCTAATCAGCGAAACCTTGGCAGTGGCTGCTGACAAGCACGAACAGGCAGGTGATTAAAGTGAATTTGCATGCATTTACACTTCGATCATTGTCTGCAAGATTCCTTCTCTAAAAATAGACTTTACGTCTTTCAAGATGCTCAGGAAATCAAAGGAAGGGGAAGAAGTAGGTGCAGTGCATCAATAATGCTTAATTAAAAAAAAATGACCTCTCCCTCACACAAGACAATTATCCAATGATGCTCTTATCTTTAATTACATGACGGGCTCATCGAATGCTTTTAGGTCATTGACGATAACTAATTCATAGTTGCATTTTGCCATCTTCACTAAATATTGAAGCTGGGAGCTTTCAAACATATTCGATACGCCTGTCAAGACTGTGTTCAGTTCAGTTCAGTTCAGTCACTCAGTTGCATCCGAATCTTCGCGACCCCATGGACCATACAGTCAATTCTCTAGGCCAGAATACTGGAGTGGGTAGCCTTTCCCTTCTCCTGGGGGATCTTCCCAACCCAGGGATCAAACCTGCGTCTCTTGCATGTCCTGCGTTGACAGCCGGATTCTTTACCACACTGTCCCACCTAGGAAGCTTCTGCTAACCCTAAACTACCAGTCCATTTCCCTCCCCTGCACCCCCATTCCTTAGCAGCCACAAGTCTTTTTTCTATGTTTTGTTTTAACAGTCTCTTTCTGTTTCCTACATCAGTAATCTTAACAGGTCATCGTTTTTAAGTGATGTGTCTTTGCAAATGAACTTGAGACACTGTATTACTCAGACAGACAAGGGACAGACCATATATGGCAAGAGAGCTCAGACCAGTCATATATTCATCAAGCAACTCTACATACCTTCTTCCACGTCATCCCAGTACGGTGCTCTCTATTTATTTATTTATTTGCTTCTCTGCCCGTAGAGGACCCACCAGAGAAGGGGAAATGTACTCCCCAAACTGACACGTGAAGTCCCTCACTTCTAGTTATCTGTCTCCAGCTCCTCAAGCTAACAGCTTCCAAGCAGGGGACATCTGAATCCATCGCTTTTCTCTCTATCCTGTTTTCCACTCTGCCTGCCTTTTAGAGTCTGTGGCAGACTCGGGGTTGGTGGTTGATCCCCTATCTAGTGTGTTAATTGCTCAGTCTTGTCTGATACTTTGGGACCCAGTGAACTGTAGCCCGCCAGGCTCCTCTGTCTGTGGGATTCTCTGGGCAAGAATACTGGAGTGGGTTGCCATTTCCTTCTTCAGGTGATCTTCCCAAGCCAGGGATGAAACCCGGGTCTCCTGTATTGCATGCACATTCCTTACTGTCTGAGCAGCTTCTGTTTGCATTCATGGGACGGGAGGTGGAGGGATCGCTCTATATTTCCCCAAACATGAATTGGTTCATAATACGATGGATACAATCGGGGCAGACTGAATGCATCTCTAGGATTTGCAGGTGACACGGGTTAACTTCCATTTTGCACTAGATTTATGTCTACTTAGGGCTTCCCTGATAGCTCAGTTGGTAAAGAATCTGCCTGCAATGCAGGAGACCCCAGTTTGATTCCTCAGTTGGGAAGATGCGCTGCATGGGGGATAGGCTACCCACTTCAGTATTCTTGGGCTTCCCTTGTGGCTCAGCTGGTAAAGAATCCACCTGCAATGCGGGAGACCTGGGTTCGAGCCCTGGGTTGGGAAGATGCCCTGGAGAAGGGAAAGGCTACATACTCCAGTATTCTAGCCTGGAGAATTCCCTGGACTGAATAGTCCATGCGGTCGCAGAATTGGACATGACTGAGCAACTTTTGCTCTCACTCTCACTGTATCTACTGGGGGCAAATGGGAATAATCCATTTAACGCCCTCTCCAAGAATGAAAAAAAATTAATGTTTTTTGTTGTGTTTTTTTTTCCATTAATAATTGAGAATCACTTCTGCAGTAACCCCAGTGCCGTTAGTTTTTATTCTTCTTAAAAAATGCTTTCACATAACATACATCTGCTTTAAATCCTTTGTTTTATTTATATTTTTGGCCACTCAGGCATGTGAGATCTTACTTCCCTGATCAGGGATCGAACCTGCACGCCCTGCATTGAAAGCCCAGAGTCGTAACCACTGGGCTGCCAGGAAAATCCTCCAGTTTTTCTTCTGTTTTATTCCTTCTCCTCATCTGATATATTTGAAAAGCTGAGCAGACACAACAGTCAGAACAGAGACATGGGTGGAGGATTCCGGGAGCTGGGAAAGAAGGGTCCGTGACCAGCCGGTTCCAGCTGACTGTGTGCAGACATAAGCTCTGAGGGGGATCTCTGATACCACCCCAGAGGAGGCTGCAGCAGTGGGAAGGCAGTTGATCAGATGTTTTTGGAGAAAGGACAGGATTCAGGGCAAGTCTCTACAGCTGAGTCGCTTTTCTCTGCAATTGGCTCCATCAAAGGGGTGCCGAGTGAACATCAGCGTAGATCACTTGCAGAGGTTCTTTGTGTGGGGTGATTTTTGTCTGGCTTTTTATCCAGCCGCCTCACATGACTGTAGGCATCGACCTCTGAAGGCTCTCTTTCTTGTAATAATGGTTTTCTTACCTGTGGGCCTCCCTAACAAAAGGAATAGCAGATGAAGCGGTCTGGATAGACATGTGTGATGTCACTGAGTCGTGTGTCCTCCAAGTGTCTCGGAGACACTGTGAAGTCCCTTTGGTGTCGTCTGTTCTAAAAGACGCCCCTTGGTCTCTCCAGGAATTTCACCGGAGCGGGAGGTGGGTGCTTTGAAGCAGCAAGGAACGGTTCGAGTTTAATTCTAAGGCCGTGTCAGCAAAGAGAGACTCCAGCACAAGTTGGGAATTTGATTCCCTCGGAGAGGAACAGACAAGACAGTGTTACTGAAAATAAACGGTTTTGAACATAAAACAGAGAAATTGCACGAAAGCAATCTTCTGTGTTTGATGGCAATTTCCGTTTTCTGTTTCACTCGCTTGTTCAGGTAAAATTACAGTGGAGCTGGCTTTCCTACTTAACTGATCTCGGAATACAGCCCCCCAGATCTTCAGCTGTTGACTTTTGAAACACTGCTTACAGAAAAGGCACTTATCAAGCATACTTCTCTTGTATTTCTTGATAAAAAGAAAGGCCAGTAGGACATTAAAGTCTATCTATCTAGCTGATCATACTGCCATTTACCTTTGAAAATGCAATCAGAGAGAAAGAGGTCATGGTTGACAGCCTCTTACAAAAAGACTGTTTCTGGCAAAATCTTCTGTTAAGCAAGGATATGAACTTGGGGGCGCTTATCCACAGATTCCCACATCCTGTTAGTTTCGAGGGTTGTCCCCAGGGTGTTGCCCTGAGGGCCTGAAACTCCTGTGGTGTTAAGGCGGCGTGGGAGGAACCTTGGAGATGGCTCCAGATGATCAAAGGTGGGTCGTGGAGCTGTCCACTCACACAGTGCTGAAATCAGAGGGGAAGACCAGAATTCAGTGTTGGGTCCTTATAGTCACAGGCTCATTAGATGACATTCTGTTGATGAAATACATGTATTCTGTGTCTGAGAAAGTCCCGAAGGAGGGCATTAAGTAAGGCACAGTACACTCAGAAGGGAATTCGTTATCTGGTTTGCCAGTTGGGATCCCTGAAAGTAAAAACGGGGACCTAATGCTGGTCTTCCCTGGTGGCTCGGGTGGTAAAGAAGCTCCCTGCAATGCAGGACACCTGGGTTTGATCCCTGGGTCAGGAAGATCCCCTGGAGAAGAAAATGGCCACCCACTCCAGCATTCTTGCCTGGGGACTCCCGTGGACAAAGAAGCCTGGCGGGCTACAGTCCACGGGGTCGCAGAGTCAGACATGACTGAGCAACAAAACACACATGTGCAAGGTTGGAAAAGTGAGCCTGCGGTGGGCCTGGATTTCAAAGTCATAAAGTCTGGACCTTGTAGGTGAGCGAGGCTTAAAGTAAGGAAATTCTGAATTGTAAGAGAATGAGCATTATATTCTAATCATTAAAATAGGGAAGCGTTTTTATCTGTGCCAGGCCGGTAGAATTCCAAGCCGGAGAAAGAGTAAAGACAGACAGTGGCTAGAGAAAGGGGGAGGCTAGTATGATGGAGATTTTTATTACAGCGGAGTCCGATGAAGGAGAGTCAGAACAGCCTTAATGAGAAACTTGAACCAGTTTTAAAGCTCGAAGGTGAAGTGAATCCGTTTTGACTGAGTTAGATGATTCCGTAAGTGACTTTGTGAAGAGAGTGCGAGCTTTTAGTTACTCACGAATAAAAAATGCATGAAGCCTGCTCACTTCTTGGATCAAAAGCATTTTCTATGAAGTCAGCCCTTTGGTCTTTTGAGGAATGACAGTGTAGATAAGCAGTAGCCAGCACACTTGTCCATCTCTTTCGGGACCCTGAACGGTTTGATGTTCTCTTGATCGGAGTGACGGTGCCATTAAAATTGCCATTAACAAGGGTCTCGGATAAGACTTACAAGTCAGCTGTATGCTAGCTACAGAATCAGTTGTCATGGCTGATCCTGTGAGAGTAGGCGCTGACCAAGGTATATAATCCTGAACGCATCTCCACCAGAAGGAAGAGCGGCACACTGAAACTCAGTGTTTGAAGAGCTCGGAAGGTAAACCAACTTCTGAGATGATAATCATGGCCGTGGTGGGCTCCACGGTAAAAGAATCTGCCTGCAGTGCAAGAGATGCAGGAGACGTGCATTTGATCCCTGGGTCAGGAAGGTTCCCTGGAGGAGGGAATAGCAACCCACTCCAGCGTTCCTGCCTGAAGAATCCCATGAACAGAGGAGCCTGGTGGGCCACAGTCCCTGGGGTCACAAAGAGTCAGATGCAGCTGAGGTGACTGAGCATGCAGTATGCACATTACCATGCAATATAATGCTTGTATCCTTAGTGAAGTGTGTTGAAAGACTCGGAGGTCCATTTCCTCTTGCTTAATTTGCCTTTTAAATGAAATCACTGTGTTAGTTACTTCGTAACTATGTTAGGTTCTGTCTTTGTGGCTCTCCAGTGAAAGCTTTATGTGCTTCGTATACATTTTGTTAACATTTCGCCTATTTTTATCATTTACTGGCATATCTTGCCCCTGAAACTGCAGACAGCATTGAGCAAGGAACGTGTTCGTTGCTCAGTCATGTCTGACCCTTTGTGACCCCACGGACTGTAGCCCAGCAGGCTCCTGCGTCCATGGGATTCTCCACGCAAGAATACTGTAGTGGGTTGCTGTTCCTTTCTCCAGGGGATCTTCCCAACCCTGGGTCTCCTGCACTGGAGACAGATTCTTTACCAGCTGAGCTACTGGAGAAGCCGGTATCCAGTAAGGAAGTCCAGCTTTGTTTTCCTGGAACGTGCCCACATTGATTAGTCTTTGCCGCTCTCTGAGGGTCAGTTGAGCGGTATATCCCAATCATCTGTCGATACCGTCTTCTGTATTGATTCCCACTTGATGTATACTTGACTCACTGCCGGGTGTTGTTCTGGTTCTTCATCTCCACTCCTTTCTCATCCAGTTCTTATTTACAGACTGTCAGTAGGATGCTTGGCGCTTCAGCACAGCTAACCTGAGCTCCACTAGCGTTTTCAAGATTCCTGTCTTGTGGCATACTGGCATGTTGTAATGGTAATGCGTGTCTGTTGTCGTGTCTGACTCTTTGCTACCTCGTGGACTGTAGCCCACCAGGCTCCTCTGTCCATGGGATTCTCCAGCCAAGAATACTGGAGTGGGTTGCCATGTCCTTCTCCAGGGGATCTTCCCGACTCAGGGATGGAACCTGGGTCTTCTGTGTTGCAGGCAGACTCTTTACCCTCTGAACCACCAGTCTACAGGATGTTAGCTTGACGGATGAAGGATGTAAACACACTAAATACTGGATATGCTCCATCCCTCGGCTGTTTATAATCTTTTACAAGTGTGGTGGACACTAACAGGTCCAGTTAGGTACATAAAGATGTTCTTGCTCTCTGTCCATATGGACGGGTTATGGAAAAGCTGTTAAGAGAAAAGACTGCTTATGAGAGAATTCCTTAGCTAGAAGATACAATCCCTGCCATTCTGTTTATAGGGCTTATCTTTCATGGTTTTCATGTTGAGCTTCCTGTAACCCTCATCAGAATGCTTCTTTTTTAAAGAAAAGCTTTTTATTTTGTATTGGGGTATAGCTCATTAACAGTGTTGTGACGGTTTTAGGGAGAGAGCAAAGGGACTCAGCTATACATATACATGTATATTTTCTCCCCCAAACTGCCCACCACCCTCTACGTACCCGATCTCATCTGATCCGTAGCTTCAGGATCAGACCTGTTTAATACTTGGATGGGAGAATGCTTCTTGCTATGGAAAAAAAAAAAGTCAAACATCCTTCATCCTTGAAGCTAACACTGTAGATGGTAAAGAATCCACCTGCAATGCAGGACACCCAGGTTTGATCCTGGGTGGGAAAGATACTCTGGAGAAGGGGATGGCACTGGACTGCAGTATTTTTGCCTGAAGATTCCCATGGACAGAGGAGCCTAGTGAGCTACAGTCCATGGCGTCGCAGAGAGTCAGACACAAATGAGCCACTGACACTTTGACTTTATTTTCATTGTAGACCCCAGATTGTGTGTTTCTGGAGACCTCAAGCATTGGACGGAGAAGGCAATGGCACCCCACTCCAGTACTCTTGCCTGGAAAATCCATGGACAGAGGAGCCTGGTAGGCTGCAGTCCATGGGGTCGCTAAGAGTCGGGAATGACTGAGCAACTTCACTTTCACTTTTCACTTTCACGCATTGGAGAAGGAAATGGCAACCCACTCCAGTGTTCTTGCCTGGAGAATCCCAGGGATGGGGAAGCCTGGTGGGCTGCCGTCTCTGGGGTCGCACAGAGTCAGACACGACTGAAGCGACTTAGCAGCAGCAAGCACTGGAACTCAACTTCCCCTAGAAGAAGCAGACCTAGAAATTAGCCATAACCTCAAGGCTTCCCTTGTAGCTCAGTCGGTAAAGAATCTGCCTGCAGTGCAGGAGACCCGGGTTCGATCCCTGGGTTCGGAAGATCCCCTGGAGAAGGAAATGGCAACCCACTCCAGTATCCTTGCCTGGAAAATCTCATGGACAGAGGAGCCTGGTGGACTGCAGTCCATGGGGTCACAAAGAGTTGGGCACGACTGAACGACTAATGCTAACAAGGCTGCCTTGGTCCATTCAGGCTGGACCCAATTTGTGCAGGGGAATGATGTACCTTATTCAAAAGCCTCCTGTCCTCAAACTGTGTAGAACTTCTGACTGATAACTCCACAACTGAGGACTCGGTTTGATGGTGTTGTTATTGTTTAGTCGCTGTGCTGTGACTGACTCTTTGCGTCCCCATGGACTGCAGCGCTCCAGGACTTGGTTACAGCTAGTCTTTTCACTCACCCCCTCATGACGATGGGGCTTGGATCATCATCCTTCTTGTGTGTTTCTTGCTAGAACATCCCACCTTGTGGGTTGGGAGGGCCTGCCGGAGCCCTGCCTCCGTGGCAAGCGTTTCACCAAACAGTTGTCAATCGAGAGCCTGTAGGGCGTGAAGGATGAGATTTCACTTGCATGTTTAGAAGCTGAAGCACATGAGGGGGCTGAGCTAGTTAGCTCAGCTTTGCTTTGGCTGCTACCTTTGCATGCTTCAAGAATCACCCGCAGGAGCTAAGTTGGTGCCCCAACGTTGACATGTTCAGAGCATAACTCATAGGTATCCTTGTATCAGGAGTTAATAGAAACACTTAATGCACACAGGAAGGGCTGGGACCTCCCAACATGTTCAATGACAGATGCTACAAGAGACACTCTCCTGGCGGCGCAGTGGTTAAGACTCTGTATTTCCACTCCAGGGGCTCACAGGTTCGATCGTTGATCAGGGAACTGAGATCCTACATGTTGTGCAGGGCTGCCAAAAAAAGGAAAAAAAAAAGAATGCTAGGAGAATGTTGTAGGGACTTCCAACTTTAGAATAAATGTCAGCTTCATACCCTTTGTCTAAGGCTTCTTTACCCTTTGAAGTTTTTTAAACCATCTGAGAATTTCCTCGGAGAAGGCAATGGCACCCCACTCCAGTACTTTTGCCTAGAAAATCCCATGGACGGAGGAGCCTGGTAGGCTGCAGTCCATGGGATCGTGAAGAGTTGGACATGACTGAGCGACTTCACTTTCACGCACTGGAGAAGGAAATGGCAACCCAATCCAGTGTTCTAGCCTGGAGAATCCCAGGGACGGGGATGCCTGGTGGGCTGCCGTCTATGGGGTCGCACAGAGTCGGACACGACTGAAGCGACTTAGCGGCAGCAAGAATTTCCTGGTAGGGATATAAAATTATGCGTGTGTACGTGTACGTCAAAAAGATCTTTGTTGTTGTTTAGTTGCTGAGTCGTGTCCAACTCTTCGCAACTCCATGGACCACAGCACTCCAGGCTTCCCTGTCCTTCACCATCTCCCAGAGTTTGCTCAGACTCATGTCCATTGAGTCAGTGATGCCATGTAACCTTCTCATCCTCTGCTTCCTCCTTCTCCTCTCGCCTTCAATCTTTCCCAACATCAGGGTCTTTTGCAATCAGTCAGCTTGTCACATCAGGTGGCCAAAAGGATTGGAGCTTCAGCTTCAGCATTAATGCTTCCGATGAATATTCAGGGTTGATTTCCTTTAGGACTGAATGGTTTGCTCTTCTTCTTGTCCAAGGGACTCTCAAGTGTCATCTCCAGCACCACAGTTCAAAAGCATCAGTTCTTCAACACTCAGCCTTCTGTATGGTCCAACTCTCACTTCTTGAAGTTCTCAAAAGCATAAGTGTACGTATAAGAAAGTACCCACGGTGGTTCCAAAGAGAACCTGAGTCTCCTCTGGGCTGATTCTAGAGGTAGAGACCATGCCACTCTTGGATTAGAACAAAGAGACCACCTAGAAAAGGTTTGCTCTCCAGGGTTGTTTAGAATCCAGCTTCTCCCTTCCGTGGTTCTGCTAAGCTTTACCATGTCTTACTACACTGCAGGTTGGGAGGGTTCCTTGGGGGTCCATCTGCCGTAAGGTCAAAAGAGGGGGAAATTGATGAGTACGTAGGCTGGTGACACTCATGCTGGGGCAAAAAGGTAGAAAATAAAACGGTCTTTTCAGCGTTGATTGCCACAAGGAAAAATCTCTGTATGATCCAAGTTGTTAGGTGATGCTCGTCAAAACACAAAAGGGAGATCAAAGAGGCTAGCAGAGGTTTTCAGTTTCTCTTTTTCTGAACCTCTTCTGCCTTCCCCCTGGGATTCATCCTTAGAACTTGGTTCTTTTTTTTTTTCTTTCTTTTATGGACTCAGTTCTAAGTGTTCTCCTGGCACCGCTGGTCTCCCTGAAGACATGCAGTGATGGATTAACACTCGTGCTGCTTCCTCATTCTGGTCTTCCCTGAGCCGAACTTCATTCATTTCCTCCAGGCAAGCGATCTTTCTAGGTAGCACAGCTCCCTGATCAATCACTGGGCGATCAGTCTGGAGATGCTGCAGGTCCTAAGGGCGTGACTGTGCTCATTCCGGAGGCGGGAAGACGACAGTGCAGGAGTACGACCGAGTTCATTTTGCAAGACGCTCTCGTGGCTTGAAGGGACCGCAGCAGATTTTCACATGCAAGCCCTTCGTATGTGGTAGGAGACCAGGCATTCCTCAAGAGATCTGTCCAAACATCAGACATGGGCCTTTAAAAAAATCTGTCCAATGTAAGAGCACTTAGGAGGAAATATTTTGCAAGGGAAAAGAAAAAGCATACCTAATGCAGTCAAAAATATTAGTGGGAACCGGGCCGTCCCAAGATATTAACTTGGAGGTCCTTATTGTCCTTCACGGACCCCTAGAAGTCTTTGTGGTGCTAGTGGTAAAGAATCTGCGTGCCAAGGCAGGAGATGTAAGAGGCCTGGGTTCGATTCCTGGGTTGGGAAGATCCCCTGGAGAAGGGCATGGCAACCCGCTCCAGTATTCTTGCCTGGAGCATCCCATGGACAGAGGAGCCTGGCGGGCTACAGTCCATGGGGTCACAGAGAGTCAGACAAGACTGAAGTGACTTAGAACACATTGTCCTTCAACAGACCCCTGGTGGTGGTAATAGTAATGTTAGTTGCTCATTCCTATCTGACACTTTGTGACCCCACGAACAGACAATTTTCCCCACCCAGGGATCGAACCCAGGTCTCCTGCATGGCAGGCAGATTCTTTACCATCTGAGCACACCTCGGAGTCTTCAAAACTTCCTAGTGGTTAAGTCAGAACTCTTGCTAAGAACACGAAGATAATATTTATCTATTTTCACTGGGTTGATTTTATTTTTTTAATGAGAGTGCTGAAAGTTGTGGGTACCTTAGCATAAATCAGTTGAGTGATATTAAGACTGTGTTAGTTACTGTTTTATTCTTTCTGCTTCTGTAGGTAGCTTTCAACACTGTTTCCCTTAAGAATGTCCTTGGTGGAGTAAGAAATGAATTTAATCCTCTGCCCTGGGGTATATGTTTTCTCCACCTTCTGTATGACAGAGGGGAAATGTGTCAGGTCCTGATAGCAGGAAATCATGTTTACTTATTTACTTATTTTTTGAGAAAGGAGGCACTTGTCTGTTATTTGAGTTGTGTACTAAACTAGACAAAAGCTGGACACCTTTTTTTTTTTTCCCTATGAAATACCATTTTCTCTTAACTGCTAGAGAGACTTCAGGATTTAGAAGACATATTTTTTGTTTGTTTGTTTGCTTGCTTTGGGCTCTGCTGGGTCTTTGTTGCTCTGCATGGCCTTTCTCAAGTTTGGGGGGTTGAGAAGCAGGGCTACTCAAGTTGTGGTGTGCAGACTTCTCATCGCAGTGGCTTCTCTTGTTGAGGAACAGGGGCTCTAGGGCCCTTGGGCTTCAGTAGGCGTGGCTTATGGGCTTAGTCTCCTGTGGGATCTTGCCAGACCAGGGATCAAACCCGTGACCCTTTGCTGTGCAAGGGCGATTCTTAACCACTGGGCCACCACGGAAGCGTGGAAGACATTTTTGGAAGTGACCAACGTGAGCTGGTCACCCCAAGGATAACAGCTATGCTGCTGCCATGTCGCTTCAGTCGTGTCCGACCCTGTGCGACCCCATAGACGGAAGCCCACCAGCCTCCCCTGCTACTGCTAAGTCGCTTCAGTCGTGTCCGACCCTGTGCGACCCCATAGACGGAAGCCCACCAGCCTCCCCTGCTGCTGCTAAGTCGCTTCAGTCGTGTCCGACCCTGTGCGACCCCATAGACGGAAGCCCACCAGCCTCCCCTGCTACTGCTAAGTCGCTTCAGTCGTGTCCGACCCTGTGCGACCCCATAGACGGAAGCCCACCAGCCTCCCCGGTCCCTGGGATTCTCCAGGCAAGAACACTGGAGTGGGTTGCCATTTCCTTCTCCAACGCATAAAAGTGAAAACTGAAAGTGAAGTCGCTCAGTCGTGTCCAATTCTTAGCGACCCCATGGACTACAGCCCACCAGGCTCCTCCATCCATGGGATTTTCTAGACAAGAGTACTGGACTGGGGTGCAATTGCCTTCTCCGAGGATAACAGCAGACATCAGTTATTCTCAGTGATAAGGTTTGATAGCTTCTCAATTCTTACAGACTCTTTGGAGGAGATTCCTGGTGATTTTAATAAATGCGATCTTTAACGCTCCATGATGCAATGTGTGAATATATTTAGATTTACTGCATGGCATTCTGAAGCAGTATTTTGTAAATGAATCATGCATTCTGTTAAAAAAATCCATTTCTGCTGAAAGATCCATTCAAAATGCAAGACAGAGCCATGGTTTAGAATGAAACAGGATATGAAAAGATCATTAATCCTACAGATTCCAGATTTCAAGCCGTCTTTAAGAAACGACCCATTTTTGGAATTTGGGTGTATGAGAATTTAGACGTTTAACTGCATCAGAGAGGAATGTCCACAGTACTCTGAGGAGAAAAAGCTTTTCCAACTACACATCCGTGCAAGATTGGATTTTATTCTGAGCCTCCAAACAGAGCAGCGTATGACAACAGATTGAGTTCAGGGACGCACATTAGAATCCAAGTGTCCGCTAGGAAGCCAGGTGTTAACAAGGTCAGCAACAGCCAGAAGACGCTTGTCGAGTCTTCATTTTGTGTGGTAAAATCTGTTTATTTTCCACAAGTATGTTATTTGTGTTTTTGACAGAGCATTACTTGGTAAATACTATGTAGGGATGTCTCCGTTTCAATTTGCACCATACTAAACCACATGGGGAGCTTACCTGGCGTCTCAGCGGTAAAGAATAAGGCCGCCAGTGCAGGGGACACAGGAGACATGAGTTCAATCCCTGGGTTGGAAGGATTCCCCTGGAGGAGGGCATCGCATTCCAGTATTCTTGCCTGGGAGATCCCATGGACAGAGGAGCCTGGGAGGGGGCCTCCAGTCCAGAAAGTGGCAAAGTTAGTCGGACATGACTAAAGTGACTTAGCACACACGCACGCAGACCACATGAGCTGTTAATTTCTGAAGCCACTGCTAACGAAGTCAAGGGGTCCCGAAACAATCGTGTTTGAGAACTGCTGCTGAAATCGTGTTGCTGAAACCAAGATGACCTTGAAACTCAGCTGGGGAGCTTGACGCGGACGACGGCATCTTTAGGTTCATCTGAAAATTTTAATTCTGGGTCACAGTTTGGGCCAGATGCCCACACCCTGGCTATAATTTGGTGAAGTCACTGTGGGGTTGAGAGGAGTGACTTTGCAAATAAAAATTCAGACTACAGACAGCACCGTGAATTTTTTTTTTTTAATCCCAAAATAAATGCCGCTTTTTGCTTTTCTCCACCTCCTGGTTTTTAGATGTACTCATGTAAGTGGCTGTGGTGGTTATTTTGGAAGGTCGTGAGTGTCCTGTTCATTGTTGCTTGTTGGACCATGTGTTCTGTGGGCTTGGAAACATGTGACTTGGATCTCATGCTCTGAATATAAAATACTTTTTTTTTTTTTTTTTTGAAAATCTCCACTCATTTTATTCAGCTGGGCTTAAAACACAAATGTTCTTATTTACCAAAGTAGTCATGAGTAAACAAGAACAGCTTGTTAAAAACCCTCATTTCAATGAAAGAAAACACTGAGTGATATTTAAAGGGCATAATTTCTTTACAGTTTGTATGTTGTTCATCTTTAACGTAAAACTATAGAAACTGAGAAATGGGTGTGTCCAACTTCTTTCATCATCCAGAAAAAGGCAAAAGTAACTGAGAACAGTGGTAGGGACAGGGCTTCCTAACGTGACTCCGGGAGAATTTCAAGAGGAAAAGATTTATAACGAGGATCTTGGAGAAACAAATACATCCTGAAAAAAAAAATCACTAACATTCCATTTTTTTTTCAAGACTTGTTGACACTTACAATGTGTTAAACCCCAATACCATGACGGAGAGACGCGTAGAAGAGGGTTGCTTTCTTGGTTTTTGAAACTTTTCAAGACTTGTGCAAGGATTGGAAATCTGGAGAGAGTCACACACAATTGGAAATATGCTAGAAGAAGAAATGTTTGTAAAATCTGACTGTGAAGTGGCATATTGTTGTTGTTTAGTCACTAAACCATGTCCGACTCTTTGTAACTCCATGGACTGTAGCCCGTCAGGCTCCTCTGTCCGTGAGATTTCTCAGGCAAGAATACTGGAGTGGGTTGCCATTCCCTCCTCCAGCGAATCTTCCACACCTAGGGATCGAACCTGCATCTCCTGCATTGCAGGCGGATTCTTTACCACTGAGCCACCAGGGAAGTCCCTAAAGTGGTGTGATACCATGGACATAAAGATAAACAATGGTAAAGAGGAAACAGTTAATAACAGCGACAAATGAAGATGTGCAAATCTGGGAGTGAAAAAACGCCATAGGGGCAGGACTTCCCTGGTGGTCGGGTGGTTAAGAAAGTGCCTTGTCATGCAGGGATCGAATGGGAGCGCTGGTTCGATCCCTGGTCAGGGAACTTTGATCCCACAGGCCGAGGGGCTACTAAGCCCATGCACCACAACTACTTAAGTCCACGCACCCTATAGCACCCCTGGCCTGCACAAGACAAGTGAGCCCAGGGAGAAGCCCAAGGCTGTAACTGCAGAGTACCCGCCCCGCCCCCGCCCCGCCCCCCGCCCCGCCCGCGACGGTGTCTAAAGCTATCTCTGGGATTAATCTTTGTCGTCCTGGAAATCTGTGTCCTGCTTTTAAGCAAACAGTGGAGCACCCAGGGTTTTTCTCTTCTTCTCAGTTGTGTTCAGCTCAAATGAATTCTGCCCGAGTGGCGTGTCTGGGGGAGGAGGCGTCATGTGGGTCCCTTCAGTAGTCAGCATGCAAGTTGTCTGATTTCATCTTACTCAAGGTTATGGCATTCATTGATGAATTGGATGGTATAGTTTAAAACCGCAAGATAGAATCATGTCCTTTGTGAACACAGGTGGAAATTTCTAAAAAAAATGTTGGCAGACCTCGCATAGGTCTAGACCCAAAGAATAATATATGATAATAAAGTACCATGTATTTCATGAATGAAATTAATGTCAAACTTCAGAAACTGTATCAAGGGACTTCCCTGGTGGTTCAGTGGCTAAGACTCTGCACTCCCATTGCAGCGGCCTAGGTTCAATCTCTAGTCAGGGAACTACATCCCACAAGCAGCAACAAAGATCTGGTACAGAAATTACATCAATATATTAATGATAATAAAAAGTGTAAGACAAAAACCCATGTAACTACATAGGTATTGATTAAATACATAGTCCTTACAAATTAAAAAAAAAAAACACGAAGTAAAACAGGTATGGAAAACAAACTGCTTAAATATGATAAATGGTATTAAAATAACAATCATTAATCCAATAGTGAGATTTTGGAAAATTGCTGTTCGAGTTAGGTACAGAACTGCGACATCAGTTTTCATTACCGTCATTAAACTCTCTTGGTTAATTTACAATAATAAGACACAGAAGAAGATAACAACATTTATTTTAATATTAGATTAAGAGACAATTATTTATTTTTGCAGACTGGAGACTAATAAAAGCAAACTAGAATTAAGCCAATCTTATCAGGTTAATTAACATCAATGCAAGTTACATACACAAATCAATAGTTGTTTTTTTTTTTTCCTGCAGTTGGTAATAATGTCTTAGGAAAGCAATGAAAAATTGCCGGCTGTTAATGATGTTGAAAATGACTAGTTCGTAGACATAAATTTAATAAGAAGGACTTAGAATTTATTTGTATTAAGTACAAAAGAAAGCCTGAATATATGAGAGCTAGTCCATTGTCCTGGATTTAAATACTTAATTGTATAAAAACACAAATATGTAAATTGAATGCGTCCCAGTAAAATCCCAGTGCATGGGGAGGGAAGGAAGAAAAGGATTAAATATTCTTCACATTCTGTTGACAGCCAATGATATTGTGAAAAAAAAAAATAATGTTGTGCAATGATGCCTGTGTGTTTGTGTGTGGGGGCTGCTCGAATTTACAGAAATTCCAATTTACCATAGTTTTGTCAATTAAAATTGCTAATCCTAGTGAAGAAATGGATAAACACACAAACAGTAATTAAACAAAAGCGATTACTGATATGTGTGTATATACTCATACTTAATTTTGATACATAACAATTAAATACGTATGTAATTCAGGCTGCAGTTTAATTTAGTAGACGCAAACTGATTAATTTCTTTGATAAGTAGTTCTGTCATCATTGACTATCTGTTTAGAAAAAAAAAGAGAAAAACTACATTCTTATCTACAATCATTTATAAGCAAATTTAAATGAGTTTAAGAATGAAAAATATATGCTATTAGAAGAAAATTGAACCAACTAACCTGTTAATGCCGGAGTCACTTTATCACAAGTTTGTCATGTAGCTGATACATTTTTCCAGTTGTGGGTTTTGTTTCATTTTTTCTGGCCACACCATGCAGCTTGTGGGACCTTAGTTCCCCTACCAGGGATTGAACCAAGGCCCTCAGCAGTGAAAGCACAGACTTCTACCCTCTGGGTCATCAGGGAATTTCCCATTTTTTCCAATTTTTATGTCACTTTGTTTTGGGAACAAAGTGTTAAGAGAAAGTGTTGAGAGAAAGCATCTTTATTGCTCAACTGGAGAAGAAGAAACACTTTTCTGAGCCTAAGTTTTGTACTCAACAAGTTGTAAAATCATATTTTAAGAAGCTTGTATTAATCATGGGAGCTTCCCAAGGGGCCCTAATGGTAAAGAACTCTCCTGCCAGTGCAGGAGACACAGAAGACATGGGTTCCATCCCTAGGTGGGAAAGATGCCCTGGAGGAGGGCATGGCAACCCACTCCAGTATTCTTGCCTGGAGAATCCCATGGACTGAGGAGCCTTATGGGCTATCGTCCATAGGGTCGCAAAGAGTCAGACACGACTGAAACGACTGAGCACACATATCCACGTGTATAAATTATATTTTATAAACTGTTAAATTATATTTTAAGAAACTTGTATACATGCAGGTTATTCACAGACAGTTGAATTCATATTCATCTAAGGACAAAGCCCGAGACAATACTTCCAAGTGATTTGATACCCAAAAACCTCAGCAAAAAAGAAAGACTATTTAATTTTCTCACCCTCTGAAGAGGTCTTCTCCACGTGATTTGTGCCTTAGGCATGAGACTGATACAAAACAGAGAAGTGATAGGGGAGGGATGCTAATAAAAGGATTTGTGAGTCAGTGCAAAGAGGAGAAGAAAAACAGCAGGCAACAATTTACGACTTTCCCTGATGCTGAAAATGCAGCAGGCAATAGATTTTGTTGGCAGGGGTAGGGAACGTGGGGTAAAGGGACTTTTCTTTTAGATTATGTTGTGTTTTGTTAAAACTATGATGGATTCCTGACCAGTCAATTAATGGCCTTGAGATTGGTCTTAGTAGATGAACACTCTTTGCTGAATATCCACGGAGTGCCAGGCTGTGTGTTGAGTTCTGTGGCGATACAGAAGAAAACTGATCAGCTATGACATAAACCTACTGGGCAAGAGGAATTACTGCATTCTTGAAGAATGTTCCACCGGAATGGTTGTATTAATTTGATGCTCATAGGTTTCAGCACAGATGGTTCCTATTTGTTATAGACTCCTTATCCTATGACAGGGATCAGTTCAGTTCAGTTCAGTCTCTCAGTCGTGGCCTACTCTTTGCGACCCCATGGACTGCCACACGCCAGGCTTCCCTGTCCATCACCCTCTCCCAGAGTTTCCTCAAACTCATGTCCATCGAGTTGGTGATGCCATCCAACCATCTCATCCTCTGTCGTCCCCTTCTCCTCCTGCCTTCAATCTTTCCCAGCATCAGGGTCTTTTCCAATGCGTCAGTTCTTTGCATCAGGTGTCCAAAGGATTGGAGTTTCAGCTTCAACATCAGTCCTTCCAATAAACACTCAGGACTGATCTCCTTTGGGATGGAGTGGTTGGATCTCCTTGCAGTCCAAGGGACTCTCAAGAGTCTTCTCCAGCACCACAGTTCAAAAGCATCAATTCTTCAGATAAATCTATGTAAAATCTTTGGTGGGAAGAAAGGAGCCTTGGTCCAGTGTCCACTGTGGATCCCACCCTGGGTGAGGTTCTGGAACAGGCAAGGCACATGTCTGTTGGAGAAAGTGTGAGTTCAGCGTGGCCTTGGTCATGGTGAGTGTAGAGCTGGACTGCAACTTGACAGGAGGGGGCCATCTGGAAGCCTCGGGCTCTGGACCCTGATGGCGTTTGGTCCACACACCTGTGAGCTCTTTTGTCCTCATCAGTGGCATCCTTAATACTTATCTCAAACATAGCTGGTTTTCCTGGACCAAGGCATTCAGTGCCTGCCATGTGGTCAACTGTTTTCCCTGCAGTCACTTGACCATTGACTGGTTTTTCCTGGGATGACGGATCACCCTGTCATGATAGGGGCCCCTGGGCCAACTCTGTAGTGAATGCCCCTTTCCTCAACTGACTCCTGTCATCAAATATTTATTCTTGGACCGACTTGGTTATTGACTCCTTTTTCTGGACTGACTCGGTCTTGGATTGTGTTCCTGCAGTCATTCTGTTGGCGCTGGTCTTCCCTGGACTGAGAGAAACATTGTCATGTTCTCAACTGTGGTTTTGTCTTGTTTTTGTTTGGTATTTTGGACTGATGCTATTATTGTTATCCTATATTGGGGGGGGATAATTTTTAATTTTGTCATCCAGACTGTCCGTGAATTTATTTCATAATTTATTGCATTTCATACACTGATTTGCCCCTGAGCCGATTTGGTTATCAGCTATTTACCCCTGGACTTCCTCGGTCATGGACTCTTTATCCCTTGGCTGACTCTGTTATCTATCCTTTTCCCTACACTGACTCTTTATCCCTTGGCTGACTCTGTTATCTATCCTTTTCCCTACACTGACTCAGTTCAGTTCAGTTCAGTCGCTTAGGCGTGTCCGACTCAACCCCATGAACCGCAGCACACCAGGCCTCACTGTCCATCACCAACTCCCAGAGTTTTTCCAAACTCATGTCCATTGAGTCAGTGATGCCATCCAACCATCTCATCCTCTGTCATCCCCTTCTCCTCCTGCCCTCAATCTTTCCCAGCATCACGGTCTTTTCAAATGAGTCAGCTCTTCACATCAGGTGGCCAAAGTATTAGAGTTTCAGCTTCAGCATCAGTCCTTCCAATGAACACCCAGGACTGATCTCCTTTAGGATGGACTAGTTGGATCTCCTTGCAGTCCAAGGGACTCTCAAGAATCTTCTCCAACACCACAGTTCAAAGGCATCCATTCTTCTGCGCTCAGCTTTCTTTATGGTCCAACTCTCACATCCGTAAATGACCACTGGAAAACCACAGCCTTGACGAGATGGATCTTTAGTCATGACTTATGTTCCCTCTGAGTTGACTTGGCCATCTACTGCCCCTGGCCTGATGGGTTACTGACTCTTTTCCCTGTACTGATGTCATCATTAACTGTTTTCTTTCTAGTGAGTGGGTCATCACTTGTTTCCCACAGACCCGGGGGAACCCTCCTTGACTTCGGATTCACCATCAGCTCTTGCCCTTGCACTGATTTGTTCACGGGCTTTTTGTTTCCCTCTGCTGAGATTTCAGACAGTCATCTCCATCATCAACTGGACTGACTTGATCAGTGACTGTTTTCCCTGGACTGACTCGGTCATTGACTATTTATGCCTGGACTAATCAGTCATCAAGTGTTTACCCCAATCCATTATTGACTATTTTCCCTTGGATTCCCTTGGTCATAGGCTATTTATGTCTCGACTGACTCGGTCATTGACTATTTATGCTTGGACTAAGTTAATCAATGAAAAGTTGTGACCAACCTAGACAGCATATTAAAAAGCAGAGACATTATTTTACCAACAAAGGTCCATCTAGTCAAGACTATGGTTTTTCCAGTGGTCATGTATAGATGTGAGAGTTGGACCATAAAGAAAGTTGAGCACCGAAGAATGGATGCTTTTGAAATGTGGTGTTGGAGAAGATTCTTGAGAGTCCCTTGGATTGCAAGGAGATCCAACGAGCCCACCCTAAAGGAGATCAGTCTTGAATATTCCCTGGAAGGACTGATGTTGAATCTGAAACTCCAATCCTTTGGCCACCTGATGCAAAGAACTGACTCATTTGAAAACATCTGATGCTGGGAAAGATTGAAGGCAGGAGGAGAAGGGGACTACAGAGGATGAGATGGTTGGATGGCATCACTGACTCAATGGACATGGAGTAAGCTCCGGGAGTTGGTGATGGACAGGGAGGCCTGGTGTGCTGCAGTCTGTGGGGTTGCAAAGAGTCAGACACTGCTGAGCAACTGAACTGAACTGAACTGAATACAGCTTAGATCCTCATACAAAAAGAACTGACCACAGGGAAGATGGTGAAGTGGGAAAGTTTATACATCCAAATAAAGCAACAGAGGGGCTTGGCAAGGAGAAAGTGTGACCAATGACCTCCCCCTGAGAAGCTTAACAGATGACTTCTCTAGGACCGAGTACAAAGTCTGTACACAGAATATCTGTCAGTGCAAGGAATCGTAGGCTTTATTCCAAAGGGCTCTACTGCTCAGACATAAACTCTAGCCTGGAGATAACCTTCCAGTTCAGGTCAGAATATTCATCCTATTTAACCAACCAAAGCACAGGGAGATGCTTTATTAAAACTAATGGAAGCTATGGATTATTCTACATGGTACTCTGACCACTTGATGGGAAGAGCCAACTCACTGGAAAAGACCCTGATGCTGGGAACATTTGAGGGCAGGAGGAGAAGGGGACGACAGAGGATGAGATGGTTGGATGGCATCACCGGCTCAATGGACATGAGTTTGAGCACGCTCCAGGAGTTGGTGATGGACAGGGAAGGCTGGCGTGCTGTAGTCCATGGGGTCGCAGAGTCAGACACGACTGAGTGCCTGCACAACAATTCCACATGAAGTGTTTACTGAGCTACAAGAAAAAAGATTGAACATCAAATGCACAACTTTCACTTACTCTAAATTTTCCAGTGATGAAGTCTCAGTAGTTCAGCATTTGAATATTACACATGATTCATGTGGGTTTTTTTTTCCTCTTCTCATCTACAATATGTGCCTCTGTTTTTCTCATCCAGAGAGTCATGCCCAGAAAGGCAGTCTGTTGTTTTATATTCCTTTCAACTGCCAGGAAGCAAAAAAAAAGTGCTTTTACCTTCTGTTAAAAATCTGTGAAATTCTCACACAGAGTGGAGTTTTAAAAAATTCAATTCAGTCCAATTCCTAAGAGAATGATTTGTGCGTGATGTAGGCTGAGAGAGAACAGAAATATTGTAATTCACGGTGTTTAATTTTGCATTCTGGATTTCTCCATTTTTAAAACAAATAGCAGCATTTAATGATCATATACCAATATTACAGTACACGGTTTTAACGCTTCATTTTAAAACTGGTGTAAGTTGGGCTATATAATGCACTTAAACCTTTTAATTCACAAAGTGCTTGAAAATTGGAATGTCAGAGCCCACACATGTGAAATGGTAATTATGCCCTAAAGAGGATAAACACTGTAGGAATTCGAGAAGGAGTTAATATGAACGGAGGGCATGACTGTAATTAGAGGAGCTGGTTTTTAGTAATAGCAGGAGAGATGCTGTTTATATGTTGTTACTGTCGTTTAGTTGCTCAGTGGTGTCCAACTCTCTGTGACCCCACGGACTGCAGCCCACCAGGCTCCTCTGTCCATGGCGAGGATACTGGAGTGGGTTGCCATTTCCTTCTCCAGGGGATCTTCCCATGTCTCTTGCATCTCCTGCATTGGTAGGTGGATTCTTTACCACTGAGCCACCAGGGAAGCCCATTTATACATATGTGGAAGCAAAGAAAGCATGACATTAAGAACCCATTATAAACTGTTGGGCAGTGTTTATCTTGGTCAGCTTGAGGTCGATAGTTTGCAAAATTTCGGCGTTTTCAATGTTAACAAAAACCGGTGCAACCTGAGATTTTTGTTAAACTTTGGTCGTCCTAAATTTGAAAGATATTAAGTATTACAATTGGTAACCAAAAGACTGATTTCTGCTTTTTCACAGCGTTATTCTCAGATGAGAATTTCTCCCATGTGGGTGTGTAATAGACTCCCTCAGCACACCTCGGGCAGAATACCCTCTCCTGAATTCTACTTTAGTTGGTTATGCAAGGCAGCTCCTTGTAAAAATACTTACTCAGATTTTAATGTACTTAATTTTGATTTAAACTCCAATATTCTTTGGGAGGAAAATATATCATTGAGGTACACTGTGATGTATGTTTCACATTTCCAGTATTTTCTTTTTTTTTTTTTTTAAATGACTGTTTTCTTGGACTGGTGGATTTCTTTGCCATTGTGCTAGAATGTTTTGAAGGCACTGCTAAGCTTGTGAGGATACTTGTGTGTGTGGGGGGTGAGGGAGGGTTGGAACATCAGTCTTAAAGGAGATCAGTTCTGAATATGCATTGGAAGGACTGATGCTGAAGCCGAAACTCCAATCCTTTGGCCACCTGATGTGAAGAATGGACTCCTTGGAAAAGACCCTGATGCTGGGAAAGATTGAAGGCAGGAGAAGGGGACGACAGAGGATGAGATGGTTGGATGGCGTCACCAACTCAATGGACATGAGTTTGAGCAAGCTCTGGGAGTTGGTGATGGACAGGAAAGCCTGACGTGCTGCAGTCCATGGGGTCGCAAAGAGTCGGACACCACTGAGTGATTGAATTGAACTGATGTCCATCGAGTTGGTCTTGCCATCCAGCCATCTCCTCCTCGGTCTTCCTCTTCTCGTTTTGCCTCCATGTCTCCCAGCGTCAGGAGGGCGGTGTCCGCGGGTACAAACTGGCTGCATGAGGCTTGTGCATAAGGTGTCAGTGTTTCTACTGCTGCTTTTTCCACTCACTGACGTTAGTATGTCCAGCAAGTGTTTTCACCTCTCCGTGCCTCAGTTTCTTAGTTCCCTTCTTTGGAAGAGTTCAGGTTCCTTTTGCACACGGATGTTGCAAGCTCTTTGCCCGAGTTACCCACGTGAGTTGCCAAAAGGATGCCTGATGTGCAGGAAGCACCGCTGAGCATTGGATCATCGAGGCTCAGCACATGGATCTGGGGTGGGGGAGGTGTTCTATGGAACGTGGAACACAGGGAAAGCCCCAGGGGGCCGTTTCCACGCGCCCATCAGTGTAGAGGGTCAGAAAGCGTGACGGCGAGGTCAGTGAGACCTGTGAAACGGATGGCAATGAAAATCTACCACATGTGGCTAACGGAGCTGCAATGCTCCAGCCATCATCGACTGTCCCATCCTTGTCACTCCAGATAACAATGATGCTACCCGTATCTTCCCCAAGATAGAAAGCCCAAGGGAAAAGACTCAGCTTCACTCTTGCTAGGTGTGTGTTTTTTTGTGTTTCTTAAATCTTAGTTGTAGAATAAATACCAGAAATACAAACAATAAAACCACAAGCCTTATTATAATAATTTGGGACCAGATGCAGGAACCCTGGGTGATTCATGTTCCTCTTCAGTACGTCTTGTGAGCCCCAGATTTTGATGTGAGTAACATCATGCTTGTGGGGTAGAGGCAGTCAGCCTTAGGAGAAAATACCTCAAGGGTGGCTGAGAAATCCGGGAAGGTCTTCCGGTCCAGACTTGAGAAAAATCTAGTTTTGGCGTAGTCATCCTTGTTCAGTGTGTAGTCCGTAATTCGTGCCATCAAAGGCTATTGCGATCGCTTTATTTTTAAATATTCATGTGGTTGCACTACATCTTTAGCTGTGGTACGTGAACTCTTAGTTGCTGCGTGTGGGATTTAGTTCCCCGACCAGGGATCAAACCCTGGTTGGAAGTTGGGAGCCTGGAGTCTTTAGCCACTGGAGTGCCAGGGAAGCTCCTACAAGTTTTTCATTCAGAGGTCTTCTGGCCCTTCTCAGTCATATTGATCGTTGTGGGGGCTGCTAGATTATTCTACCAAGGCAATGGAAGGAAATCCTTCCAACCTTACAAAAGCTCTGAAATTTAGTAAGAATTTCAAAACGCAGTTCTGTCTGGTTTTGATGATCATCTTCGCCATGGATGGGCTTTCCTGGTGGCTCAGCTGGTAAAGAATCTGTCTGCAATGCAGGAGGCCTGGGTTCAATCCGTGGGTTGGGAAGATCCCCTGGAGAAGGGAAAGGCTACCCACTCCAGTGTTCGAGAATTCCATGGACTGTATAGTCCATGGGGTCGCAAAGAGTCGGACACGACTGAGCGACTTTCACTTCACTCACTTCGCCATGGCATCCATGGTATATTATAGCCCATTTCTTGAGCAAAGGCAGACCCTGGAGAATAGGGCAAAGCTATACTCAGTTTTGACCAGGCGGAGAAGCAAACTGTTCCTGTGTAGACAGAGACGGCTGGTCAGAGACATCAGGGGGTTCAGAGCCAAGAATCACCAGGGCCCCTCAGAGTGTGGGCTTTGAGCAGACCCCAGCAAGGCTTAGAAAGGATCAAGGAAGGGATAGCCCTCTGGCCAATGGGCTGTGCTCATTTCTCATTAACGATGCATGAAATTGATCGGCACTGCTGCCCACGGGCAGGACCTCAGATGAAATAGGTGTCTCCTATGGTGTGCATCGCCGTGACTGACAGCTGCAAGCCACTCTTTCAGAAATGATTTCAGAAGACACACATTTGGCTTCCAAACAGCTTGCAAATGGTCTCCTAACACAGGGAAAGAAATTAATTCCTTGCCCACAGATTGCCCCAGGGTGTCCTGCATCGTGTGGAGTAAGTCTTTCAGTAGAGCTGTGAATGATGTCTTCAAAAAAAAAAAAAAAAGAAGAAAGAAAATAGAAGATTCCCTGATAAATTTTGCACGGTCCCAGTTTCCCTCCAGATGCCACGCACACATAAAACACTGTATTATTTTCAGTGGCAGTTTTGCTCATGTCCACCTCAATCTGTTTGTGTCTTCCTGCGATCTTTTAATTCCAGCCAGGACGTGGAAAGGAATACACACCTGTTCAACATCAGAGGCGCCTTGCGTCGGGTCCACTGTTTATTTTATTTAAAATGTGAACACGTTGGTGGTGTTAGGTGTCATAATACCCAGTGCGGTGGGATACTCTTGTAGACTATGTGCTTCTTAAGGATATATGTGATTTGGTTCCCTGCCAAAAAATGTGACTGTCTTTGGGGAAAAAGAAGAAGAAAATAGTATGTACTCTTGCACTGTGGCCGTGGCTTCTGATTTTTTTTTTTAAGAGTTAAATCTTTCTTTGAAAAAATGAAAGCAGGCATGTGTTGAATGTAGGAGCGGATGTTGACAGAAGGCAGTTGTGTGACTTAGAGGCAGGCACTTGGTCAGATCCCGTGGCTACTTGCCTGCCCTGTGGTTGGGAAGAAGCCGTGACCCAGTGAGCAGGGCAGAGAAACAGCGATCTCCCCAGCCTCCTTCAGGCAGAGAAGCCAATTGACTTCTCTGACTCTTGTTTCATCGGTTTTAAGGAATAGTCTCGGAGGATGCCTTCATATTTTGCAGTCATTTTAACCCAAAAGAGAAAGAAAAAATGAACCTAATCATTTTTGTCTGTTTTCAGATATAACTGAGTCATGTTAAGATGAGTTTTCCTTTATTGTAGTTGTTCAGTCGCTCAGTCGTGTCCAACTCTTTGCGACCCCATGGATGGCAGCACACCAGGCCTCCCTGTCCATCACCAACTCCTGGAGTTTACCCAAAGTCATGTCCATTGAGTCAGTGACGCCATCCAACCATCTCATCCTCGGTCGTCCCCTTCTTCTCCGCCTTCAATCTTTCCCAGCATCAGGGTCTTTTCCAATGAGTCTGTTCTTCGCATCAGATGGTCAAAGGATTGGAGCTTTAGCTTCAGCATCAGTCCTTCCAATGAATATTCAGGGTTGATCTCCTTTAGGATCCACTGGTTGGGTCTCCTTGCAGTCCAAGGGACTCTCAAGAGTCTTCTCCAATGCCACAGTTCAAAAGCATCAGTTCTTCAACACTCTTTGACTTTACACTGAGAAAAAACATTCTTTAATGCAGGAAGGAAAGTTTGCCCCCTGGGGACATCTGGCAGTAGCTGGAGATTTTTGGGGGCCGAGGGGGGGAAGGCGGATGGAGGGGTAGGGGCTGGGTGCTGCTGCCATCTATTGGACGGAGGCCAGAGATACTGCTCACCATGGTACCCAGCATAAGATGCTCCCCATCCTCCAAGCACCGAAAAGAAATAGCCAGCCCAAAGATACTCCGCTTTGGGGAAAAAAAGAGAGAGAGAGCATGAGAGAAGTCTTGTGCTGGAACATTTAAGGGCCACAAACTCTGCTGCCTCCAGGTTTACGTGTGTGATATTCAAGAATGCAGAGGGCTACTAGTTTACACTAGTCAGTATTGCCGAGGCTGAGAAACCTGGATCAGAGCAAAACTTTCATCCACTATGTAGTCACAGGCTTCCCGGGTGACTTAGCTGGTAAAGAATCCGCCTGCAATGCAAGAGATTGACCACGATGCAGAAGACCTCGGTTCAATCCCTGGGTGGGGAAGATCCTCTGCAGAAGAGAATGACAACGCAGTCTAGGATCCTTTTCCTGGAGAATCCCATGGACAGAGGAGCCTGGTGGGCTACAGTCCATGGGCTTGCAGAGAGTCAGACATGACTACTGCTAAACCACCAACCATCCACCACCATATACTCACCACTATATGACAGTAAGGACGATTTCAAGGTCTCCTAAGATATACCCATAGGGGAGACTTGTTTGACTTATACTAAACGCATCATTAGTATGTATTTGAAAGTAAAAAAAATTTGCTTCCATGGTTTTGAGAAAACGTAAAGTATCTTACATAACCATTTTAAACATTCACCTCTGTGTTTTCCCTGAAAGCAAAACCTGCCTCTTCCTCTTTCTCTCCTTCTTTTCTCATTTCTTGTCTGCCTTTGTAATACGGAAGCTTTGATCACCCCCATTAAGTTTATTTATGCTTGCCGTGCAAACATCGTAAATCCCACTCCATCTTGGAAAGTCTTTTGAGTTTCAGAGGATAGGTTAATTGCCTGAGCCGCAATTAAGATTTTAACCATCAGTCTAGCAGCTTTTTCTCTCAAGGATGTATACCAAAATCCAAGTCTACAGAGTTCCCCTGGATAATGTAATTTGTTTAAGAAAGATACAAATAAGAATCACCAGTCATGACCACCCTGGGCAAACATTTCTCTTAGAAAGTTCCCAGAAGAAAAACACATCTTTAAATCATCAACCTTAAAGTTAATGGCCATACGCGGTGAATTGTTAGCCATTTTAAGATCTAGGTACCTGAAAATCTTTGAAGCATCATCTTTTCATTTCAGACATCCTCTCATTGTAAATTCTGACTTTGCACCAATTGTAACAAGCAAGCAAGACAGAGATCACTCATGTCTACCTTCTTTTGTCTTGACTCCACTGGCGGCATGATTCATGAGATTGGCTTTTGTTAGTTGCTTACCGATGAAGCCACGTAGCTGCTCCTCCATCAAGCCAGTTCTTCACTGTGGTCCTAGGAGATTCTCTTGAAAATGTATCTTTGGGTCTACTTTTGCATCCATTCTGAAGACGGTGAGCTGTCTGTTTGCCCCATAGATCCTTTCCCGCTTAAGTTTTCTGTGTTGTCTGCAACTGATTGTGGAGAACAACTAAAGCTGCCGTGATGAACAGTAGCAATGACAGCAAAACTAAGGTTGTGAATGCTTGGTGCAGAAGTGAGTACCCAAGCCGGCCCTCTTGTATGTTAAACTTGCTATCTGGGTGTATATAATGTAGGTGATGGTAGCGATAAAGAACGTGCTTGCCAATGCAGGAGACCTGAGACGTGGGTTCGATCCCTGGGTTGGGATGATCCCCTGGAGGAGGGCATGGCAATCCACTCCAGTAACCTTGCCTGGAGAATCCCAAGGACAGAGGAGCCTGGCGGGCTACAGTCCACGGGGTCAGAAAGAGTCAGACACAACTGAAGCGACTTAGCATGCATGCCCTCAAAGTTCATTCTGTGAATCAAAGAGGTCTTGTTAGGAGATGCCTCACAGATTTGACAATGGCAGGAATTTTCCAGTGCAGCCCAGGCTCTCTGACCTCCTATTCTATTGCTCTTGACACGCCCACTTATACCACCTCCTTGAACATGGCAGGCAGCCTTAAGAATCTGCAACTCTTAACTGTTCCAGGGGAAGAACTCTTTATTTTCCGATGAGGAAGAAAATCCCAAAGAGGGCAAACAGGTCTTTTAAGGCCCCGCAGTTAGCCAGTGGCACCAATGAATACACTTTCTACTCCATTCTTCTGTCTGTATTATCTTATGGCAGAATATTGCATCGTGTCACATGTGTATGTGTAGGAAAGATGATTTTTTTTTTTTTTTTTGCCCCGGATGTATTCATAATGGATCAGTGTACTGAAGCAGTTGAATATTTTCTGTTTTCTTTTTAAACATTGAGAAATTGGGGGGTGGGGAAGGGAAGGGTTGGAAATTTGGGATTAGCAGATGTAAACTATAATGTTACATAGAGGATGGATTAAAAACCAGGGACCCACAGGGAACTGTTTTCAGTATCCTGTGATAAATCATTATGGAAAAGAATATGAAAATTTTTATATATATAGAAAACTGTATTGCTTCTTTGTAAAGCAGACATTAGCACAGCATTGTAAATCAACTATACTCTAATTAAAAGGAAAAGCGATTTTAAGGCAAACGTTCATAGAGACAAAGAAACACAATGCATAACACACAAAAAAGGACAGTTTATTCACCAGGAAAAATATTAAAAATTCTGAACTTCCGACTATGCAACCCGTGGTATTGCTCAAAAGGAGAAAATAAAAAAAAAAAAAACTGCAAGGAGATAGCAAGAGAAACGAAGGAAATACCAGAAGAAACGTGGACACTGGAAATGGAAAAGAATATGAAAAGGAGTATAGTTAGAAGGGTAATATAGATGGATAACTGACTCACTTTGCTGTACAGCTGAAGTGAACACAGCCTTGTTTTAGAAATCAACTCCACTTCAATAAAAATTAAAAAAAAATTAAAAACCTGACAACGTAACCTCCAGATTTCTAAGAAGATTGTTTCCCAAACCTGCATATCTGAAAGGTCATTTATCTCTGATGGTGTGTATGCCGTATTATTCCCTCTCTTTAGTCTTTGCCTCTCTGACCCACATGGGAAGTTTTTAGTCAATATTATCTCTTCTGTTCCACATCCCACGTGACAGCGTTATATAAAACCACCAACCGAGCAGCCTGGATTTGGTTTGGTTTCCTAAGATGCAGAGGAAATATCTCCTTTCGTGGAAGTAAGAATCCCACAGAGCAAGCCAGGAGGCCAGTGAAGAGGATCAAGGTACTGAGGGTTTACAAGTCAGATTTTAATGAATCTCATGTATGTCTGAAGCCTATTCATCTTGGTACTACACCCACGCCATCTGCTTCTCTCAGCTTGGAAAGACTTCTGTTCTGTCTTAATTGGGCTTCTGTGACCAGTGCTCCCAGTTGGTAAATTCCTTCGAGCTTGGACACTTTCTTTTCCTCATCCTAAGCTCACAGAACAAGGCCAGGTAACCTCTCTACAAGTCCAGATATCCTCTTTTTATCCTGCAACGGGACCTCTTTCCCCCAGTGTGCTGCTGCTGCTGTTAAGTCGCTTCAGTCATGTCCGACTCTGTGCAACCCCATAGACGGCAGCCCACCAGGCTCTCCCGTCCCTGGGGTTCTCCAGGCAAGAACACTGGAGTGGGTTGCCATTTCCTCTTCCAATGCATGAAAGTGAAAAGTGAAAGTGAAGTCGCTCAGTCGTGGCAGGAATTCATTCTTTTTCATGACTGAGTAATATTCCACTCTACACATGTACCGTGGCTTCTTTATCCATTCCTCGATCGACAGACATTTAGGTTAACTGTACCTTTCAGAATTTTAAAACCAGTGAATGCATGTAGCAGCAGCCAAAGACACCACTACGAGGAACTAAATATGAGCATATCTCACTAGTAGTCATTTCTACATTTACTTTTAAAGTTTACTTCCCCACTGACACTTCAAATACAAACAATAAACTCAGATATTTTGGTCATACAGTTCAATGAATTTTGTTGTACGAAAACCCGGGTGTAGCATCCACCCACATGAAGAAATAAATATGAGATTTCCTCCACCCTGGAGGTATTGTCAGTGGCCAAAATCCCCAGGTAGCCCCTCCTCCAACTTCCCTCCCTTGGTTTAAGCTCGAGGTGTGTGTTCTTTCACTTTCGGTATTGTTCTGACTACTGCCTTTTGTAGTTTGAAAGGTTCCAGAATGGATGTGTATCTTGCAGGAACTCTATTGTTGCAATGGTTTTAGAATGAGAAAAGGAAATGAGAGTGTGAGGGAGGGAAGGAAGGAAGTGAAGGAAAGAAAGAAGGACTTTTAAATTAAGCACTCTGTTCAAATCTGGGCTTCCCGGTGGCAGTAAACAATCTGCCTACAATACAGGCAGCTTCGATCTCTGTGTTGGGAAGACCCTTTGGAGGAGGAAATGGTAACCCACTCCAGTATTCTTCTCTGGAAAATCCCATGGGCAGAGGAGCCTGGTGGGCTACAGTCCATGGGGTCGCAGAGTCAGACACGACTGAGTGACTAACGCTGTGACTTTTAAGTCATGCATTCCATTCAGATCTATGTCTTACCCATCTGCTTTGAGGGATCTTTGGAAGGTTAAGCTATTTTGATTCCCTTGAAAGGATTACATGGTATAAACCCACAAGTCACGATGGGATCACGACTTAAAAAAGAATTCTTGTACACCTATTTCTGCTCTAAAAGCAGGTCCTTGTCATGCCTGATAATCACATCTCTTTCTGGTCTCTGCCCACAGGCGGCAAGAAGTTAAATGTTTTCCTCCTTTGTTGCACTATTTTTAGAGAAAAATCTCAGTGCCTGGCTCCCTGTTGTATCCCTTTAAATTCTTCAGAAACACCCAAATGCTGGTAAATATAGTTTGTGATGTCACGAGTACACACGTGGTCATCCTTCTCTGACATGGCTGGAGGTACGTTCTGAAATGGAAGCGGTTTGGGGAAGAGATTGTCTTTTCTGTTTCTTTGAAGTACAAACACGCTGGTATGATGGGGGAGGGACTTCCCTACTGGTCCTGTGGCTGAAACTCCAGGCTTCCACTGCAAGGGGCCACGGGTTCCCATCCGTAGTCTGAGAACTGAGATCCCACATGCCAAGCATCACAGCCAAAAGCAAAAAATAAATAAATAAATAGAAGAAAAAGAAGAGGATGCTGAAGCTTCAGTATTTGCCTGGTGTAATGGAGTGAATTTGAATTGCCTTGTTTAAGTGAATGTCCGACGTTCTGTCATGTCCATTAAATGAAAATGTGGTCATGTTAAATTAAATTATGCATGGTCTTATACACATATATACCCAGTTGGGTCCCTTTAATGCAATACTGTTGATAACCCTCTCTGTCTGGAGTGTCTGGGTAGATTTCCATTTCGTGAGACTGGGTTTAGCATGGTCACCATTGTCCGGTGGCCACGCTAAGCCCTCTTTCCTTGGTTCTCGGTCTTCAGTGCAAGGACCCTGGCTTTGTGTTGGTTTCCTGAGTCTGCTTTAACAGGCACAGTGAGGAAACGAAGGCATGGATCTAGAGCTCCGTCAAGTGCCACTTAACTCCCACATGGAAACCTGTCTTTTTTTTAGATTCCTGGAAATAAAAAGCCAAATGGTCACTTGAGGTCAAACCAGTCCATCCTAAAGGATGTCAACCCTGAATATTCATTGGAAGGACTGATGCTGAAGCTGAAATGCCAATGCTTTGGCCACGTGATGTGAAGAACTGAGTCACTGGAAAAGACCCTGATGCCAGGAAAGATGGAAGGCGGGAGGAGAAGGGGACGACAGACGATGAGATGGTTGGATGGCATCACCGACTTGGTGGATAGGAGTTTGAGTAAGCTCTGGGAGTTAGTGAAGGACAGGGAGGCCTGGTGTGCTGCAGTCCATGGGGTCGCGAAGAGTTGGACACGACTGAGCGACTGAACAGCAACAACAAATCCCACTGGTCTGTCCTGGTTGCTCTTTGGTTCCTACATTCTGGTTTTGTTGGCTCATGTCCTTTCCCCTCTACCATTGTGCCCTCCTCTTAGTTCACAGGGTGCAGCTCATTATGTGGTCTCGGGCCTCGGGCCACAGCTAGTCCGTAGGAGGGAGCGACTTCCCTGGTGGTTCAGTGCTTAAGACTTAGAGCTTCTACTGCAGGCGGGATGGGTCCAATCCCTGGTCAGGGAACTAAGATCCCACAGGTTGTATGGTGTGGAAAAAAAAAATATGGAGAGGGAGAAGAATGGTGTGTGTGTGTGATGAGGTGCAGAGATGGACAGAACCATTGTGTCCAGAATTTGGAGTATGAGGATCCTATGGATATATGAGTTTTAAAGAATAGCTCAGTTGGTAAAGAATCCGCCTGCAATGAAGGAGACCCCGATTCAATTCCTAGATCAGGAAGATCCCGTGGAGAAGGGAAAGGCTACCCACTCCAGTCTTCTTGGGCTTCCCTTGGGGCTCAGCTGGTAAAGAATCCGCCTGCAATGAGGAAGACCTGGGTTTGATCCCTGGGTTGGGAAGATCCCCTGGAGAAGGGAAAGGCTACCCACTCCAGTATTCTGGCCTGAAGAATTCCATGGACTATATGGTCCTTGGGGTCACAAAGAGTCGGACACAACAGAGCGACTTTCCCTTTTCATTCAGTAAAGTGATATTTAGGCTGAAAGATCTTTATTTTCCCATAATGCGGAAGAAGGAATAAAGCTGGCCAAAGTCTAACCCGAGTGAGAGTCATAGAAGCTGGGGTAGGTCTCGTACAGAAGGTGCCTCTAAGTATCTCATTATAGATTGGTATGCCTGGTAAGCACTTTCCGTGAGGATCAAACGGAGATGAAAAAGGTGTTCATGCTGAGGACACTCGACATGGGTCCTGAGAGTGATTCTTCGCTTTATTTTAGCTATTAAGAGATTGAAATTCACAGTGGTCTTTGCAGGACATGATGGGATGCAGGTATTTTAATCACATGGAAGTAGCTGAGAGAAGTTCTGTCATCAGAAAATGTGCCCTTGGTTTCCGTGCTGTGTCAGACTCAGCCAGCAGGCACGCTTATCTACAAGAGACTGGTTCTGAGATTTTCCCCAAGGCTGTTTATTTGCTTCTGTTAGCACGGTTTGTCTTTTATGAGCCAAAAGATTCCTGTGACTTGAGAAAAGGTTTCGGGAGAAACTCTTAGAATAGACAGTTTAAAAATAAATTTTAAGTGTAATTGATATATGTTACTGTGCTTCAAGTGTATAGCAGAGGGATTTGTTTATATATATACGTAGTTCTATGTCTATACTATACATGTGTATATAGATATGTATGTATATGGCTGTATTTACTTG